>NC_134401.1:35375069-35695059 GCF_050003625.1 Haematobia irritans | reverse complement strand
CCCGGCCAGAATCTGCTATGAATGGGCCACATTTGAACAGGCGTATCTGGGTATACCGAAATCAATTCTGCAATAAAGTGACACCATTCCGGAAAGTAGGTTCCTAGGACTATACAACAGTGGTCATCCCTTGTCGGCAGGATAATTCGTTCCCCAGATATGGCCACTGCTCCCGGCCAGAATCTGCTATGAAATGGGCCACATTTGAACAGGCGTATCTGGGTATACCGAAATCAATTCTGGGATAAAGTGACACCATGCCGGAAAGTAGCTTCCTAGGACTATACAACAGTGGTTATTTGATGTCGGCACGATAATTCGTTCCAAAGATATGGCCACTGCTCCCGGCCAGAATCTGCTATGAAATGGGCCACATTTGAACAGGCGTATCTGGGTATACCGAAATCAATTCTGGGATAAAGTGACACCATGCCGGAAAGTAGCTTCCTAGGACTATACAACAGTGGTTATTTGATGTCGGCAGGATAATTCGTTCCCAAGATATGGCCACTGCTCCCGGCCAGAATCTGCTATGAAATTGGCCACTTTTGAACAGGCGTATCTGGGTATACCGAAATCAATTCTGGAATAAAGTGACACCATTCCGGAAAGTAGGTTCCTAGGACTATACAACAGTGGTCATCCCTTGTCGGCAGGATAATTCGTTCCAAAGATATGACCACTGCTCCCGGCCAGAATCTGCTATGAAATGGGCCACATTTGAACAGGCGTATCTGGGTATACCGAAATCAATTCTGGGATAAAGTGACACCATGCCGGAAAGTAGCTTCCTAGGACTATACAACAGTGGTTATTTGATGTCGGCACGATAATTCGTTCCAAAGATATGGCCACTGCTCCCGGCCAGAATCTGCTATGAAATGGGCCACATTTGAACAGGCGTATCTGGGTATACCGAAATCAATTCTGCAATAAAGTGACACCATTCCGGAAAGTAGCTTCCTAGCACTGTACAACAGTGGTCATCTCGTGTCGGCAGGATATTTCATTCGAAAGATATGGCCACTGCTCCCGGCCAGATTCTGCTATGAAATTGACCACTTTTGAAAAGGCGTATTTGGGTATACCGAAATCAATTCTGCAATAAAGTGACACCATTCCGGAAAGTAGCTTCCTAGCACTGTACAACAGTGGTCATCTCGTGTCGGCAGGATAATTCGTTCCAAAGATATGGCCACTGCTCCCGGCCAGAATCTGCTATGAAATGGGCCACATTTGAACAGGCGTATCTGGGTATACCAAAATCAATTCTGGAATAAAGTTACACCATTCCGGAAAGTAGCTTCCTAGCACTGTACAAAATTGGTCATCTCGTGTCGGCAGGATAATTCGTTCCAAAGATATGGCCACTGCTCCCGGCCAGAATCTGCTATGAAATTGGCCACTTTTGAACAGGCGTATCTGGGTATACCGAAATCAATTCTGGAATAAAGTGACACCATTCCGGAAAGTAGGTTCCTAGGACTATACAACAGTGGTCATCCCTTGTCGGCAGGATAATTCGTTCCAAAGCTATGGCCACTGCTCCCGGCCAGAATCTGCTATGAAATGGGCCACATTTGAACAGGCGTATCTGGGTATACCAAAATCAATTCTGGAATAAAGTGACATCAATCCGTATAGGTGTTTCTTGGAGCTTTATAATGGTTTTTATGCCATGTCGGAAGGAGATCCCGTTCCATCGATATTAGCACTGCTCCTGGCCAAGCATCTGGTGCGAAATTTTTCTGCTTTGCTTCTATTCAGTTTTGTATTTTTTGGTCTGAAAAAGGGTCATATTGATGAGGAGCTGGAGCAATCCCAAAATCAATTCTTGATTCGCTGTTTCTTTTGTTCGAAAAGGCGTCTTTAGGAGTATGGATTTGTGTGGGAGCTATGTCGGCAGGATGTACCCCACTCCTCCTGGACGCATTCCTCCCCTCCGAAAATTCATAGGTAAAATAACCAATATTGGAGGAACAATTTTGGAGTTCTGAAATATCGCTTCAACAAATGTTTACCCTCTGGTTGAAGGGTGTTACAAGCACATTAATTTGTCATAAATTTTAGGTCAGAGGGTAGCTTCGTTCCTGAGATATGGCCACTGATCCCCTCCAGAAATTTAGGATAATAAATACAGAAATTAAAAGAGCGTATTTGGTGTCTTAAAAATCAAATCTTGATATATGCTATACCTTGTTCGATAGGTATTTCATAGGACTATACACTGCCGCATAAGTAGTCCTGGCAGGATATCCCGTTCCAGAGATATGATTCCCCTCCCATTGCCAAATGTCCCACCACATATCTCTTGCGGTGGTTAATATATTTCCAAAATAAATAAACCGTTATGTAGGGTGTTCCCCTGGCATTGTTCCTGCGAAATTTTAATTTTAAATTCCCAGTAGTTTTTCCAAAAAATCAGTTTTTCGAAAAAATCCCAAAATGTTTTTACCCTAATCTATTACAATTGGTTTGTGTCTAGGGTTTTAAATACGTATTTATCTTCACACACATAAATTTTCTATAGAAATAAAATTTTGACAAAATTTTCTATAGAAATAAAATTTTGACAAAATTTTCTATAGAAATAAAATTTTGACAAATCTTCTTTAGAAATACAATTTTGTAAAATTTTCTATTGAAATACAATTTTGACAAAATATTTTGTGGAAAAAAAATTTGAGAAAATTTTCTATAGAAATAAAATTTTAATAAAATTTCCTATAGAAATAAAATTTTAACAAAATTTTCTATAGAAATTTAGACAAAATGTTTTTATAGAAATAAAAATTTTACCAATTTTTTTATAGAAATAACATTTTCGTGTTTTGTTTTTTATTGTGGGTTTGTACTTCAATCATATTTGTTGTTTTGATCTCAGCTTTAAAACCATTGTGTTGACTAAACTACAAGAGTAGCTTAACCAACAGGGGAAAAGAATGTTTGTCAAATTTATTTGGGCAAAGCCCTATAGACTGCAAGATGGTTGGATGGACACACGTTTCGGAATTACCACATTTCTCATCAGCATCCTCTAGATTATTTTTGGCTCGAGTGGCAACTGTGGGTCTGAGACCAATACAAACGATGTTACAAACGGAGTGACAAAGTTAATATACCCCATACTATGGTGGAGGATATAAAAAATAAGGAAGACGCAGCTAATCGGGCACCTCTGAGGTAAGCTGACTGACCCAAACGAAAGTGTAATTTGTTTATTTTTCCTTTATAACAAAACATTTTAAAAATTAAATCGCTAACAATAGGTTTTGGCGGGCTTTGCCAATTGTGGGATTGTTTATAAAGAGTATTTATGCCCACTACTGGTCTTCTGAACAAACGAACTACAATGATATTGAACACAATGGTAAGAGAGGGTGAGATCGAGAGAGTGAGAGCGAGAGAGTAAGAGCTTTGTGATTCGCACCAAACAATCTAAAGCTTTTAGTCTAATTCAAAAATGTTTGAGATCTTTAGGCGACAGTTGATTTGGCGAATTTGAATTGGAAACATAATGGCGCGGGTGTTTTGAAAAACCAAAAAAAATGAAATTAAATCAAATCACAATAAAATGATATGCATAGTGATAGTGGACAACAAAAATTAAACGAAAGCATCTGTTAATGGAAAAAATCATTAAAATTTTTCATAATACCAACAACAAAAATGCTATGATTTGACAAATCATAAATTAAGCTAATAACAGCGTCAAGAAGAAGAAGAAGTGAATTGTTGATTGTGTGTTTATGCAAAATATTTAACGACAATATGTTATACGGTTTAATTAATTTAACGTGGTTCGATTTAATCACCGTCGGTTTTACCGTTACCATAGTGATATTAGTTCAAGTTCTTAATGCCCTGTGGTCCTTGCAGGAGGTAAAAGGCACTGACTGTGTTGATCGGGCGCCACACGCTAGTGATGACAATGTGACAAAATCATTAAAAATAAATGAGGCAAAGTCAGTGGCCTCTGGGGTGGTGGGTGGTAGTGGTACGTCATCGTATATTGATAAAATATCTGCAGTAGCTACGCCGCCCGGTACACCAACAACAGTAACGGCTGGGATTGCCTCAACAAATAGCAAATTACAAAAACAAACGAGTGAACAATGTGAAAAGTATGTGTCAAATTTTATTGGATAAGACATCAAAGCACAACAACAAAAGCAATAGCAAAAATAACACCGTATTTGAAAAAAAGAATTTGAATTGAAAACATGTGTGTTTGTGTTTGTTATCTTCCTCTGTTTTTTTTTGATGTTTTATGGTGATGATGATAGATAATCAGCCAAAAATTGTTGATGTCGATCATTTACAAAAATTTCAATACAAAAAATAAAAAAAAAACGTTGCACAGTGGGCTACATTGTAAATTCGAATAAAATGAAAAACTAAAATTTTTGTGCAAATTTTTTATTTTTATAGAAAATGTTGTCAAAATTTTGTTTCTATAGAAAATTTGGCAAAATTTTATTTCTAAAGAAAATTTTCTCAAAATTTTATTTCAATAGAAATTTTTCTAAATTTTATTTCTATAGAAAATTTTATCAAAATTTTATTTCTATAGAAAATTTTATCAAAATTTTATTTCTATAGAAAATTTTATTTCTATAGAAAAATTTCTCAAAATTTTATTTCTGTAGAAAATATTGTCAAAATTTTATTTCTATAGAAAATTTTCTGAAAATTTTATTTCTATAGAAAATTTTCTCAAAATTTTATTTCAATAGAAAATTTTCTCAAAATTTTATTTCAATAGAAAATTTTATAAAAATTTTATTTCTATAGAAAATTTTGTCAAAATTTTATTTCTATAGAAAATTTTGTTAAAAATTTAATTCTATAGAAAATTTTGTCAAAATTTTAACTCTATAGAAATTTTTGTCAAAATTTTAATTCTATAGAAAATTTTGTAAAAATTTTATTTCTACAGAAAATATTTTCAAAATTTTATATCTACAGAAAATTTTGGTAACATTTTATTTATATAGAAAATTTTGTCAAAATGTAATTTCTTTTGAAAAATTTGTTAAAATTTTATTTCTATATAAAATTTTGTTAAAATTTTATTTCGATATAAAATTTTGTTAAAATTTTATTTCTATAGAACATTTTCTTAAAATTTTATTTCTATAGAAAATTTTGTCAAATTTTTTTTTCTATAGAACATTTTGTCAAAATTTTATTTCTATAGAAAATTTTGTTAAAATTTTATTTCTGTACAAAATTTTGTTAAAATTTTATTTCTGTACAAAATTTTATTTCTATAGAAAATTTTGCAAAATTTTATTTCTATAGAAAATTTTGTTAAATTTTTATTTCTAAAGAAAATTTTGTCAAAATTTTATTTATAAAGCAAATTTTCTCCAAATTTTATTTCAATAGAAAATTTTCTCAAAATTTTATTTCTATAGAAAATTTTCTCAAAATTTTATTTTTATAGAAAATTTGGTCAACATTTTATTTCTATTGAAAATTTTGTCAAAAATTTTATTTCTATAGAAAATTTTTTCAAAATTTTATTTCTATAGACAATTTTATCAAAATTTTATTTCTATAGGAAATTTTGTCAAAATTTTATTTCTTTAGAAAATGTTGTCAAAATTTCATTTATTTAGAAAATTTTGTCGAAAATTGTGTCAAAATGTTAATGCTATAGAAAATTTTGTAAATTTTTTTCTATAGAAAATTGTTGTCAATGTTTTATTTCTATAGAAAATTTTGCCAAAAATTTATTTCTAAAGAAAATTTTGTCAAAATTTTATTTCTATCGAAAATTTTGTCAAAATTTTATTTCTATCGAAAATTTTGTCAAAATTTTATTTCTATCAAAAATTTTGTCAAAATTTTATTTCTAAAGAAAATTTTGTCAAAATTTTATTTCTATCGAAAATTTTGTCAAAATTTTATTTCTATCGAAAATTTTGTCAAAATTTTATTTCTAAAGAAAATTTTGTCAAAATTTTATTTCTTTAGAAAACTTGTCAAAATTTTATTGCTGTAGAAAATTTTGTAAAATTTTTTTCTTAGAAAATTTTTGTCAAAATTTTTTTCTTAGAAAATTTTTGTCAAAATTTTATTTCTATTGAAAAATTTGTCAAAATTTTATTTCTATAGGAATTTTTTTCAAAATTTTATTTCTATAGAAAATCTTGTCAAAAATTTTATTTCCATATAAAATTTTGTCAAAATTTTATTTCTTAGAAAATTTTGTCAAAATTTTATTTCTACAGAAAAACTTTTGTCAAATTTTTAGTTCTATAGAAGACTTTGTCAAAATTTTACTGCTATAGAAAATTTTGTTAAATTTATATTTCTAAAGAAAATATTATCAAAATTTTATTTATAAAGCAAATTTTGTCAAAAATGTTATTTCTATAGAGAATTTTATTTCTATAGAAATTGCTCTCAAAATTTTACTTCTGTAAAGATATTTCTCAAAATTCTATAAAAAATTTTCTCAAAATTTTATTTCTATAGAAAATTTTTATAGAAAATTTTGTCAAAATTTTATTTCAATAGAAATTTTTTTCAAAATTTCATTTCTATACAAATTTTTTTTTTCAAAATTTTATTTCTATAGAAAATTTTGCAAAATTTTATTTCTATAGAAAATTTAGTTAAATTTTTATTTCTAAAGAAAATTTTGTCAAAATTTTATTTATAAAGCAAATTTTCTCCAAGTTTTATTTCAATAGAAAATTTTCTCAAAATTTTATTTCTATAGAAAATTTTCTCAAAATTTTATTTTTATAGAAAATTTGGTCAACATTTTATTTCTATTGAAAATTTTGTCAAAAATTTTATTTCTATAGAAAATTTTTTCAAAATTTTATTTCTATAGACAATTTTATCAAAATTTTATTTCTATAGGAAATTTTGTCAAAATTTTATTTCTTTAGAAAATGTTGTCAAAATTTCATTTATTTAGAAAATTTTGTCAAAATTTCATTTATTTAGAAAATTTTGTCGAAAATTGTGTCAAAATGTTAATGCTATAGAAAATTTTGTAAATTTTTTTCTATAGAAAATTGTTGTCAATGTTTTATTTCTATAGAAAATTTTGCCAAAAATTTATTTCTAAAGAAAATTTTGTCAAAATTTTATTTCTATCGAAAATTTTGTCAAAATTTTATTTCTATCGAAAATTTTGTCAAAATTTTATTTCTATCAAAAATTTTGTCAAAATTTTATTTCTAAAGAAAATTTTGTCAAAATTTTATTTCTATCGAAAATTTTGTCAAAATTTTATTTCTATCGAAAATTTTGTCAAAATTTTATTTCTAAAGAAAATTTTGTCAAAATTTTATTTCTATAGAAAACTTGTCAAAATTTTATTGCTGTAGAAAATTTTGTAAAATTTTTTTCTTAGAAAATTTTTGTCAAAATTTTTTTCTTAGAAAATTTTTGTCAAAATTTTATTTCTATTGAAAAATTTGTCAAAATTTTATTTCTATAGGAATTTTTTTCAAAATTTTATTTCTATAGAAAATCTTGTCAAAAATTTTATTTCCATATAAAATTTTGTCAAAATTTTATTTCTTAGAAAATTTTGTCAAAATTTTATTTCTACAGAAAAACTTTTGTCAAATTTTTAGTTCTATAGAAGACTTTGTCAAAATTTTACTGCTATAGAAAATTTTGTTAAATTTATATTTCTAAAGAAAATATTATCAAAATTTTATTTATAAAGCAAATTTTGTCAAAAATGTTATTTCTATAGAGAATTTTATTTCTATAGAAATTGCTCTCAAAATTTTACTTCTGTAAAGATATTTCTCAAAATTCTATAAAAAATTTTCTCAAAATTTTATTTCTATAGAAAATTTTTATAGAAAATTTTGTCAAAATTTTATTTCAATAGAAATTTTTTTCAAAATTTCATTTCTATACAATTTTTTTTTTTCAAAATTTTATTTCTATAGAAAATTTTGCCAACATTTTACTTCTATTGGAAATTTTGCCAATTTTTTTTTATTTCTATAGAAAATTTTCTCAAAATTTTATTTCTATAGAAAATTTTGTCAAAAATTTTACTTCTATTGATATTTTCTCAAAATTTTATTTCTATAGAAAATTTTCTCAAAGTTTTATTTTTATAGAAAATTTTGTCAAAATTTTATTTCTATGGAAAATTTTGTCAAAATTTTATTTCTTTATTGTTGTTTTTGATCTCAGCTTAAAGCCATGCATTGACTAAACTACAAGTGTAGCTTAACCAACAGAGGAAAAGTATGCTTGTCAAATTTAGTTGGGCAAAGCCCTATAGACTGCAAGATGGTTGTATGTACAGCTGTTTCGGAATTACCACATTCCTCATCAGCATCCTCTACTTGCAGCAAAATTTTGTAAAAATTTTATTTCTATAGAAAATTTTCTCAAAATTTAATTTCTATAGAAAATTTTGTCAAAATTTTACTTCTATAGAAAATTTTCTTAAAATTTTATTTCTATAGAAAATTTTCTCAAAATTTTATTTCTATAGAAAATTTTCTCAAAATTTTATTTCTATAGAAAATTGTCTCAAAATTTTATTTCTATAGAAAATTTTGTCAAAAATTGTATTTCTATAGATATTTTTCTCAAAATTGTATTTCTATAGAAAATTTTGTCAAAATTTTATTTCTATAGAAAATTTTGTCAAAATTTTACTTCTATAGAAAATTTTGTCAAAATTTTATTTCTATACAAAATTTTCTCAAAATTTTATTTCTTTAGAAAATTTCATCAAAATTTTATTTCTATAGAAAATGTTGTCAAAATTTTATTTCCGTAGAAAAGGTTCTCAAAATTTTACTTCCGTAAAGATATTTGTCAAGATTTTATTTTTATAGTAAATTTTCTCAAAATTTTATTTCTATAGAAAATTTTGCCGACATTTTATTTCTATAGAAAATGTTGTAAAAATTTTATTTCTATAGATAATTTTTTCAAAACTTTATTTCTATAGAAAAAATTTGTCAAAAGTTTATTTCTATAGGACATTTTGTCAGGAATGTCATTTCTTTAAAAAATGTTGTCAAAATTTTATTTCTATAGAATATTTTATCAAAATTTTATTTCTATTGAAAATTTGTCAAAATTTTATTTCTATATAAAATTTTATCAAAACTTTTTTTCTATAGAAAATTTTTGTCAAAATTTTATTGTTATAGAGAACTTTGTAAAATTTTTTCTATAGAAAATTTTTGTCAAAATTTTATTTCTATAGAAAATTTTGTTAACATTTTATTTCTATAGGAAATTTTGTAAAAATTTAATTTCTATAGAAAATTTAAGTACCTCATAATTGGAGAGGAATATATTGCAAAATCTACCAAAACATCAAGTATTCTACAATGTACCAAATAGTAAAAAATCTACCATTTTTGGTATATTTCTTGGGAACCTTGAATGTAACCCTTATATAAAATAAAACAATTTTGTTTAGTATTTCAATATGGGCATATAGTTTTTGAAATTTAAAATTTTTGTGATACGAGTAGCATTTCTTCCACCTACAATTTAGGCCACTGTGTAACGAATTTGGTTTTAATGCATGATTTGTTTGTTATATACTTTTTTTATTTTTTGTTTTTGTATTTTTGGTCATGCAAAACACAAAAAAAAAATAAAAATAAAACGAAAAAACATTTATTGAATTATTGTGATTAGATAACAATGACGGTTAAGCACAATCTATGACAAGACACCACAACAATAATTCAGTGCTTTTGTTCACCTTCTTGTTTTATGCGAAAATGCAGACATTTGATAATGGCTTATATTTTATATCAATAAAAAAAAATGTGTTTGTTTTTATTTTGTTTCTTGTTTTCTATTTTTTTATGATCGTCTTGCGTTCTTCCTGTCTTGGTTTTGCCGTTTTGTTTTATGCCTTACGTTAAATCGTTTTATCATTCTCAGCGGTTCATCTACTTCAGCGTCTTCAGCAACTTTAATATCGTCTACATCACAATCATCATCATATGCTCCTTCATCTCAATACCCTACATCATCATTGCGTCATTCGGTGGGTAATCTCTTCAATGGTAATACTGGACTAAGTCTACCGAATTTTGCAACTGCCATCACATCCTGTTATCCAGATAACTTGAGTGATGAATAGTAAGTGATTTGAATTCTTTGTAATTTTAGTGTTTATTGATGTTTATTAATTTATATATGCATGTAGCCTTTTATTTAATTAATTGAATATTTATATTATTTGCATGATATATTTATTTGTCATATATATCAGTGACTAGAAATGGTATTAAATAAATTTAGTATTAATTTGTTTTATTGTGAATATATGCATATGCCATAAATCTATTACATTTACATTTTATAATAGACGTATATAAATAAGGTGACCAGAGAAAACTAAACTAAAAATAGGTCGGAAACCTATGTTGTTTGCATCTATATTTCCTGTTTATTTTCATAATTCATTATGATTGTAAATATATAAATAAATAAATAAATAAATTTAAAATCTTCTTATTTAGTATTTTTTTGAATTAAATTGTTCTTCATGGACTTGTTTGATATCAAGAAACTGCAGTGAAAACAATATTGACAGAAATTTCAGTGCAGACAATTTACACAATATGAAAGATATTTTTTTATACCCTAAAGCACATAGTGGTCAGGGTATAATAAGTTTGATCGGCCAAAAAATGTGCCTACCAGAAATATTGATTTTAGACTCCATAAAATATATACCGATCGACTCAGAATCACCTCCTGAGTCGATCTGGCGCTTGGTGTCCGTCCGTCCGTCCGTCGTCTGTCCATGTATTTGTTGTTCACAGGATTCCGGTCGCAATTATTAACCGATTTTGATGAAATTTCGTACAGGGAGTTTTTTGGGAACAAGGACGAACGCTATTGAATTTGGACGAAATCGGATCAAATTTAGATATAGCTCCCATATATATGTATCGCCCGATTTCGACAAATGGGGTCACGTTGCTCGTTTTTTCAAACGGATCGTCACCAAATTTGGCAAAACGTGATCTGTTCCATCGCCCTTCAAGTCTGCAAAATTTCATCCAAATCGGTTCAGATTTAGATATAGCTCTCATATATACGTATCGCCCGATTTTCCCAAATTTGGCACAAAACCTTTATTTATCAACCGATCTTACTCAAATTTGGCTACATGTAGTCTTCTATAGCACTAACTATATGTGCAAAAAATCATCGAAATCGGTTCAGATTTAGATATAGCTCCCATATATATGTATAGCCCGATTATCCCAAATTTGGCCATAGAACCCTTTTTTATTAACCGATCTTACTAAAAGTTGGCTAGATCCAGTCCTCTGTAGTACTGACTATATGTGCAAAAAATCATCGAAATCGGTTCAGATTTAGATATAGCTCCCATATATATGTATAGCCCGATTATCCCAAATTTGGCCATAGAACCCTTTTTTATTAACCGATCTTACTAAAAGTTGGCTAGATCCAGTCCTCTATAGTACTAACTATATGTGCAAAATTTCATCGAAATCGGTTCAGATATAGATATAGCTCCCATATATGTATCAACCGATTTTAAAAAATTCGCCCCTAATAACCTTATTTTTGACCATACAGGCCTCATTTCTTAACTGATCTTACTCAAATCTTGCACAAGGTAACCTTTTGTGGTATTAATCAAACCCGCAAAATATTATGTAAATTCGTTCAGATTTAGATATAGCTTCCATATATATGCATCGCTCGATTTTCCCAAATTTGGCCATATTACTCTTATTTATTAACCAATGTTACTCAAATTTCAAATTTTGATGTACTAGCCAATCGCACTTATACGTACTTGTAGCTCTTACATAAGAATATTGCTCGTTTTTTATAAACTTGTATTTATTACCCACACTAATTTAACGATTTTCTCTTTTTTAATAATGGGCTCAATATTTGTGGCATACTAACTCCGTAGGCGCAATATCAACACAGCCAGTGTTGCTAGAAGTAGGGGATATTCCCTATATGTAGGGTTTTTCTAATATTTAGCGTCTTGTAGGGACGTAGGGCCACAATGTAGGACATTTTCACTCAACACAATTTGTAATAATTTTTACATTTTGGTGGCTCTAGAGGAGGAAATTAGAAGCCGGCAAGGCTTGATCTTTAACAATGTGTGGTAAACTTTATTCCTGTAGAAAATTTTGTCAACATTTTATTTCTATAGAACATTTTGTCAAAATTGTACTTCTATAGAAATTTTTTTTCAAAATATTATTTCTATAAAAAATTTTCTCAAAATTTTATTTCTGTTTTTTCTCAAAATTATATTTCTATAGAATTTATTGTCAAAATTTTATTTCTATAGAAAAATTTCTCACAAAAATTTGTCTATAGAAATTTTTTCCAAAATTTTACTTTTTTAGAGATTTAACAAAAAGATTACTAATTTGGGTAGAATTCTACCAACTGTGGCAACCGTGGTGGTAATACAAATTTATATTCTATGTTATATACGTTGCATATTCATGTTTTAAGATAATAAATACTTAGAACCATTTTTGTTTTGTAAAATTTTTTAAATTTAACGAAAAATGTAGTAGGGAAAGTTGTTTGGGAATGTATGGGAAAGTAGGGAACTTTTTTTGTCCTTGTAGGGTAAACCGAACATTTTCCGTGGCAACATTGACTATGAGCTATAGCAAAGATAATTGAGAAGAAGATGCAGTCTTGTCATAGCAAAACTGAAGCACCAGAGGACTCTGCCAACAAAATATCATAAAGTTTGCGTCGACGTGTCTCTCAAATGTACTGCCGTTTGCGTCGGAAAATATCATAACTTTTGTGTTTTTCATAAATTTCTGAATAAAAACCCACAAAAGCTATACCAAAACAATTGTAGAAAATTAAAATAAAACTTATGTGTATTTTAAAGCGAATATTCATTATGATTTTATGTGAATATTGCCGTTTTGAATTTATTCCTGGGCAGAGCTGCTCTTGAAAAAATTGACAAATAAAACAATTTTTTTCTCATAGCCCTCTACACCTTGACATTTGTTTTCTCTTTATAAGAGCACAATGCTTAATCTTGTTATACTCAATTATCTTTGGCTATAGTCAGATTGACACAAAGCACCCATAGACATGTAACCCTTAATTTTCTTAAATATGCAACTGCGGTTTTTCTCCCAGACCTATATGTTACCCCACAAATGCTTACGATTACTAATTTTGTAATGGTGGTTTAGGGTATGATATAGTCGGCCCCGCCCGACTTTATACTTTACTTACTTGTTTTTATTTAAAGAAATCTTCATTTAAAGAAAGTTTATAATTTTCGTTTTGAAACTTTTTTTCCATCAAATTAGGATTAGAATTCTTGACATTTGCAATATTAAACACACATTTCTCTAAACGAAAGAAATTTTATTTTTTTTTATTAAATTTCGGACAAGAATTTTAGGAATTTGCGTCCCTCGGTTATAGTCCTATGTCTTCGAAGTAATTTTTTTTTTGGCACAAGGACTAACGCTATTGAATTTAGGTTAGGTTAGGTTAGGTTAGGTGGCAGCTTGATGTATTAGGCTCACTAAGACTATTCAGTCCATTGTGATACCACATTGGTGAACTTCTCTCTTATCACTGAGTGCTGCCCGATTCCATGTTAAGCTCAATGAAAAGGGACCTCCTTTTTATAGCCGCACACATTCCACATTGCAGTGAAACCACTTAGAGAAGTTTTAAAACCCTCAGAAATGTCACCAGCATTACTGAGGTGGGATAATCCAACGCTGAAAAACTTTTTTTTGGTGTTCGGTCGAAACAGGAATCGAACCCACGACCTTGTGTATGCAAGGCGGGCATGCTAACCATTGCACCACGGTCGTTCCCAATATTGGTGGTAATTCCGAAACGTGCGTCCATCCAACCATCTTGCAGTCTATAGGGCTTTGCCCAAATAAATTTGACAAACATTCTTTTCCTCTGGTGGTTAAGCTACACTTGTAGTTTAGCCAATGCATGGTTTTAAGTTGAAGCTTCCGTAGCCTCGGGGTCCAGACACCACCTACAAATATCATCATTCGCTAGACCGATCCTTACAATGTGTTTTTCCAGAGTGTTGTGTCCTGTTATGATGCCTGTTACCGACCTCACATCCTCTCTTTGCAATGACATCAGGATTTCAGAGTTCCTAATTAGAGGTGTGCGCGTGACTGAAATTTCACTCACACTCAGGCACATTCACGAAGCAAAATGTTTATTCACGCACGCTCACGCACGATACGTGTTGTAGCCAATGCCATTCATGCATATTCACGAAATGAAAACCAGTACTCACGCACGCTCACGCACGAACTACTTTTAAGGTGATTCGTGATTCACGAGCCTCACGACATTTTCCAAACGGAAATCAGCAAAGGTAACAAACTCCAAAAGTAGAATATAGTTCGAGAGCTAAATTAATTTCAGTTAACATACGAGTATGAATTAAATCTTGATTTTTTCGTGAGCGTGACTTTGCAGAAATTTTATTCACGCACATTCACGAAGCGATTTTATTTCTCACGCACACGCACGACATATTTATTTTAGTCCCATTCACGCACATTCACGAGACTTGCTTTGGATTTTGTTCAAGACTCACGTGATTCACGTGTGAATCACGCGTGTCACGAGAATTTCGTGTCACGCGCACACCTCTATTCCTAATATTATACTCGTTCCATACCAGTTTCGTTGATTCACAGACTATAGATGAAGCCCATCGTAAATCTTCATATTTGCTATTGATCCCGTAAATAAACAAAGAAAGCCGACGAAAAACGTACGAAATGACGTTATCCGTGCCACCTGCGCCTTCCTTAGCCAGTGCATATGGCTCTTCATTCCCAGTTATGTCATAATGTACAGGTACCCAGCACAGAGTTACATTATGCTATTCAGTGAGAAGCGTAACCTATCTACGACAGCGGCTGACTACCTTCGACCTTATGTTCGTATTGCCCAGGGCCTTTATAGCTGTCTGACTATCGATGAAAATGCTGATATTGCATCTAAATAACGGCCTCATCGATAGAAGATCCGCAGCTTTTTCAATAGCAAATATTTCAGCCTGACAAATGCTGCATTTATCGTCCAACTTAAAGGACTCCTTAACAGAGAATGAAGCCGCCGAGTCGCGCCGCCGATTTTAGCCGACGCCGACTAGTTTTTACCAGTCGAAGCCGTCGCCGAATTTGTCGACTCATCTCGACTCAAAGTACGCCGCCAATTAATCAAAAATATTGATTTGAATCAGAAAAAAATATTAATGATGGTTGCATTTTTTGTCAAAATGTTTAACTTTCCACCCAAATTCAGTCAGTATCAAGTTGCTATAATAATTTTGCAAAAATTTGGCTCAGAACCTTTGAATTATGTGTAAATGTGATTGTAAGATAAGTTGTACAAATAATCTCATTACCATTCGGATAACATCAAATTGATTTTATTATGGATAATTGTCCGCCGTCGATAAGACAAATTTATATCGGCTTAGCCATCAAGACGCAGCCGCCGGAGGCAAAAAATTAGTATTAGCCCCCGCCGACAAAAATGGGTCGGCTTCATTCTCTGCTCCTTAAGTTCCAACTCCTTACAGTAAATTCCGCTGCCTGTACCCTGGGCCATTTTCGAGCCGTCCGTATAGATGTATCCTATTTTCGTCCCAGTCCTCTATGCTCGGGATAATTGAAACCAGGTTATTCTCATACATATGCCGTGTCGTCATGTAGTCAGTTCCCATATATCGTCCGGCATAAAGGGTGATACGGCCAAAATTTGGTCAAGGGAAAACGCGTGTAAATCGGTGAAATCGTTTATTTAAAAAATCAAATTAAATTTCTTTTTCAAGTTCAATTAGTATAAAATTCAGGAAAAAATATTCAGTTAGGCTTTCGCTTTTCCAAATCTGAATTGTCGAGCCTCATGCTTGACACCTGCCATCAGCTTTTGTACAGCCACCTTGTCCACCTTCTTCGCCGCAGAAAGCCAGTTTGCCTTGAACTGCGGCTCGTCCTTAGCAGTTTTTTTGGTCTTCTTTAGGTTCCGCTTGACAATAGCCCAGTATTTCTCAATTGGGCGGAGCTCTGGCATGTTGGGAGGGTTCTTGTCCTTGGGAACCACCTGCACGTTGTTGGCGGCGTACCACTCCATGGCCTTTTTACCGTAATGACAAGATGCCAAATCCGGCCAAAACAGTACGGAACATCCGTATTTCTTCAGGAAAGGCAGCAGACGTTTATTCAAACACTCTTTCAGGTAAATTTCTTGGTTGACAGTCCCGGAAGCTATGAAAATGCTGCTTTTCAAGCCACAGGTACAGATGGCTTGCCAAACCAGATATTTCTTTGTGAACTTTGACAGTTTTATGTGCTTTGAAAATATCTGCTACCTTTCCCCTTCTTTTTGCCGTATAAAACTCCTGTCCCGGAAGCTGCTTGTAGTCGGCTTTGACGTAGGTTTCGTCGTCCATTACCACGCAGTCAAACTTCGTCAGCATCGTCGTGTACAGCCTCCGGGATCGCGCTTTGGCCGTCGTATTTTGTTTATCATCGCGATTTGTAGTCACTACCCTCTTGTAAGTCGATAGTCCGGCTCGTTTTTTGGCTCGATGCACGGTTTTAGGCGATACACCCAGCTTATTTGCGGAGAGAGAGGTTAGGGTTTCGCTTGAAACTACCGGTAACTCTCTTTGTCGTCTCAGCGTCTTCCGGTTTTCGATTCCCCCCCGATCCAGACTTCCTGGCTGTCGACAAACGTTCCCCAAACACTTTAATTACATTTGTAACGGTTGATTTGGCAACTTTTAGCGATTTTGCCAGCTTTGCGTGCGAGTAGCTTGGATTTTCGCGATGCGCGAGCAAAATTTTGATACGCTGCTCTTCTTGCTTGGACGGCATTTTGACAACTGAAGAGTGATTTCCAAAATCAAAATAGGAGCAACATTCTACACACACACCTTCAAAATGAGGGGTGTTCAGGTTTTTTAAAGGCAAAATTGAAAGAAATACGTCAAGTTTATATTGACCAAATTTTGACCGTATCACCCTTTATTATGTAAAGGTACATATTTTTCAATGACAAAAATATGTATACTTCATTTGTAATATTAAAATTTCCATTCATATTATGTACACATTCATAGTCAATGAAAACCTGTATTTTTGAATTTATGAATTGTTTTCATATAATTTATGAAACCATGTGTTTGGAAAATTTTTGTGAACAAATATTGATCTAAGACCCCATACAGTATATATATTCTTGGTCGCGGTAAAATTCTGAGTAAATCTAGCTATGTCCGTCCGTCCGTCCGGCTGTCTGTGGAATTCACGCTAACTTCCGAACGGAACAAGCTATCGCCTTGAAACTTGGAACAATTAGTTGTTATTGATGTAGGTCAGATGGTATTGAAAACGGGCCATATCGGACCATACGTTTACGTATAGACCCCATATAAACCGATCCCCAGATTTGACCTCGGAGCCTCTTGGAAGAGCAAATTTCATACGTGGTGTTAGTATATGGTCTCTAACAACCATGCAAACATTGGATCATATCGATCCATATTTATATATAGCCCCCATATAAACCGATCCCCAGATTTGACCTCCGGAGCCTCTTGGAGGAGCAAATTTCATCTGATCCAGTTGAAATTTTGTACATGGTGTTAGTATATGGTCTCTAACAACCATGCCAAAATTGGTCCATGCAACCATGCAAAAATTGGTCCACATCGGTCCATAATTACATATAGCCCCAATATAAACAGATCCCCCGATTTGGCTTGCGGAGCCTCTAAGAGCAGCAAATTTCATCCGATCCGGCTGAAATTTGGTACATGGTGTTAGTATATGGTATATAATGACCATGCAAAAATTGGTCTACATCGTATATAGCCCCCATATAAACCGATCACCAGATTTGAACTCCGGAGCCTCTTGGAAGACCAAAATTCATCTGATTCAGTTGAAATTTTGTACGTGGTGTTAATATATGGCCTCAAACACCCGTGCAAAAATTGGTCGAAATCGGTCCATAACTATATATAGGCCCCATATAAACCGATCCCCAGATTTGACCTTCGGATCCCCTCGGAAGAGCAAGATTCATCGGATTCTGTTGAAATTTGGTACGTGATGTTAGTATATGGTATCGAACAACCATGCAGGTATTGGTTCATATCAGTCCATAATTATATATAGCCCCCATATAAACCGATCCCTAGATTTGACCTCCGGTGCCTTTTGGAGAAGCAAAATTCATCCGATCTGGTTGAAATTTGGTACGTGGTGGTAGTATATGATATTTAACAACCATGTCAAAAGTGGTCCATATCAGTCCATAATCATTTATAGCCCCCATATAAACCGATCCCGAGATTTGGTTTTGGAGCCTCTTGGAGGAGCAAATTTCATCCGAGTCAGTTGAAATTTGGTACATTGTGCTAATATGTGGCCGTTAACAACCATGCCTAACTAGGTCCATATCGGTCTATAGTTGTGTATAGCCCTCAGATAAATCGATCCCCAATCACACAAAAATTGGTCCATATCAAGTTCATAATTGTATATAGCCCCCATATTTCAATTCTGGCTCTCTACCACGTATGGACTAACTCACAATTTTGAAAAAGATGTTAAGAAGTTTTAAGATATCACAACCCAAGTAATTCGATTGTGGATGACAGTCTTTCGTAGAAGTTTCTACGCAATCCATGGTGGATGGTACATAAGATTCGGCCTGGCCAAACTTACGGCCGTATATACTTGTTTATAACTACAAATCTACTCACCAAATTTTGTGAAGCTAACTTGTTGGAAAACATTTTTTGCCGCTAAAATCATGATTTAGCCCAAATTTGGATGTATTAGCCAATCTTACTTAGTCTAACATATAGCTCTTACATAAATATATAGTAAGATTTTAACAAATTTTTATACATTAACCACAATAATTGAGCGATTTCCTCTTTTCTAATAGATGCCATGCCAATTTCATAAAACTAAGTAAATAGTTTTCGACAAATTAAAGAAAATTTTATAGGTATTATTACACGCAGAGAAGGAATATGATCACCTCAAACATGTTTCAAGAGCAAAATGTTATTTTTGTATGGTGACCAGGTAACATGTTTGCACTAAAATGTTATTTTCTCGTCAAATATAACCTGCTTGCCGAAATCAGATACATGATTTCCGAGCAAATAACATGGTTGCGAAAACCATGTTACATGGTCACCACCCAAAAATAACATTTTGCTCTTAAAACATGTTTGAGGTGATCATATTCCTTCTCTGGGTGTACTTTTCACTTGTTAAAGAAATTTCGTAGTTTGAAGGAAAATATTGGAGTTCAAAATTGCAAAAATGGCTTTAGTACCATATTTACATTCCAAAGTGCGCTAAGTCTAAAAAGTGAATTTTACAGGAAACAAGTTCATAGTTTTGTTTTTTGAAATTTCTCAAAACCCGTATAAGATATTTTCGGTCTTAAAATCATATTTTTATAATTTTTTTTAGTATGTACGAACTCAAAATAGTGATAATAGACCATGGCTAAAAATTACTTAGGTCACTTTAGACCGAACAAAGCTTTTTGGATTGGACATTTTTTAAAACTTTAATAACAGGCTAAGTACAATATTAACCATAACTTTTGATAGAAGTGTCCAATAAATTCCAAATTTTGACAGGATGCAATTCACATAAATCCGAATAAAAAACAGCGAACTCCATCAAAACATGTAAGTCGACTTAGCGTACTCTGGAATGAGGCCATCGATATGAAGTTCAAGATAGGAGCAATTTTTTTGAAATTTGGGAGACACGAATTTAGTAAATCTTGCATGCTTCCCAAATAAATCGACGTTTCAAATATTGAATACTTAAAAAAAAAAAAAAACAAAATTTATGAAAAATCTCTGGTCTCCTTAATAGTACAACATATCAAACAAAACCATTTGTAGCATTACAAAAAACGACATTTTCCAATTTTTTCAAAACTCTATTCATTTCTTCTTACTTATCTACCCCCCAACGAACTATACAGCCATGAGGATGAAGATACCATCTCTTTGGAAAATCTACTACCATGTGATCATACCGAAATCTATTCATCACGTAAAATCAGTTACATTATTGATGAGCTATTGCAAACCGAAGGAAATTACATCAATAATTTGAAAAAAGGAATGCAGAATTATGGTGATTTGGATAAATATGACAAATTGCCCGATACGTTAAAGGGTGATGAGATGAAACAGCAATTGCTGGGTAATATTGGAGAAATTTTGGAATTGCATGAGAAACAAATTCTGCCACTGATGCTGGGTAATCAGAGGGATTTGAAGACAATGTTCGATGAGATGAGCTCATCCATTGATGTAAGTATTTCTTTTTATACATTTTTTTAGCAAAGTTTGCACTTTTCATTGATTGATTATTATTGATTTTATGGATTTTATTAGAATTTTTATATTTATTTAAATAATTTTGAACACCTGTTGCTAATGCCAAATGCTCACGCTGGCAATGTGTGAATATTTGAATTTAATTTTAAAATATAGAAAAAAATAAGTGAAGAAACTGAAATATATTTTTCTTTGTTTTTTTTTTTCTTTCTAAATAATAAAAAATCATTTTAATGATTTTTTGTTGTTGCAAAATATTTGTGAGAATTTTTGTTGTTTGTTTGTATCTCTTGCTATTGTTTAATGCTAATGAGCGAATGTCTGTGTCGTACGTCATTTCCAAATTATTTAAGGTAGCTTAGTTTCATGCTAATGAAAAATATATTGAATACATCATCATCATTACCTTAACTTATGTTGAATTTTCTGTCTTCAACAATTTAGAGGTTGGCTAGTAAAGTGTTTAGAAATATTAATGTGTTAAACATAATTTATTATGTTAAATCGTGACACTATAAATAAGTGAGAAGAAATTGTTCTATTCAGTTTTAAAGCTTTCGAGTTTATTATACCCTCCACCATAGGATCGGGGGGTATATTAACTTTGTCATTCCGTTTGTAACACAACGAAATATTGCTCTAAGACCCCATAAAGTATATATATTCTGGGCCGTGGTGAAGTGGTGGATCTAAGCATGTACGTCCGTCCGTGTGAGAAATCACGCTAACTTCCGAACGAAACAAGCTATCGACTTGAAACTTGGCACTAGTAGTTGTTATTGATGTAGGTCGGATGGTATTGCAAATGGGCCATATCGGACCACTTTTACGTATTCATCCGATCCGGTTGAAATTTGGTACATGATGTTAGTATATGCTCTTGCAAAAATTGGTCCATATCAGTCCATAATTATAAAGGGTGATTTGTTAAGAGCTTGATAACTTTTTTTTTAAAAAAAACGCATAAAATTTGCAAAATCTCATCGGTTCTTTATTTGAAACGTTAGATTGGTCCATGACATTTACTTTTTGAAGATAATTTCATTTAAATGTTGACCGCGGCTGCGTCTTAGGTGGTCCATTCGGAAAGTCCAATTTTGGGCAACTTTTTCGAGCATTTCGGCCGGAATAGCCCGAATTTCTTCGGAAATGTTGTCTTCCAAAGCTGGAATAGTTGCTGGCTTATTTCTGTAGACTTTAGACTTGACGTAGCCCCACAAAAAATAGTCTAAAGGCGTCAAATCGCATGATCTTGGTGGCCAACTTACCGGTCCATTTCTTGAGATGAATTGTTCTCCGAAGTTTTCCCTCAAAATGGCCATAGAATCGCGAGCTGTGTGGCATGTAGCGCCATCTTGTTGAAACCACATGTCAACCAAGTTCAGTTCTTCCATTTTTGGCAACAAAAAGTTTGTTAGCATCGAACGATAGCGATCGCCATTCACCGTAACGTTGCGTCCAACAGCATCTTTGAAAAAATACGGTCCAATGATTCCACCAGCGTACAAACCACACCAAACAGTGCATTTTTCGGGATGCATGGGCAGTTCTTGAACGGCTTCTGGTTGCTCTTCACTCCAAATGCGGCAATTTTGCTTATTTACGTAGCCATTCAACCAGAAATGAGCCTCATCGCTGAACAAAATTTGTCGATAAAAAAGCGGATTTTCTGCCACTGATTTTGGTAATAAAATTCAATGATTTGCAAGCGTTGCTCGTTAGTAAGTCTATTCATGATGAAATGTCAAAGCATACTGAGCATCTTTCTCTTTGACATCATGTCTGAAATCCCACGTGATCTGTCAAATACTAATGCATGAAAATCCTAACCTCAAAAGAATCACCCTTTATATAGCCCCCATATAAACCCCCAGATTTGGCTTGCGAAGCCTCTAAGAGAAGCAAATTTCATCCGATCCGGCTGAAATTTGGTACATGGTGTTAGTATATGGTCTCTAACAACCGTGCAAAAATTGGTCCGCATCGGTCCATAATTATATATAGCACCCATATAAACCGAACCCCAGATTTGGTTTGCGGAGCCTCGAAGAGAAGCAAGTTTCATCTGCTTCGGTTGAAATTTGGTTCGTGGTGTTAGTATATGGTCTCTAACTACCATGCAAAATTCGCATCGGTCCATAATTATATATAGCACCCATATAAACCGATCCCTCGACTTGACTTGCGGAGCCTCTAAAAGAAACATATTTCATCCGATCCGGCTGAAATTTGGTACATGGTGTTAGTATATGGTCTTTAACAACCATGCAAAAATTGGTCCGCATCGGTCCATAATTATATATATCCCCCATTTAAACCGATTCCCAGATTTGACCTCCAGAGCCTCATGGATTAGCAAAATTCATCCGATCCGATTGAAATTTGGTATATCGTGTTAGTATATGGTCTCTATCAACCATGCAGGAATTGGTCCATATCGGTTCATAATTATATATAGCCCCCATATAAACCGATCCCCAGATTTGACCTCCGAAGCCTCATGGATGAGCAAAATTCATTCGGTTCGGTTGAAATTTGGTTCGTGGTGTTAGTATATGGTCTCTAACAACCATGCGAAACTTGGTCCATAGCGGTCTTCATTATATATAACCCCCATTTAAATCGATCCCCAGATGTGACCTCCGGAGCTCTTGGAGGAGCAAAATTCATCCGGTCCGGTTGAAATTAGGTATGTGGAAAATTTGGTACATTGCTCTAGAATATGGCCGCTAACGACCATGCCAAAATTGGTCCATATCGGTCTATAGAAAATTTTGTCAAAATTTTATTTCTATAGAAAATTTTGTCAAAATTTTATTTTTATAGAAAATTTTGTCAAAATTTTATTGATATAGAATATTTGTTCAAAATTTTATTTCTATAGAAAATTTTGTCAAGCTGTGTTACGTATTTAATCGGCCTTTTTTTGTTTAATATATACCCCGTATGGACTAACTTACAATTGAGAAGACGGTGTTGAGAAGTATTAAGATACCCTGCCATCGGCAAGAGTTACCGCAACCCAAATAATTCGATTGTGGATGACAGTCTTTAGTACCAGTTTCTATGCAATCCATGGTGGAGGGTACATAAGATTCGGCCTGGCCGAACTTACGGCCGTATATACTTGTTTTATTTTAATTTAATTAATTTTGTTTGCGGGTGAGGATGGTAAAATGCTTTGTGCAACTGACAGTGCTTCCACATGTCGTGTGCCGGACTCCGTCTCAGTTGATGACACCAGCCAGATCCATGTCGGCCTTCTTCCAACATCCCAGTGCCTCTTATTCAGTATCATTCTGTTGACTATATTTCAAGGGGAGATACGACCGATCACATTCTCCACTTCCCTGTGTCGTTCTATCGATCGGCTACATTTGAAAAAGGTGTGGTCTGCATCATCAACAATTTCTGCATCCTCGAATATGCCCGTATTCGTACTGCATTTCCCCACATGGTTCACATATTTACGAAAATAGCCGTGGCCATATAGTACCTGGGTTATGTAGTAGTTCACTTCGCCGTGTTTTCTGTATCGCCATACCCGGCTATCTGTTATAAGTCGATGTGTCCATCTGCCTCTTCTTTAGTTTCTCTAGCGTTTTTGCCATTTCTCTATTGTTTGTCGTTGGATGTCTTCTCTCGCTATCACTAGTTCGGCTTCTCCCGGTACTGTGCGGTACCCTGGTGTAACCTTTAGGGCAGAGATCTGCCATTGTACGATTAATGTCGGCGCCCAGATTTAAGATCCATATAGGTGTATGCTGTCTATTGTCTCCTTGGGTACTTTCTTTTTACTTGGTAGCGGTCCTCCAATATTTGCCATAGGACGGCTCAACCGAGCCATTATCGTGGCAGTTTTTGTCATTTTATACTTTATCTGTTTGAAATACGTTAGTTTTGTGTCTAATCCTAGCGCCAAGTACTTGATTGACGATCTTGTACTTATACCAACGTCGTCTATAATCAACTCTATTTCTAGAGGCAAATGTCGCCTTGTCAGCAATAATAATAGGACCTCTTATTCTGATAATCTCATGTTTGCTATGTACTTCTCTTTTGGCGAGCAGTAGTTCGCAAAAATCCTCGCGGAATCATTTACTTCTATGTCATTTCTTGAGTTGTACAGAGTTTTGGGGATTGACACAAGACCTTTCGGGTACTTGTGTTCAGATCCAGGTCGGTGGCTAATCTGAATGTCGTATCAGATGAACCTACATTGCCAACTTAATGGTTACGTGACACAGAGCGTTCGTCAAGCCCTGTCAGGGGTTTAACGGGTCGGAGGCAGTTGTGACATTAGCCTGAAAGCCATTTCCCTGAGATTTCACTCCCAGGTAACATAATGCCTCAACTTGCCGATGGCAAGGTATCTTAAAACTTCTTAACACCGTCTTCTAAATTGCAAGTTAGTCCATATATTAAACCAAAAAAGGCCGACTAAATACGTATATAATTCAGTTTGACAAAATTTTCTATAGAAATAAATTTTTGAAAAAAAATTTCTAAAGTAATAACAATGACAATATTTTCTATAGAAATAAATTTAAGAAAATCTAAAGCAATAAAATTTTGAAAAAAAATTTCTAAAGCAATAAAATTTTGACAAAATTTTCTATAGAAATTTTGGTAGATTATTTTTGGGGGTCGGCTATTTATAACTATAGGTCGATATGGACCAATTTTGGCATGGTTGTTAATTATGGACCGGTATGGACTAATTCCTGCATGGTTGTTAGCGACCATATACTAACACCACGTACCAAATTTCTACCGAATCGGATGAATTTTGCTCATCCATGAGGCTCCGGAGTTCAAATCTGGGGATCGGTTTATATGGGGGCTATATATAATTATTGACCGATATGTACTAATTTTTGCATGGTTGTTAGAGACTAACACCATGATCGCATGAAATTTGCTTCTCTTACAGGTTCCGCAAGCCAAATCTGAGGATCGGTGTATATGGGGGCTATATATAATTATGGACAGATGTGGACCAATTTTTGCATGGTTGTTAGAAACCATATACTACCACCACTTACCAAATTTCAACCGGATCGGATAAATTTTGCTCCTCCAAGAGGCTCCGTAGGCCAAATCTGTGGGATCGGTTTAAATGGGGGTTAAATATAATTATGGACCCGTGTGGAGCAATTTTTGCATGGTTGTTAGAGACCATATACTAACACCATGTACCAAATTTCAACCGGATCGGATGAATTTTGCTCCTCCAAGAGGCTCCGCATGCCAAATCTGAGCGTCGGTTTATATGGGGGCTATACGTAAAAGTGGTCCGATATGGCCCAGTTGCAATACCATCCGACCTACATGAATAACAACTACTTGTGCCAAGTTTCAAGTCGATAGCTTGTTTCGTTTCGGAAGTTAGCGTGATTTCAACGGACGGACGGACGGACATGCTTAGATCGACTCAGAATTTCAGCAGGACCCGGAATATATATACTTTATGGGGTCTTAGAGCAATATTTCGATGTGTTATAAACGGAATGACAAAGTTAATATACCCCCATTCTATGATGGAGGGTATAACAAAATAAAAATTAAAATGAAATACAATTTTCGTTAATTTAGGAATAATAGAAACTCTTCAATTAGTACTAGAACTTCAATTTGATTTGTTCCTACCAAATTTTATTTTTCTGCGTGTACTTTCCATTGTCATACCGCTAATGTTTCATGGTAATTAGCGTATGTCTACGATATACGTCATGCAGCTGAGGTTCGTGATGCTGCAACTATATTTAAATCATCACCTTCTGATTGATTTCTTCTAAACAAGATTGCGACTAACGATAAACTTAACAATAAATACTGCATTATTAATTAGTAAATAAATTTGCATTATTTGAAACATAGTTTAAAATAGTGAGACAATATTTTCTCCATTCTCAAATATAACTGGGAACTAAAATGAAAAATTATAATTAATTTTCTTTATTGTTTAATCATTGAATAGCGGTACTCTACTCCTGTTATCAGACGAATTAAAAAAATTCACCATAGTGGAAAATAATGTCATTATTCCTATAAATAGCTTATGATTAATTCTTTTTGTTTCTAGTCTATTTTATAATAGATTAATTTTTTTTTGTAGATTAGAAAAAAAAAAATATGAAATATTGACATATTTCACCCTACGTGATGAATTCAAATGTAAAAGCTTAGGTGAAGTTAGCTAGAAATTAATAAAATGTAGTTATAGCTACAGGCTTTCACATAATAAAATAATTAATTTTTTAAAAAAGTAACACAAACTATTGACTTTGAAAATAATTTTTCCTTGAAGAAAAAAAAAATATATATATATATATTTATAAAGGGTGATTTGTTAAGAGCTTGATAACTTTTTTTTTTAAAAAAACGCATAAAATTTGCAAAATCTCATCGGTTCTTTATTTGAAACGTTAGATTGGTCCATGACATTTACTTTTTGAAGATAATTTCATTTAAATGTTGACCGCGGCTGCGTCTTAGGTGGTCCATTCGGAAGTCCAATTTTGGGCAACTTTTTCGAGCATTTCGGCCGGAATAGCCCGAATTTCTTCGGAAATGTTGTCTTCCAAAGCTGGAATAGTTGCTGGCTTATTTCTGTAGACTTTAGACTTGACGTAGCCCCACAAAAAATAGTCTAAAGGCGTCAAATCGCATGATCTTGGTGGCCAACTTACCGGTCCATTTCTTGAGATGAATTGTTCTCCGAAGTTTTCCCTCAAAATGGCCATAGAATCGCGAGCTGTGTGGCATGTAGCGCCATCTTGTTGAAACCACATGTCAACCAAGTTCAGTTCTTCCATTTTTGGCAACAAAAAGTTTGTTAGCATCGAACGATAGCGATCGCCATTCACCGTAACGTTGCGTCCAACAGCATCTTTGAAAAAATACGGTCCAATGATTCCACCAGCGTACAAACCACACCAAACAGTGCATTTTTCGGGATGCATGGGCAGTTCTTGAACGGCTTCTGGTTGCTCTTCACTCCAAATGCGGCAATTTTGCTTATTTACGTAGCCATTCAACCAGAAATGTGCCTCATCGCTGAACAAAATTTGTCGATAAAAAAGCGGATTTTCTGCCAACTTTTCTAGGGCCCATTCACTGAAAATTCGACGTTGTGGCAGATCGTTCGGCTTCAGTTCTTGCACGAGCTGTATTTTATACGGTTTTACACCAAGATCTTTGCGTAAAATCTTCCATGTGGTCGAATAACACAAACCCAATTGCTGCGAACGGCGACGAATCGACATTTCACGGTCTTCAGCAACACTCTCAGAAACAGACGCAATATTCTCTTCTGTACGCACTGTACGCATTCGTGTGGTTGGTTTAATGTCCAATAAAGTAAACTGAGTGCGAAACTTGGTCACAATCGCATTAATTGTTTGCTCACTTGGTCGATTATGTAGACCATAAATCGGACGTAAAGCGCGAAACACATTTCGAACCGAACACTGATTTTGGTAATAAAATTCAATGATTTGCAAGCGTTGCTCGTTAGTAAGTCTATTCATGATGAAATGTCAAAGCATACTGAGCATCTTTCTCTTTGACACCATGTCTGAAATCCCACGTGATCTGCAAATACTAATGCATGAAAATCCTAACCTCAAAAGAATCACCCTTATATATATATATATATATATATATATATATATATATATATATATATATATATATATATATATATATATATATATATATATATATATATATATATATATATATATATATATATATATATATATATATATATATATATATATAAATATATATATATATATAATTAAACTTATTTTATTATATTTTAAGATGTATCACCAATACCATTTTTTTAGTCCAATTTGATTACTATCTTACATGGTCATAACAAATGAGGTGTGAATTTTTTATAATTCGTCAATTAAAATTACGTGGGATAATGCCCATCCCACACCAATTGGAAATTATCTTTAACACTCTAAATCATTAACACTTTGATCAATAAACATTAGATATTAATTTTTGAATTCAAATTAAAAAAAAAAGAAAAAAAAACCAAGACAGGTGTCTAATATCATGGAAGTTCAATGAATTCCTTTATTATTCTCATAATTTATGATTTCTTTAATGTTTTCTTCAATTACTTGAGAGTGTTGTTCTTTAAACCAATAACAAATATTTAAATAATCCAGGCACTTCTAGTTTTTTCCAAAGGAAAGTGGCCTATAAGTTGATTGGATTCGGCTATTGTTTATTTTGTTGTCCTCATTTGTATTCCGGCTAAGATAAATTCATCATAAAAGCAAATAAACTCACATATATTCTACACCATATAGGTATCTTGTCTTATTTGCAGAGACTGCCTTAGGTCTTTGATATTGAATTGAATAAATCACACCTTAAAAAGAGACATTGTCTTTTGCTGCCCTCACGTCCAATTTATGTTTTTAGGGTGCGCCAAAAAATCCATCAAAAAATTATAGACAACAACAAAACAAAATTAATAAAATTTAATGGGGAAATAAATTGAAAAGAACTTATGAAGCAGACACGTCTAGTATGATGTGGAACGTATAACATCATAATTTTGAAATTGTGTCAAATTAAATGTTTAACAATTAAAAAAACAAAAACACACCAATTCGAGAATAATTAAGCAGGAATTAATATCAATTAAATGTACTTTAAATTTATTTCAATTGAAACAAGTATATATGATTGAAAGCTCGACCAGAGCAGAAATTTTTGTAAAAATTTTATTTCTACAGAAAATTTTCGTACAAATTTTATTTCTATAGAAAATTCTGTCAAAATTTTAGTTCTATAAAAAATTTTGTCAAAATTTTATTTCCGGAGAAAATTTTGCAAAAATGTTAACATATACGATCGAAAGCTCGACCCAACCAGATTTTGTCTATGAAAATTTTCGTAAAAATTTTATTTCTACAGAAAATTTTTGTACAAATTTTATTTCTATAGAAAATTTTGTCAAAATTTTAGTTGTATAAAAAATTTTGTCAACATTTTATTTCCCTAGAAAATTTTGTCAAAATTTTATTTCTATGAAAATGTCGCAAAAATGTTATTTCTTTGGAGATTTTTGTCTAAATTTTATTTCTATCCACCAGACCAGATTTTGTCTATGAAAATTTTCGTAAAAATTTTATTTCTACAGAAAATTTTCGTACAAATTTTATTTCTATAAAAAATTTTGTCAAAATTTTATTTCCCTAGAAAATTTTGTCAAAATTTTATTTCTATAGAAAATTTCAAAATTTTATTTTCATAGAAAATTTTGTCAAAATTTTATTTCCATTGAAAAATTTGTTAACATTCCATAGAAAATTTTCTCAAAATTTTATTTCTATAGAAAATTTTGTTACAATTTTAGTTCTATAGAAAATTTTGTGAAAATTTTAGTTCTATAGAAATGTTTGTCAATATTTTTTTACTATAGAACATTTTGTCAATATTTTCTTACTATAGAAAATTTTGTCAAAATTTTATTCCTATAGAAAATTTTTTTAATTTTTTTTCCATAGAAAATTTTGTCAAAATTTTATTTCTATAGAAAATTTTGTAAAAATTTTATTTCTATAGAACATTTTGTCAAAATTTTATTTCATTGTCGTTGTTTTTGATTTCAACTTAAGACCATGCATTGACTAAACTACAAGTGTAGCCAACTGCACTCAAATTGATGATTTGATGGTGGCAAAGGAAAAGAGAAATGTTTGTACGAATTTATTTCGGCAAAAGCCGGCTATCAATATAAAACCTTTTTTCGGAGGGTTCAAGTGTGGTTTATTGTTGGGTTTAATGAACTGCCTGAATTTAATCTGATAATTGGTTGATAGTTTTGCTGCAGGTAGAGGATGCTGATGAGGAATGTGGTAATTCCGAAACGTTCGTCCATCCAACCATCTTGCAGTCTATAGGGCTTTGCCCAAATAAATTTGACAAACATTCTTTTCCTCTGTTGGTTAAGCTACACTTGTAGTTTAGTCAATGTGTGGTTTTAAGCTGAAATCGAAAAAACAACAACAATTATTAAAGAACAAAAACCAACAATAACAAAACAAAACGAATGAAAAAATAAAATTTTGACAAAAGTTTCTATTCAAATAAAATTTTGACGAAATTTCCTATAGAAATAACATTTTAAGAAAATATCTATAGAAATAATTTTATTTTGTGAAAATTTTTATTTCTATAGACAATTTTATCAATTTTTTTTCTATAGAAAAATTTGTCAACATTTTATTTCTATAGAAAATTTTGTCAAAATTGTAATTCTATAGAAAATTTTGTCAAAATTTTATTTCTATAGAAAACTTTGTCAAATTGTTATGTCTTTTGAAAATTTGAACACATTTTTCAGATCACAGTAAAAAAAAATCTTGACAAAAATTCCGATAGAAATAAAATTGTAACAAAATTTCGTATAGAAATAAAATTTTGACAAAATTTTCTATTGAAATAAAATTTTGACAAAAGTTTCTATTAAAATAAAATTTTGACGAAATTTCCTACAGAAATAAAATTTTAACAAAATTTTTATCGAAATAATTTTATTTTGTCAAAATTTTTATTTCTTTAGAAAATTTGTCAAAACTTTGTCAAAATTTTATTTCGATAAAAATTTTGTTAAAATTTTATTTCCCTAGAAAATATAGTCAAAATTTTATTTCTATGGAAAATTTTGTCAAAATTTTATTTCTATAGAAAATTTGGTCAAAATTTTATTTCTATAGAAAGTTTTGTCAATTCTTTTTTTCTATAGAAAATGGTGTCCAAATTTTGTTTCTTTAGGAAATTTTGTAAACATTTTATTTCTATAGAAAATTTTTTCAGAATTTTATTGCTTTAGAAAATTTTTTCACAATTTTAGTTCTAAAGTAATTTTTGTCAAAATTTTATTTCTATAGAAAATTTTGTCAATATTTTATTTCTATAGAAAAATTTGTCAAAATTTTATTTCTAACGAAAATTTTGTCAAAATTTTATTTTTATAGAAAATTTTGTCAGAATTTTATTGCTATAGAATTTTTTTTTTTAATATTAGTTCTATAGTAATTTTTGTGAAAATTTTATTTCTATAGAAAATGTTGTCCAAATTTTATTTCTATAAAAAAATGTCAAAATTTTATTTCTATAGAAAATGTTGTCGAAATTTTATTTCTATTAAAAATTTTGTCAAAATTTTATTGTTTTGAAAATTGTGTCACAATTTTATATTTATAGAAACTTTTGTCAAAATTTTATTTCTATTAAAAATTTTGGAGAATTTTTATTTCTATAGAAAATTTTGTCCAACTTTTAATTATTTTCTGTAGAAAATTTTGTCAAAATTTTATTTATATAGAAAATGTTGTAAAACTTTTATGTCTTTAGAAAATTTGAACACAGCTTTTAGATCACAGTAATACAATTTTGCCGATAGAAATAAAATTGTGACAAAATTTTCTATAGAAATATTTTATTTTGTCAATATTTTTCAAAATTCCATGGAAAATTTTGTCAAAATTTTATTTTCATAGAAAATTTTGTTAAAATTTTATTTCTATACAAAATTTTGTAAAATGTGGATTTCTATAGAAAATTTTGTCAAGATTTTTATGCTATAGAAAATTTTGTAAAATGTTGATTTCTATAGAAAATTTTGTCGAATTTTTATTTATTTTCTGTAGAAAACTTTGTCAAAATTTCATTTATATAGAAAATGTTGTCAAATTTTTATGTCTTTAGAAAATTTGAACACATTTTTGAAATCACAGTAATAAAATTTTGCGTAAAAATAAAATATTGACAAAAATTCCGATAGAAATAAATTTGTGACAAAATTTTCTATAGAAATAGGGATCCAACGTGGTGCAATGGTTATCATGCCCGCCTTGCATACACAAGGTCGTGGGTTCGATTCCTGCTTCGACCGAACACCAAAAAGTTTTTCAGCAGTGGATTATCCCACTTCAGTAATGCTGATGACATTTCTGAGGGTTTCAAAGCTTCTCTAAGTGGTTTCACTGCAATGTGGAACGCCGTTCGGACTCGGCTATAAAAAGGATGTCCCTTGTCATTGAGCTTAACATGGAATCGGGCAGCACTCAGTGATAAGAGAAAAATTCACCAATGTGGTATCACAATGGACTGAATAGTCTAAGTGAGCCGATACATCGGGCTACCATCTAAACCTAACCTAACCTAACCTAACCTAACCTAACCAAACCAAACCTAACCTATCCTAACCTAACCAAACCTAACCTAACCTAACCTAACCTAACCTAACCTAACCTAACCTAACCTAACCTAACCTAACCAAACCAAACCTAACCTAATCTAACCTAATCTTCTATAGAAATAAAATTTTGACAAAATTTTCTATAGGAATCTAAATTGGACAAAATTTTCAACTCAAATAAAATATTGACAAAAGTTTCTATCAAAATAAAATTTTTACAAAGTTTCCTATAGAAATAAAATTTTAACAAAATTTTTATCGAACTAATTTTATTTTGTCAAAATTTTTATTTCTATAGAAAATGTTGTCGCATTTTTAGTTCTATAGAAAATTTTCTCACAATTTTATAAAATTGTATCATAAAGTTTTGTCAATTGGACCAAACTCTCCGTCGTTCTTTCTAGATTATTTAATTTTATTTGAATAACTTTTCAATGAAGCATTTCAAAAAATGTTTTTTTTTTCGGTAATTTGTTTATTGAAATTTAATTTTCATTATATTTGTTTTATATTGTTTTTTGAAATATGTGCACATATTTTCTTTGCCATATGTAAAGGGTGATTTGTTAAGAGCTTGATAACTTTTTTTTAAAAAAAAACGCCTAAAATTTGCAAAATCTCATCGGTTCTTTATTTGAAACGTTAGATTGGTCCATGACATTTACTTTTTGAAGATAATTTCATTTAAATGTTGACCGCGGCTGCGTCTTAGGTGGTCCATTCGGAAAGTCCAATTTTGGGCAACTTTTTCGAGCATTTCGGCCGGAATAGCCCGAATTTCTTCGGAAATGTTGTCTTCCAAAGCTGGAATAGTTTCTGGCTTATTTCTGTAGACTTTAGACTTGACGTAGCCCCACAAAAAATAGTCTAAAGGCGTCAAATCGCATGATCTTGGTGGCCAACTTACCGGTCCATTTCTTGAGATGAATTGTTCTCCGAAGTTTTCCCTCAAAATGGCCATAGAATCGCGAGCTGTGTGGCATGTAGCGCCATCTTGTTGAAACCACATGTCAACCAAGTTCAGTTCTTCCATTTTTGGCAACAAAATGTTTGTTAGCATCGAACGATAGCGATCGCCATTCACCGTAACGTTGCGTCCAACAGCATCTTTGAAAAAATACGGTCCAATGATTCCACCAGCGTACAAACCACACCAAACAGTGCATTTTTCGGGATGCATGGGCAGTTCTTGAACGGCTTCTGGTTGCTCTTCACTCCAAATGCGGCAATTTTGCTTACTTAATTGTTTGCTCACTTGGTCGATTATGTAGACCATAAATCGGACGTAAAGCGCGAAACACATTTCGAACCGAACACTGATTTTGGTAATAAAATTCAATGATTTGCAAGCGTTGCTCGTTAGTAAGTCTATTCATGATGAAATGTCAAAGCATACTGAGCATCTTTCTCTTTGACACCATGTCTGAAATCCCACGTGATCTGTCAAATACTAATGCATGAAAATCCTAACCTCAAAAGAATCACCCTTTACAATGGCAATCTTGACCACCTTGTATTTGGTATTCGTTTTTATCTCATGAGTCACAAAAATAAAACAAACAAAAAAATTAAGTAAAAATCTTAAAGAATTATGCTTAATACTCGAGGCAAATGAACGATGATTGCTTTATGTATTGTTGAGACTTTACTGGGTCTCGCCAACCGGCTGGCGATAGGCTACAATTGTGATAAATGACATTCTTTCATTGTTTTTGTTATTTTTGCTTTACATTTTTTGTCAAATTTAGACAATCTTAAGTCATCATAATAAATTTATGCATATATCGCATATATACGATTATTAAATTCGAAAGCATGTCATATGCATTTGGTGTATATGTAGGCATTTTTTAATGTTTAAACAACAAACCGTTAAACAATTTTCGGAAATCATATATGTAGAGTGGGGTCTTAGTAAAAATTAGAAGTTGTTTCAAAACATTTGCCTCCAGTTTTAAGTAAGAGGACAACAACTATATACGTATATATTGGCGAGGTCGAATCTTATGTATCCCCCACCATAGGTTGCGAATTACTTGTTGTGGTAAGACTTGTCTTAATCCATATGGAGGCAGATTAAATGCCTATATAAGTCAATTATGTTCTTGATCAGTTTATATAGAGGAGCCTTTTAAATAATTATGAACCTATACAATTTTTCGCAAAGTAATTAGAGGGCGAAATTTCCAATCTGGAGATCAGTTTATATGTTGGCTATGTACTAATTATGGACTGCTATAGACGAATTTTTGCAAGGTTGTTAGAAGCCATGTATTAACACCCTTAGCAAATTTCAACCGGATAGGATGCAATTTGCCCCTCCAAGAGGATCCTCAAGCACGGTTGCCACTGGAGCCAAAAACAATCTTCCAAAAATTTGGAGAAACTTTTAGCAAACAATTACCAAACAAAAACCAAATCTTATTTTGCAAAATTTTATTTTTATAAAAAATTTTACTGAAATTTTATTTCGACAGGAAAATTTGTCAAAATTTTATTTCTATAGAAAATTTTGTAAATTTTTTTTTCCATAGCAAATTTTGTCAAAATTGAATTCCTATCGAAAAATTCGTCAACATTTTATTTCTATAAAAAATTTGACAAAATTTTATTTCTATAGAAAGTTTTGTCAAAGTTGTATTTCCATAGAAAAGAGTGTCAAAATTTTATGTCTAGCTGATGGCCTTAGCAGCCAATGCTACTTTTCCCTTTTTTTTATCATACATTTACTGTTTTTATAGAAAATTTTGTCAAAATGTTATTTCTATAAACATTTTGTCAACGGTTTATATTTTTTGAAAAAATTTTATTGGTATAGAAAATTTTGTCAAAATTTTATTTGTATAGAAATGTTTGACAAAATTTTATTTATATAAAAAATTTGACAAAATTTTATTTCTATAAAAAATTTGACAACAAAATTTTAATTGTATAGAAAAATTTGTCCAAATTTTATTTCTATGGAAAATTTTGCCAAAATTTTATTTCTATAACTATTTTTGTCAAAATTTTATTTCTATGGAAAATTTGACATTATTTTCCTTCTATAGAAAATCTTACAAAATTTTATTTGTATAGAAAAATTTGTCCAAATTTTATTGTTATAGAAATAATTTTATTTCTATGGAAAATTTTGCCAAAATTTTATTTCTATAACATTTTTTGTCAAAATTTTATTTCTATAAAAAATTTGACATTATTTTCCTTCTATAGAAAATCTTACAAAATTTTATTTGTATAGAAAAATTTGTCCAAATTTTATTGTTATAGAAATAACTATAACAATTTTTGTCAAAATTTTATTTCTATAGAAATGAAATATTTTAATATTTTATTTCTGAATTTGAATTTTTGAAATATAATAAGCAACGATGAGCCCGTCGTAAAACTAGGAAAAACACGACTAATGTACGCGTTAGAATTGTTGTTGTATCCTGGAAACCAGTTTCTGTAAGTTGTCACATGTTGTTGTAGTTGACTGTAGAAACAAAAAGCATTGTTCGACTGTTCACCACTTAGGTGAATTCTAGCAAATTAGTTTTCTAAAAATAAATTTCGTGTTGTTGCACTACTATGTAACAAAACGAAATAAAAATAAGATTAAGGGACTTGAAAGTTATATGAAAAGATGATGTATAGTGGGAGAAAAGATGATTCAATTTGTAAGAGGAAATTTCCCAAATGTTTTCTCCATAAGGAGTTAGCATAAAGGGCCCAAAATTGAGTTATCTCTCTACTAAAGGCTGTGGAAAGGTTCATTCGCCCGAACCGAAACATGTACAGTTCAGGCGTATAGATTTGTATCTGCCGTTTTCTTTTCAATGGCTCTATTAACCATGTTCTTTAATCTATATCTGTCCATAAAGCTCGAAAAATAATTGTATAATTAGATAAAATTTTATTTATATAGAAAATTTGACAAAATTTTATTTCTACAAAAAATTTGACAACATTTTATTTCTATAGAAAATTTGACAAAATTTTATTTCTATAGAAATTTTGACAAGGTTTTATTTCTATAGAAAATTTTACAAAATTTGACAAAATTTTATTTCTATAGAAATTTTGACAACGTTTTATTTCTATAGAAAATTTTACAAAATCTTATTTGTATAGAAAAATTTGTCCAAATTTTATTTCTATAACAATTTTTGTCAAAATTTTATTTCTATAGAAATGAACTATTTTAATATTTTATTTCTGTAGAAAATTTGGTCAAAATTTCATTTCTGCAGAAAATTTGTCAAAATTGTATGTATTTCCAAAAAAAAATTTGTCAAAATTTTATTTCTATAAAATATTTGACAACATTATATTTTTATAGAAAATTTTACAACATTTTATTTCTATAGAAAATTTTACAAAATTTTATTTCTATGGAAAATTTTGCCAAAATTTTATTTCTATAGAAAATTTTGTCAACATTTTATTTCTTTAGAAAATTTTGTCAACATTTTATTTCTATAGAAAATTTTGTCAACATTTTATTTCTATAGAAAATTTGAAAAAAATGTATTTGTATAGAAAATTTTGTCAAAATTTTATTTCTCTAGAAAACTTGAAAAAAAAATTATTTGTATAGAAAAGAGTTACAAAATTGTATTTCTTTAGAAAGTTTTGTCAACATTTTATTTCCATTAAAAATTTTGTCAAAATTGTATTGCTATAGAAAAATTTATCAAAGTTTCATTTCTATAGAAAAATTTTTCCAAATTTTATTTCTATAGAAAATTTTGTCAAAATTTTATTTCTATAGAAAATTTTGTCAAAATTTTACAAATATACAGAAAATTTCATTCTTATAGAAAATTTTGTCAAAGTTGTATTTATACAGATAATTTTGTCAAAATTTTATTTGTATAGAAAGGTTAAACAAAATTTTATTTCTATAAAAAATTTGACACCATTTTATTTCTATAGAAAATTTTGTTAAAATTTTATTTGCATATAAAAATTTGTCAAAATGTTATTTCTATAGAAAATTTTGTCAACATTTTATTGCTATAGAAAAATTTGTTAAAGTTTCATTTCTATAGAAAAACTTTATTTCTTTAGAAAATTTTGTCAAAATTTTGTTTCTATAGAAAATTAAGTCAAAATGTTATTTCTATAGAAAAGTTTTTCCAATATTTATTTCTATAGAAAAGTTTGTCAAAATTGTATGTCTATAGAAAATTTTGTCAGAATTTTATTTTTATAGAAAATTTTGTCAGCATTTTATTTCTATAGAAACTTTTGTCAACATTTTATTTCTATAGAAAATTTTGTCAAAATTTTATTGCTATAGCAAAATTTTTTAAAGTTTCTTTTCTATAGAAAAATTTTATTTCTTTAGAAAATTTTGTCAAAATTTTGTTTCTATAGAAAATTTAGTCAACATTTTATTTCCATGGAAAATTTTGTCAAAATTGTATGTGTTTAGAAAATTTTGTCAGAATTTTATATCTATAGAAAATTTTGTCAACATATTATTTCTATAGACAATTTTGTCAACATTATATTTCTATAGAAATTTTGAAAAAATGTATTTGTATAGAAAATTTTGTCAAAATTTTATTTCTTTAGAAAATTTGAAAAGCAAGTCATTTGTATAGAAAATTGTTACAAAATTGTATTTTTTTAGAAAATTTTGTCAACATTTTATTTCCATAGAAAATTTGGTCAAAATTTTATTGCTATAGAAAAAATTATCAAAGTTTAATTTCTATAGAAAAATTTGTCCAAATTTTATTTCTATTTAAAATTTTCTTCAAATTTTACAAATATACAGAAAATTTCATTCCTATAGAAAATTTTGTCAAAATTGTATTTATACGGACAACTTTGTCAAAATTTTATTTGTATAGAAAGGTTTGACAAAATTTTATTTATATAGAAAATTTGACAAAATTTTGTATCTATAGAATATTTTACAACATTTTATTTGTTTAGAAAATTTTGTTAAAATGTTATTGTATAGGAAATTTTTTCAAAATTTTATTTCTATAGAAAATTTTATCAACATTTTATAGAAATAAATGTCAACATTTTATTGCAATATAAAAATGTGTCAAAGTTTCATTTCTGTAAAAAATTTGCCCATTTTTTAGTTTAATAGAAAATTTTGTCAAAATTTTACAAATATACAGAAAATTTCATTCTTATAGAAAATTTTGTCAAAATTTTATTTACACAGAAAATTTTGTCAAAATTTTATTTATACAGAAAATTTTGTCAAAATTTTATTTGTATAAAAATGTTTGACAACATTTTATTTATATAGAAAATTTGACAAAATTTTATTTCTATAAAAAATTTGACAACATTTGATTTCTATACAAAATTTTACAACATTTTATGTGTATAGAAAAATTTGTCCAAATATTACTTCTATGGAAAATTATGCCAAAATTTTATTTCTATAGAACATTTTGTTAAAATTGTATTTCTATAAAAATTTTTGTCAAAATTTTATTTCTAGAAAAATTTTTGTCAAAATTTTATTTCTATAGAAATAAAATATTTTAGTATTGGATTTTTGTAGAAAATTTTGTCAAAATTTTATTTTTGTAGAAAAATTGACAAAATTTTATTTCTATAGAAAATTTGACAACATTTTATTTCTATAGAAAATTTTACAAAATTTTATTTGTGTAGAAAAATTTGTCCAAATTTTATTTCTGTGGAAAATTTTGCCAAAATTTTATTTCTACAGAAAATTTTATCAAAATTTTATTTCTATAAAATTTTTTGTCAAAATTTTATTTCTATAAATATAAAGTATGTTAATATTTCATTTCTGTATAAAATTTTGTCAACATTTTATCTCTATAAAGAAATTTTGTTAAAATTTTATTTCTATAGAAAATGTTGTCAACATTTTAATTCAGTAGAAAATTTGTTAAAATTGTATTTCTATAAAAAATGTTGTCAACATTTTATCTCTATAGAAACTTTTGTCAACATATTAATTCAGTAGAAAATTTGTTAAAATTTTCTTTCTATTGAAAATTTTGTCAACATTTTATGTCTATAAAAATTTTTGTTAAAATTTTATTTCTATAGAAAATTATGCCAAATATTATTTCTGTATTTTTGTCCAAATTTTATTTTTAACATTACCCAATAGTTTTAGAGGAATATTTTTCAAAATCTACCAAAATATCAAGTATTCTACCAATCTATCAAACTTTATAAAATCTACCATTTTTTTGTAGAATTCTATTAATTGTGGCAACCTCAAGCCACATTTGAGGATCGGTTTAAAAGGGGGCTTTATATAGTAATCGACCCCTTAAGCGCCGCCGCCGGTTTGTATATTCCATAAAAATATTTTATTAAATATTATAAAAAAATACGATTTATTTATATATTTTATTTGATTTTATTTTTTATTTTTTTTTTCATGCAATTACCAAAGTTTTTTCTTGATATATAAAAATTAAATTTTTTAAAATAAATTTAAATTATTTATTTTTTTATAAAACCAATCCCACTGTCTCGTTCATTAATAAGATATGCAATTCGGTTGGTAGACGAACTCAAGTAAGGCTTGACATTCATTGTCTGTCCCCTACAAAAATTTTCAACCAATACCCTATGTCTACATGTGTCTTTGATGGAATCTTAGGGTATACAATTTCAAAATATTTCCAGGAAATTTGAAATGATGTCAAACCTTAAATTCTAACTGAAATTTGTTGCTTTTTTCGGATAAAAGAGACTTTCCTCCATCTTCTGAAATCACTTAAAAATGTTCGCATGCAAAAAGCTTTCAATTGAGTTTGAATCTGAAAATATCAAAAATATGAAGTAATCGATTGAAGATTTGAAAAATATTTTTCTTGTTTTTTTTAAGACCCCAACGGACAGATACCAATAAAAACTGACAACACAAATAAAATATTGTTAATCTTTTTTTATTTATGTTTGTGAATTGAATTTCTGTACATATAACTAACTGATAATTGCTTTATGATGATGGAAGCAATAAACATGAATTTGTTTTATGTCTTTTTTTTTGAAGATTTAAATATTGGGGCGTTTCATTTAAGGAAATAATTAAGAATTTTATGTTGGTTTTAGGGAGTGTATAAGACATGGTTGTTTTTTTGTTATTTGAGAAGCTTATTGCCTTGTGTTTGAAAGCAGGTAACTTTTTTTGATATTAAATAAATTTGCTACGATATAAGAGGTCAAACTTGTTTATAAGGATATTGTATAAATATTTCCGTGAAAAAAAGTAATCAAATTCAGGGTTGAAAACGACATTCGCATGTGTAAGAAATATCAGTATGATTCATGATCCCTTTTGCCATGATATGTAAAATACGATCACCGACGCAAATTAGGTACCACCACTTCTCAATTTTCTGAAGTTTTTTATTGAAGGATAATCAATGTTTCGTTTAAAAATACAAAATTTAAAAATTCAGTTCACATTTGGTTTAGTTGTTCAATGGCATAAAAAATGCTTTATTTAAATTTCACACAAAAATATCGCATATCATAAATCTATCCATAGTGACGGTAGAAGATTCGCTTTTAAAGACCTCTAAATAAAAAACGAAAAAAATTAGCCCAAATTATTAAAAATTCCAAACACACAGAATATTGAAGTGATTGTAGTGGGTTATTCGCATAAATAGGAAAGAAATATCAAGGTAGCGATGTTGTCAAATAAATATGCAAAAAAAGTAAGCCATCGGTTGGTATTATTTTAAATCCAGTATGACAAAAAAAATACGCACAATTTGAACAAAAAAAGGTAAGAGTGTAATATCACAATTTATACAATACGTGATTACACATTAATCGAGTTAATAAAATACAATAAAATTTACTTTTATAACACTCACAATAATAGTTTGATACCCCCATCAAAAACAAAAAAAAAAAATAATAATAATAATAATGGAGAAAAATCACAAAAAACGCCATTGACTGTGAACTGTAATTTTCCCATACTCAGTTCATTAATAGCTGTGTATATGAAAATACTACAGAAAAATATAAATGCAAGTAGATTTGAAGTTACATCATTGTTAGGTTAACGAATAATGGAGTGCTTTTTGTGACATGTGTTCGTTGGTGTTTTATTAAATTTTGTTTAAAATTTAAATAATTCCATGGTTTCTTTTTTGTTTGAGCGAAAATCAACTAAATTGAGGTTTTATTTGCACACATCAAATATCTGATGTTTTTAGAATACTAATGCCAATGTACTACATTGTGAATTACTTCTTATGAGCTGGATACTTTGTTATGCCTATTGTTTACAGTTGGTGGGTTTTTACGATAAATTTATCGTTTTTGGCTACGTAATACCGCATTTTGAATATAAAACAAACTATTTAATCAAGCTCTAAATTTAGATAAAGCAACTATGTAGGGCGCGAAATTCCATGAGGCCGAATTTGAAAATTATGTCAAAATTTTATTTCTATAAAAAATTTTGTCAAAATTTTATTTCCATAGAAAATTTTGTGAAAGTTTTATTTCTATAGAACATTTTGTCAGTATTTTATTTATATAGAAAATTTTGTCAAAATTTTATTTCTATAGAACATTTTGTGAAAATTTTATTTCTATAGAAAATTTTGTCAAAATTTTATTTGTATAGAAAATTTCGTCAAAATGTTATTTTTATAGAAAATTTTGTCAAAATTTTATTTCAATAGAAATTTTTTTCAAAATTTTATTTGTATAGAAAATTTCGACAAAATGTTATTTTTATAGAAAATTTTGTAAACATTTTATTTCTATAGAAAATTTTGTCAAAATTTTATTTGTATAGAAAATTTTGTCAAAATTTATTTCAATAGAAAATTTCTCAAAATTTTATTTGTATAGAAAATTTTGTCAAAATTTTATTTCTATAGAAAATTTTGTCAAAATTTCATTTCAATAGAAATTATTTTTCAAAATTTTATTTGTATGAAAAATGTTGTCAACATTTTATTTGTATAGAAAATTATGTAAAAATTTTATTTGTATAGGAAATTTTGTCAAAATTTTATTTCTATAGAATATTTTGTCAACACTTTCTTTTCTATATGATTTTATTTTCAAATTTTATTTCTATAAAAATTTTTGTCAGAAGTTTATTTCTATAGAAAATTTTTTCAAAATTTTATTTCTATAGAAAATTGACAAAATTGTTTATAGAAATAAAATTTTGACAAAATTTTCTACAGAAATAAAATTCTGAAAAAATTTTCTAAGGAAATAAATTTTTTCTCAAATTTTATTTCTATAGAAAATTTTGTCAAAATTTTATTTCTATAAAAATTTTTTTAAATTTTATTTCTACAAAAAATTTTCGTTTTTGTTTTTTATTGTTGGTTTGTTCTTCAATCATATTTGTTGTTTTGATCTCAGCTTTAAAACCATTGCGTTGACTAAACTACAAGAGTAGCTTAACGAACAGAGGAAAATAATGTTTGTCAAATTTATTCGGCAAGGCCCTATAGACTGCAATATGGTTGGATGGACGCACGTTTCGGAATTACCACATTCCTCATCAGCATCCTCTACTTGCAGCAAATCTATCAACCAATTATCAGAATACGTTCGGGTAGTTCACTAAACCCAAAGTGAACCACACGTGAACTTTCCGAAAAAAGTTTATGATAGTTGGCTTTGCCTAAATAATAAATTTGACAAACATTCTTTTCCTCTGTTGGTTAAGCTACTCTTTTAAGCTGAGATCAAAACAACAAATATGAAATTTTTATTTTTGTAGAAAATTTTGGCAAAATTGTATTTCTATAGAAATGTTTGAAAATGTTGTCAAAATTTTCTTTCTATAGAAAATTGTGCCAAAAATTTATTTCTATAGAAAATTTCGTCAAAATTTTATTTCTATAGAAAGTTTTCTCAAAAGTTTATTTCTATAGAAAATTAAGTCAAAATTTTATTTCCATAGAAATTTTTTCAAAATTTTATTTTAATAGAAAATTTTGTCACATTTAATTTTAATAGAAAATTTTGTCAAAATTTTAATTCTACAGAACATTTTGCCAACATTTTATTTCTATAGAAAATTTTGTTAAAATTTTATTTCTATAGAAATTTTTTTCAAAATTTTATTTCTTTAAAAAATTTTGTTAAAATTTTATTTCTATAGAAAATTTTGTCAAAAATTTATTTCTAAAGAAAATTTTGTAAAAATTTTATTTCTATAGAAAATTGTGCCAAAAATTTATTTCTATAGAAAATTGTACCAAAAATTTTTTTCTATAGAAAATTTTGTCAAAATTTTATTTCGAAATTTTTTCGAAATTCAATTTCTATAGAAAATTTTGTAAAAGTTTTATTCCTATAGAAAATGTTGTAATTTTTTCGAAACTCCATTTCTATAGAAAATTTTGTAAAAGTTTTATTCCTATAGAAAATTTTGTCAACATTTTATTTCTACAGAAAGTTTTGTCAAAATTTTATTTTTATGGAAAATTTTGTCAAAACTTTATTTCTATAGAAAATTTCGTCGAAAATTTATTTCTATATAAAATTTTCTCAAAATTGTATTGCTATAGAAAATTGTGCCAAAAATTTATTTTTATAGAAAAATTTTAATAGAAAATTTTGTCACATTTAATTTCTATACACAATTTTGTCAAAATTTTATTTCTATAGAAAATTTTCTCAAAATTTTATTTCCATAGAAAGTTTCCTCAAAATTTTATTTCTATAGAAAATTGTGTCAAAAATTTATTTCTATGGAAAATTTCGTTAAAATTTTTTCTAAATTTTATTTCTATAGGAATTTTTTTCGAAATTCTATAGAAAATATAGAAAATTTCGTCAAAAATTTATTTCTATAGAAAATTTTCGCAAAATTTTATTGCTATAGAAAATGGTGCCAACAATTTATTTCTATAGAAAAATTTCGTCAAAATTGTATTTCTATAGAAAATTTTGTCAAAATGTTATTTCTATAGACAATTTTCTCAAAATTTTATTTCCATAGAAAGTTTCCTCAAAATTTTATTTCTATAGAAAATGGTGCCAAAAATTTATTTCTATGGAAAATTTCGTCAAAATTTTATTTCTATACGAAATTTTCTCAAAAGTTTATTTCTATAGAAAATTTTGTCAAAATTTTATTTCTGTAGACAATTTTCTCAAAATTGTATTTCTATAGAAAGTTTCCTCAAATTTTTATTTCTATAGAAAATTGTGCCAAAATTTATTTCTATAGAAAATTTCGTCAAAATTTTATTTCTATAGAAAATTTTGTCGACACTTTCTTTTTTTATAGGATTTTATTTTCAAATTTTATTTCTATAGAAGATTTTGTCAAAATTTTATTTCTCTACAAAATTTTGTCATATTTGTATATCTATAAAAAAAATTTTAATCTAATTTATTCAATTTTCTTGAAGAAATATATTTACTTATTGTTGTGATATCGTCGTTTTAATTAAACTTTAATTATCTCTTTGGCTACCGATGTCCACTACAAAGGACATTTAAAAATTATACCAAACTCTAACTTCCCATTTAGTTACGATTTATTTCTCGATGATTTTTTAATGTAGATGCTGTAATCTAAATACGCTATAAATATTTCCATATTGATAAACTTTTTTTAACAATCAACAAAAAATACCGAATTTTAAGACCATTTTTTATGAACATTTCCAGCAAATGGGTATTCATAAAAAATCTGTAGCTGATATTATTGCATATTATTTTTTGTATTTTTTTCTCACACTTCAACAGATGTTGCAGACCAAATTGGGCTAATTTCCGTAAGACCATTTGGTCCAAATTCAAAAATAAAGTTTTCAGAACAAACTCATATAGCTTTTTAAATAATTGAAGTTCCCACCAATGTTTCTATAACTCGCTTTTTTCATATTTTTAATGGGAAATTTAAAATTTTATTGTTTCAAATAGATTAAAAACAGATTAAGAGTTAATAAAATAGTGAAAATTATTTAAATTTTGCCGAAAAAAAAGAAAAAGAAGAATTGCGAATTTTTGAAAATATTTGATGTCAAACGTTCCAGACAAACGTTATAAAAACGTATTAAAAATCATAAAAAATGTTAAAAATTACTTATTCGTCAAAATATCACAAAATTTCTTAATTCACACCCAAATCACTGCATTCGCATCACACCTTAAGAAGTGATGGAAATTCAGTGCAACGGCTGTTGAAATGGTGGACATCCGTCCTATGACAAGCCCATGTTATATTAATCGCTTCTGCGTCAATTTTGCACCACTTCCGGATGCAAAAAGAACATTTTCACTACTTTTTTGGCGACGCTTTTTTTTTTTTCTTCAAAATTGAAATTTTTCTACATAATGTTAGTACGATTAATGAAAGGAAGTTTTAATTAGGTTTAATTCGGTAATGGTTAAAATTTCTAAACCTAACCTACATTTTCCTTTCTGGTGGATTCACTTTTTTTTGTGAGTGTAAATATTTGCGTTTGTCTTATACCAGATACGATTTCTAACCATATTTAATTGAAATGTAACAATTTCCACAAAAGAGTTTATTTTTATTTATTTTGATTTAGGGAGGGGAACTTTACATAACCTTTGGATCAAGAACTTTGCCATGTGCCAACAAAATCATTTTTTTAAGACTGCTCCCATAAACTATAGTCTTCAAGGGAATAGAAAGAAAATAAAATTAGATTAATAAATGTTCAATAATAAATATTCCGGTTATAGGAAGGAATTCCTATAAAAACAAAAATTGTTTTTTTTTTTATATAAAAAATAATAACAACAACAATAATATTGCCATTGCAAATGACCGTTAAACAAATTGATGTTGATAAAGAACGAACAAAAAAAATCTCGTAATTTGAGGGTTCACTAGCTATTATGGCTGCTTCAAATCGAATCGAATCGTTTTGTAAAAACACAACACTCAAAATATGACGTCATCTCTGAGGCACTCATAAACGCAAGACGGCGTTAATTGATACGACAAAGTCTTATTCAAATGCCCAGTATCGCAACAGTAGACATTATATGATATAGTCTGTGCCTTTGGTCTTTTCTTGGGCTGTAGAATAATCGTTCAAACAGCAGACAAACAACAATGCCAGTAATAATAATAATCATTAAAATTATGATACGCCTTTTGGAGGGTGAATTAAACATCATATAACATTTATGGATTTTTAAAGTCAAAAGGCATTAACTCCACATTCAATTTGGGCAACAAAAAGTCTGACATGTGAATAACAGTTTGTATGTTCACATGAACTATTATTTCTTGTGACAACAAATTTTGATTTGTGTTAATTTTTTTAATGATATTTTTAATGGGTTACACTATTCTGGTGAATTTTATTTGCATTTAATGGCAATTTCACTATATTCGTTTTTTAAAAGCTTTTTCTTTAAATTCCATGTATGCCCATGTCATCTACAAATTTATTTAAAAATGTTTTTATTTCAAAATTGACTTAAGTTTCATTGTTTTGTATTGAATTGTTTTATTTTTTTCTATTTATTAATACTATGTTATTTACTCAACTAGTCGTTTAAATATTGAACAACTATCACGTTTCAATAAGCACTTGCATTATTTAAATTATGGCTTTTAAACATTATAAGTCACATTTCCATAGTAATACGGAGAATAGATGAGAACGCATTTATTAAATACGTTTGTATCTATAACAGCTGAAAAAGAGCTATCGCTGGGCTGAATCGACAATATGATATCCTACATTAAAACAATTATGGAAAGTCTAAAGTCGGGCGGGGCCGACTACATTATACCCTATACCACTTTGTATATCTAAATTTTGATACCAGATCACATCTGTCAAATGTGTTGGGGGCTATATAAAGGTTTGTCCCAAATACATACATTTAACTATAATTCGATCTGGACAGAATTTGATAGACTTCTACAAAATATATAGGCTCAAAATTTAAGTCGGCTAATGCATTAGGGTGGAACACAATGTTAGTAAAAAAACAAGTAAGGAAAGTCTAAAGTCGGGCGGGGCCGACTATATTATACCCTGCACCACTTTGTAGATCTAAATTTTCGATACCATATCACATCCGTCAAAGGGAGCCACCGTGGTGCAATGGTTAGCATGCCCGCCTTGCATACACAAGGTCGTGGGTTCGATTCCTGCTACGACCGAACACCAAAAAGTTTTTCAGCGGTGGATTATCCCACCTCAGTAATGCTGGTGACATTTCTGAGGGTTACAAAGCTTCTCTAAGTGGTTTCACTGCAATGTGTAACGCCGTTCGGACTCGGCTATAAAAAGGAGGTCCCTTGTCATTGAGCTTAACATGGAATCGGGCAGCACTCAGTGATAAGAGAGAAGTTCACCACTGTGGTATCACAATGGACTGAATAGTGTAAGTGAGCCTGATACATCGGGCTGCCACATAACCTAACCTAACCTAACATCCGTCAAATGTGTTGGGTGCTATATATAAAGGTTTGTCCCAAAAAAATACATACATTTAAATATCACTCGATTTGGACAGAATTTGATAGACTTTTACAAAATTTATAGACTCAAAATTTAAGTTGGCTAATACACTAGAGTGGAACACAATTTTAGTAAAAAAAAATATGGGAAACATTTAAATCTGAAGCAATTTTAAGGAAACTTCGCAAAAGATTATTTATGATTTATCGCTCGATATATATATATATATATATATATATATATATATATATATATATATATATATATATATATATATATATATATATATATATATATAAATATATATATATATATATATATATATATATATATATATATATATATATATATATATATATATATATATATATATATATATATATATATATATATTATATATATATATATATATATATATATATATATATATATATATATATATATATATATATATAAATATATATATATATATATATATATATATATATATATATATATATATATATATATATATATATATATATATATATATATATATATATATATATATATATATATATATATATATATATATATATATATATATATATATATATATATATATATATATATATATTAGAAGTTTTGAAAAATTAGAGTCATTTTTATAACTTTTCGACTAAGCAGTGGCGATTTTACAAGGAAAATGTTGGTATTTTGACCATTTTTCTCGAAATCAGAATAACATATATATGGGAGCTATATCTAAATCTGAACCGATTTCAATCAAATTTGGCACACATGATTATATTACTAATTGTACTCCTAGTGCAAAATTTAAACAAAATTGGGCCAAAACTCTGGCTTCTGGGGCCATATAAGTCCATATCGGGCGAAAAATATATATGGAAGCTATATCTAAATCTGAACCGATTTCAATCAAATTTGGCACACATGACTATACTACCAATTGTACTCCTTGTGCAAAATTTCAAGCTAATCGAGATAAAACTCTGGCTTCTGGGTACATATAAGTGCATATCGGGCGAAAGATATATATGGGAGCTATATCTAAATCTGAACCGATTCCAATCAAATTTGGCACACTTGACTATACTACTAATTGTACTCCTAGTGCAAAATTTCAACCAAATTCGGCCAAAAATCTAGCTTTTGGGGTCATATAAGTCCATATAGGGCGAAAGATATATATGGGAGCTATATCTAAATCTGAACCGATTTCAATCAAATTTTGCACACTTGACTATACGACTAAGTGTTATGTTTGTACAAAATTTAAGCAAATCGGTGTAAAACTCTGGCTGCTGGGTCCATATTAGTGCATATCGAGCGAAAGATATATATGGGAGCTATATCTAAATCTGAACCGATTTCTTCCAAAATCAATAGGGTTCTATTCTGACCCAAATTAGGAACATGTGCCAAATTTGAAGGCGATTGGACTTAAATTGCGACCTAGATTTTGATCACAAAAATGTGTTCACAGACAGACGGACGGACGGACAGACGGACATGGTTATATCGACTAAGGGACCCACCCTGAGCATTATTGCCAAAGACACCATGTGTCTATCTCGTCTCCTTCTGGGTGTTACAAACATATGCACTAACTTATAATACCCTGTTCCACAGTGTGGAGCATATAATTCAGTTTGACAAAATTTTCTATAGACATAAGATTTTGACAAAATTTTCTATAGAAATAAAATTTTAACAAAAATTTCTATAGAAATACAATTTTCGTTTTGTTTGTTATTGTTGACTTCTCTTCAAACGTTATTGTTGTTTTTGATCTCAGCTTAAAGCCATGCATTGACTAAACTACAAGTGTAGCTTAACCAAAAGAGGAAAAGTATGCTTGTCAAATTTATTTGAGTTTGACAAAGGAAAAAGAGATATGCTTGCAAATTTGTTTAGGTAGTAGCCGACTATCAAACCCTTTTTCGGAAGGTTCAAGTGTAATTCACTTTGGGTTGAGTGAATTACCCGAATTTATTCTGATAATTGGTTGATAGTTTTGCTGCAAGTAGAGGATGCTGATGAGGAATGTGCTAATTCCGAAACAGCTGTACATCCAACCATCTTGCAGTCTATAGGGCTTTGCCCAAATAAATTTGACAAATAAAATTTTCAAAAATTTTTTTATAGAAATAAAATGTTGAAAATTTTTTTTAGAAATAAAATTTTGACAAAAATTTCTACAGAAATAAAATGTTAACAAAATTTTCTATAGAAATAAAATTTTAACAAAATTTTTTATAAAAGTAAAATTTTGACAAAATTTTATATAGAAATAACACTTTGACAAAATTTTCTACAGAAATAAAATTTTAACAAAAATTTTCTATAGAAATAAAACTTTAACAAAATTTTCTATAGAAATAAAATTTTGGTAGATTATTTTTGGCTCGAGTGGCAACCATGATTATGAACCGATATGGACCAATTTTTGTGTGATTGGAGATCGGCTATATATAACTATAGACCTATAAGGACCAATTTTGGTATGGTTGTTAGCGGCCATATACTAACACCACGTTCCACATTTGAACCGGATCGGATGAATTTCGCTCCTCCATATAGCTCCAATGGGGGCTATATATAATTATGGACCGATGTGGACCAATTTTTGTATGGTTGTTAGAGACGATATACCAACACCATGTACCAAATTTCAGCAAGATCGGATGAAATTTGCTTCTCTTTGAGGCTTCGCAAGCCAAATCTGGGGATCGGTTTATATGGGGGCTATATATAATTAAGGACCGATATGGACCAATTTTTGCATGGTTGTTAGAGACCATATACTAACACCATGTACCAAATTTCAGCCGGATCGGATGAAATTTGCTTCTCTTAGAGGATCCGCAAGCAAAATTTGGGAGTCCGTTTATATGGGGGCTATACGTAACAGTGGACCGATATGGCCCATTTGCAATTCCATCTGACCTACATCAATAACAACTACTTGTGCCAAGTTTCAAGTCGATAGCTTATTTCGTTCGGAAGTTAGCGTGATTTCAACAGACGAACGGACGGACCGATGGACGGACATGCTGAGATCGACTCAGAATTTCGCCAGTGTATATATACTTTATGGGGTCTTAGAGCAATATTTCGATGTGTTACAAACGGTGGAGGGTATAAAAATATGTTTTTTTTTTCGGAAAATCTGTGTAAACTCAAACCAAAATTGAAAAAATAAATTAAATGAAATTTTGACCGAAAATTCAAAAACCTACAAATTGGAGAATGATTAATTTTTACCAGAAATAAAAGGAATGTTGGTAAAAATTTGTGTAGTGTGAAAATATCTCTATTCTCTACGCTCTACTACAATCAAATTGACAAATTTGCCGCAGAAACGTCACATCGGTAATTCTGCTACGTGGGTATTTTGAAGAAGCAATATCATCGAATTTCCTTGAAAATTTAGATGAGAAATTTTCGCTTCCCTCTTCTCCCAGAAATTTAGAATCTGTAGATCCCAAATAAAAATTTCAAATTTCACTACGTGTACTGTACAATGTAAACCGACCTTATTGAAAATTCTCAGGGAAAATTTCTCATTTAATTATACAGTTAAATTTTTTGGTGGCTTCTGAAATCGAAAAAACGAATAAAGGGTGATACGGTCAAAATTTGGTCAATATAAACTTGACGTATTTCTTTCAATTTTGCATTTAAAAAACCTGAACACCCCTCATTTTGAAGGTGTGTGTGTAGAATGTTGCTCCTATTTTGATTTTGGAATTCACTCTTCAGTTGTCAAAATGCCGTCCAAGCAAGAAGAGCAGCGTATCAAAATTTTGCTCGCGCATCGCGAAAATCCGAGCTACTCGCACGCAAAGCTGGCAAAATCGCTAAAAGTTGCCAAATCAACCGTTACAAATGTAATTAAAGTGTTTAGGGAACGTTTGTCGACAGCCAGGAAGTCTGGATCGGGGGGAAATCGAAAACCGGAAGCCGCTGAGACGACAAAGAGAGTTGCCGGTAGTTTCAAGCGAAACCCTAACCTCTCTCTCCGAGATGCCGCAAATAAGCTGGGTGTATCGTCTACAACCGTGCATCGAGCCAAAAAACGAGCCGGACTATCGACTTACAAGAAGGTAGTGACTCCAAATCGTTATGATAAACAAAATACGACGTCCAAAGCGCGATCCCGGAGGCTGTACACGACGATGCTGACGAAGTTTGACTGCGTGGTAATGGACGACGAAACCTACGTCAAAGCCGACTACAAGCAGCTTCCGGGACAGGAGTTTTATACGGCAAAGGGAAGGGGAAAGGTAGCAGATATTTTCAAGCACATAAAACTGTCAAAGTTCTCAAAGAAATATCTGGTTTGACAAGCCATCTGTACCTGTGGCTTGAAAAGCAGCATTTTCATAGCTTCCGGGACTGCCAATTAAGAAATTTACGTGAAAGAGTGTTTGAATAAACGTCGGCTGCCTTTCCTGAAGAAACACGGTTGTTCCGTACTGTTTTGGCCGGATTTGGTATCTCGTCATTACGGTAAAAAGGCCATGGAGTGGTACGCCGCCAACAACGTGCAGGTGATTCCCAAGGACAAGAACCCTCCCAACACGCCAGAGCTCCGCCCACTTGAGAAATACTGGGCTATTGTCAAGCGGAACCTAAAGAAGACCAAAAAAACTGCTAAGGACGAGCAGCAGTTCAAGGCAAACTGGCTTTCTGCGGCGAAGAAGGTGGACAAGGTGGCTGTACAAAATCTGATGGCAGGTGTCAAGCGTGAGGCCCGCAATTCGGATTTGGAAAAGCGAAAGCCTAACTGAATATTTTTCCTGAATTTTATACTAATTGAACTTGAAAAAGAAATTTAATTTGATTTTTTAAATAAACGATTTCACCGATTTACACGCGCTTTCTCTTGACCAAATTTTGACCGTATCACCCTTTAAGTCTAGACGATCTATAATTTACTATAGATCCTGGCGATTTCAAAATGTTCCGCCACTACTAAAATAAACAGTGTAGAACCGGATTCCTAATTTGCCGTTATTAAATTTCATTAAAGCCATTTTTCACTATATTTATTTACTTTTATTTTAATTTCATTTTTTCTTAACCATTTTATATTTTTATTAATAATTTCTGTATATTTTTTGATCTATTTCTTTCAGAAAAATAATTTCTATTGCTATGTTACATTTACGATGCATAAAAAGACTTCAATGCAGTTGCGCAAAGATAATCGAGAATGGTTCCAAGTAATGAATACATATATAAACTATATTTCCCAGATTAGATTTTAATTTTCTTTTCTCCCTTAGAATTACCAAATTGAAATCAACGATCGTCTAGGCATTGACAGTTTTTTGGTACAACCTATACAAAGACTGACTAGATATCCATTGCTATTACAGCAATTTATATCGGTAACTAAAAGGGAAAAAAATCTCAATTTCATGATGTTAAAAAAACGATTTGTTTTTTTTTTTTGTTTGTTTCAGGAATTCTATAAAAGTGGTATAAATTGTAAACCTGTATTGGTTTCCGTATGTAAACTGGAGACACGCATGCGTAGATTGTTGGAGGTGGTTAATCAATCTGAAGAAGTACTCAACATAGATGAATTGCCACCAGAGGTTGGAATATGATTAAAAGTTTTTTGTTTAATAAATTTAATTTATTTTTTCTTATACCCCCAGCTTACCATAAACCACTTTGGAGCTTTTCGTCGTTCCACGGAATTTGAGGCCTACAGTTGCCGTTCTCGTAAAAAATTCAAAGCCAAGGTTTTCCTATTCGATCAGTGTTTGGTCTGTGTGGAAATACGAAAACGTCGTTTGGCTTATCGCAACCACTACAGTTGGAGTAGCATTGAGCTAAAATTGAATTCATCCAAAAGTGTTTCTCTTCTTGTAAAAGCTGCCTCTGGAGCTGGCTCTAATGGCAGATCATCACCTGTAATCAATGGTGGTAGCAGTGTAGATTGCACTGGTGGCAGTGGAAAAAAATCCCGTGATAATTCCATTAAAGAAGAATATGAATTCTCTTCACCGGAAGCTATATCGCTTACCCAATGGATTCGTAGTGCTCGAAAAATTTTCGAAAATGCTCGCATCGAAGAATCACAGAGAGGGAAATTCTCTTTACCCATGGATTTGGTATTGGGTGCTGTTTTTGCCATTTGGTTTATATGGCAATATTTGTAGGATCTTTGTTGAAGAAGCACAAATTTTTATTTTATTTGTAATTTATTTTTCAATATATTTGTTTTAAGTTTTATTTTTTTATTGTATAATTCAATTGCATATTAAATTATTTGAAATTACATTTTCATAAATATTGTGTAAGACTAAATTGAATGCATTTTTTTGTACACAAATTGTCTGGAATCTAGGAGAAGGTGTCCCAATCACTTCCAAAGCTTTAATTTAGGTTCTAAGTTGGACTAATTTTATAAATACTCTATTGACAATATTCTAGGAGATATTAAAGCAGCTTTCTATGACATGAATTCGAGGTCAATAAAATGGGGAAATTAAATACTAATTATTGCATAGGCGGTAATGCAGGATAATTTTGTGTTTCTTTCTCGTTTTTTGTAAATAATATAAAACGTTGACAAAATTTTCTATAGAATTAAAATTTTGACAAAATTTTCTATATAAATCAAGTTTTGACAAATTTTTTCATAGAAATAAAATTTTGAGAAAACTTTCTATAGAAATAAAATTTTTACAAAATTTTCTATAGCAATAAAATTTCGACAAATTTTCTATAGAAACAAAAATTTGATAACGTTTTACTATAGAAATAAAATTTTGACAAATTTTCTATAGAAATAAAATTTTGACAAAATTTTTTTTAGAAATCAAATTTTGACAAAATTTTGTATAGAAATAAAATTTTAACAAAAATTTCTGTAGAAATAAAATTTTGACATAAGTTTCTATAAAAATAAAATTTTGACTAAATTTTCTACAGAAATAAAATTTTTGACAAAATTTTCTATTTTAAAAAATTTTCTATAGAAATAAAATTTTAACAAAATTTTCTATAGCAATAAAATTTCGACAAAATTTTCTATAGAAATAAAATTTTAACAAAATTTTCTATTTTGACAAAATTTTCTATTGCAATAAAATTTTGACAAACTTTTCTATTGAAATAAAATTTTGACAAACTTTTGTATAGAAATAAAATTTTGAAAAAATTTTCTACAGAAATAAAATTTTGACAAAATTTTCTATAGAAACAAAATTTTGACAAAATTTTTTATAGAAATAAAATTTCGACAAAATTTTCTATAGAAATAAAATTTTGATAAAACTTTCTATAGAAATACAATTTTCACAAAAGTTTCTATATAAATAAAATTTTGACAAATTTTTCTATAGAAATAATATTTTGACAAAATTTTTTATAAAATTAAAATTTTGCAAAATTTTCTAAAAAATTAAAATTTTAACAAAATTTTCTAAAAAATTAAATTTTGACAAAATTTTCTAAAAAATTAAATTTTGACAAAACTTTCTATAGAAATATATTTCTATAGAAATAAAATTTTGACAAAAATTTTCTATAGAAATAAAATTGTGACAAAATTTTCAAAAAAAAAATTTTGACAAAACTTTCTATAGAAATAAAATTTTGACTAAATTTTTATAGAAATAGAATTTTGGAAATTTTTGCTATAGAAATAAAATTTTTACAAATTTTTCTATAGAAAATGTTGACAAAATTTTCTATAGAAATAAAATTTTAACAAAATTTTCTATAGAAGTAAAATTTTGACAACATTTTCTACAGAAATAAAATTTTGACAACATTTTCTATTGAAATAATATTTTAACAAACTTTTTTATAGAAATAAAATGTCGACAAAATATTCTATAGAAATAAAATTACAACAAAATTTTCTATAGAAATAAATTTTTGAAAAATTTTTCTACAGAAATAAAATTTAGACAAAATTTTCTATAGAAATAAATTTTTATTTATGCCCTCCACCATAGGATTGGGGTATATTGACTTTGTCATTCCGTTTGTAACACATCGAAATATTGCTCTAAGACCCCATAAAGTATATATATATATATATATATATATATATATATATATATATATATATATATATATATATATATATATATATATATATATATATATATATATATATATATATATATATATATATATATATATATATATATTCTGGGTCGTACATGGTACGTGGTAAAGGTATATGGTCTCTAACAACCATGCAAAAATTGGTCCATATCGGTCCATAATTATATATAGCCCCCATATAAACCGATCCCCAGATTTGACCTCCGGAGCCTCTTAGAGGAGCAAAATTCATCCGATCCGGTTGAAATGCGGTACGTGCTGTTAATATATGGTCTTTAACAACCATGGAAGAAGTGGTCCATATCGGTCCATAATTATATATAGCCCCATATAAACCGATCCCCAGATTTGATCTCCGGAGCCTCTTGGAGAAGCAAAATTCATCCGATCAGGTTGAAATGTGCAACGTGGTGTTAGTATATGGCCGCTAATAACCACACCAAAATTTGTCCACATCAGTCTATAGTTATATATAGCCGATCTCCCAATCACACCAAAAATTGGTCCATATCGGGTCATAATCATGTTGCCACTCGAGCCAAAATTAATCTACCAAAATTTTATTTCTCTACAAAATTTTTTCAAAATTTTATTTCTATAGAAAATTTTGTCAAAATTTTTTTCCTATAGAAAATTTTGTCAAAATTTTTTTCCTATAGAAAATTTTGTCAAATTTTATTTCTATAGAAGATTTTGGCAAAATTTTATTTCTATAGAAAATTTTGTCAAAATTTTATTTCTATAGAAAATTTTGTGAAAATTTTAATTCTATAGAGAATGTTGTACAAATTTTAATTCTATTGAAAATTTTGTCAAGATTTTATTTCTATAGAAAATTTTGTCAAACTTTATTATATACGTATTTAATCGGCCTTTTTACTTTAATATATACCACATATTGCACGGTATCAATTTAGAAAGTTTTAAGATAACTTGCCATCGGCAAGTGTTACCGTAACCCAAGTAATTCGATTGTGGATGACAGTCTTCAGTAGAAGTTCCTACGCTATCCATGGTGAAGGGTACGTAAGCTACGTATATATATATATATATATATATATATATATATATATATATATATATATATATATATATATATATATATATATATATATATATATATATATATATATATATTCTGGGTCGTACATGGTACGTGGTAAAGGTATATGGTCTCTAACAACCATGCAAAAATTGGTCCATATCGGTCCATAATTATATATAGCCCCCATATAAACCGATCCCCAGATTTGACCTCCGGAGCCTCTTAGAGGAGCAAAATTCATCCGATCCGGTTGAAATGCGGTACGTGCTGTTAATATATGGTCTTTAACAACCATGCAAGAAGTGGTCCATATCGGTCCATAATTATATATAGCCCCATATAAACCGATCCCCAGATTTGATCTCCGGAGCCTCTTGGAGAAGCAAAATTCATCCGATCCGGTTGAAATGTGCAACGTGGTGTTAGTATATGGCCGCTAATAACCACACCAAAATTTGTCCACATCAGTCTATAGTTATATATAGCCGATCCCCCAATCACACCAAAAATTGGTCCATATCGGGTCATAATCATGTTGCCACTCGAGCCAAAATTAATCTACCAAAATTTTATTTCTCTACAAAATTTTTTCAAAATTTTATTTCTATAGAAAATTTTGTCAAAATTTTTTTCCTATAGAAAATTTTGTCAAAATTTTTTTCCTATAGAAAATTTTGTCAAATTTTATTTCTATAGAAGATTTTGGCAAAATTTTATTTCTATAGAAAATTTTGTCAAAATTTTATTTCTATAGAAAATTTTGTCAAAATTTTAATTCTATAGAGAATGTTGTACAAATTTTAATTCTATTGAAAATTTTGTCAAGATTTTATTTCTATAGAAAATTTTGTCAAACTTTATTATATACGTATTTAATCGGCCTTTTTACTTTAATATATACCACATATTGCACGGTATCAATTTAGAAAGTTTTAAGATAACTTGCCATCGGCAAGTGTTACCGTAACCCAAGTAATTCGATTGTGGATGACAGTCTTCAGTAGAAGTTCCTACGCTATCCATGGTGGAGGGTACGTAAGCTTCGGTCTGGCTGAACTTACGGCCGTATATACTTGTTCATGTTAGCCTGGTACTGAAACAGGCGATTAACGTCCAAATGCATGATATCTTATGGACAAATTGTGTATAGGTTTGTATCTGGCGTTTTCTTGTCAATGGTTCTATTGATCTTTTCCATAGAAATAAAATTTTGACAAAATTTTTCCATAGAACTAAAATTTTAATAACATAATAAAACATTTCTTTCGAAGAAAAAACATTTTTTTTCAAAGCAACCACAAAAATTTAATCTAAAACTTCAACCCAGCAAAAAAAGAGCTTCCAAAAAGTAGTTTGGATCCCCAATCTGTGATCCGGAAGTAGTGCAAACTTGGATCATCTCCAATGAATTTTACATGGGCTTGTCATAGGACGGAAGTACTCCCCTTTTGGATGCTTTGCATTGCTTTAGAAGTTGTGCCCTGGAAGTTAATTTGAATGAAGAAATTTAAACAGCGAAAAAAAATTCAACAAATTTCCCTTTTTTTATCCATATGTTTTATTACACTATTATTTTCCTATTATCTAATTTTTACAATTTGAAAAACTTTTTCGCTCCGACCAGGGATTGAACCTGGGTTTTATAGCACCATAACAGAACGCCTTAGCACACTCAGCCACAAACGCCATTGAACATAAAGCGTCGAAAGGTGAATTCAAATGATTGTGATATGACCGTAATACGACACCAAGGAATAACATTCTAATTGCTTCTCGAGATGTTCTTTATTAGTATGAACGAAAAAATAAGAAACGCAGGTTCAAATCTCACAAAAAAAAATCATTGGGGGATCCCACGATGCTCTTTAGAAGAAATGTTTGTGGACTTGTCAAAAAGGACTGCATCGGAAGTTGGAAAAACTCGATGGGGGATTCTGGGATGGGCTTTAAATGAAATGTTTTTGGAACAACTTCCAATTTTTTTTTGCTGGGAAACTAATTTTTTTTTTAAATTTGGTAGATTTTTAGTAAAATATTTTTCAAATTTTTGTAGATTATTTTTGGCTCGAGTGGCAACCGTGCCTATAATTCGTTATCTCTCACTCTCTTCATCATTTCCTAGATGGTTATGCATCATTATGATTTGGCAATATTCAAGATTTTTCTCAAAATCATATGAAATCTCTAAAAGGTTATAGAGTCTAAGAACTCTGTCTTTCAGCTCGTTATTTGGTAGTTGACTTCGTTAGAGATGCTTTTTAATGGGATGGGGGTTGAGGGGTAGAAACGATCTCCTCATTTATCATTGTAGTGTTGGATTGTTTGTTCGTGGGCTTCATTATTATTTATATTCCCAGCTGCACTTCCGTCCAGATTGCATTTATAACAGTAGCCAGACTCACACATAAACACACACACACACTAACGCATTTGTCCCCAATGCTTGCTTACATATGGTATTTGAAGCGTAAAATAAGCTTCTTGCCATATTCCATCATACAAAAGGCTATAAACATGTATGTATGTATGTATGTGTGCGTTTGTGTGGAAGAGCGTGCGTGTTTGTCACAAACAAACATCCTTTAATAACGACATTGCATTTGGCCATCGCATTTGTACACAAATACACTAACAAAAGCACATGAGAAGATCCGGTTAGAGATGTCAAATGTGAGTATATTTATGAAAAGAGTATAAAATGATAGAAAGAAAAAGGAATTCTATGAAATTGGTATAGCACTTCGAGGAGTTTTATTAAAAATGGAAACCTTGCATTTGAGTCTAGGCAGGTATTGTGGGATAGTTGGTCAAGTGATTTTGGGATTTCGTGAGTTTTCAACAAAACGAAAATCGAAAAATGGCCTACAGTGAGAAAAAATGTTTAAAAAATACTTAAAAATGTATTTGGAATAAAACATTTTTTCAAAAATATAGAACCGGCAAAACAAATAAGCAACCATATATCATGTCTTTGTTACAAAATTTTGTCAAAATTGATTTAATTTAGGAAACTTTCGTTTGAAATGCCTTATCTATAGAACAGTTTGTGTCAATTTCTTTGCTATAGGAAATTTTATAAAAATTTCTGCAAAAAAAACTCGTTCTTTGGAATAAGAAAACAAAAAAGCTTCACCAATATAGTCTAACATAATAATTAAAATGAGTAGATCGTTCAATAGAGTGAACTGATGAGGATGTGGAAATCCGAAATAGCTGTCTTCCCAAGGCATATAAATTAAAGGTAAAGTCATGCAATCAGGTGACTAATATCGACATTCATCTTGTCAAAGTCGTTGTTTACGTTTAGTAGGTTTGTTTACATTCTTTGTGTACATAAATATTGCTTTTATTTACATTGTGTTGTTTGTATGGGTTTAGTTTTATGAAACTTTTAGCCTACGTGTTAGAAACTGGGGAGAAAAATAAAAGAGCTTTCTTGAAAAACTGTTAAATATAATTATCTAAATTTACAACAAAGTCCAAACGTTCAACAATACAACAACACTACACATACACAAAATGCCAACTTAAGTGACCTGTCATTTCAGTTTGACTTTCTAAATATCATGGGGTGTACACACGTTTGCTCGTGACGTTACCTTTAATTAATATGCCTTGCTGTCTTCCCAACCATTTTGGACAAAATTTTTAATTTTCCAAACACCATAAAAAACTGGCAATGTTATCCTAATAAATAAGCCATGATATCATTAGAGTCTCAAATACGCATCACTATGATTAATGCATATTGAAAAAAAACGACTGAAAAACAAAAGACAATGGGAAATTTTGTCATAATTTCTTTACTATGGGAAATTTTGCGAAAATTTCTGTGCTTTACGACATTTTGTCAAAATATCTTTGCGATAGTATATTTTGTCCAAAATCTTTCACAAATTCGTGCCATAGGATTTTTTTTTTAATTTCTATGCTATAAGATATGTTGTCAAAATTTCTTTCTATGGGAAATTTTGTCATAGTTTATTTGCTATAGGAAATTATGTCTGTGCTATGGAGTTTTTGTCACAAATTTTGTGCTATATAATATTTTGTCTAAATTTCTTTGTTATAGGAATTTTCTACACAATTTTTTTGATAATTATTTTTTATAGAAATGTCTTATTCTTATAGCATGAAAGTTTCTTAAAATTTCTTTGTTATAGGAAATTTTGTCATTATTTCTTTGCTATAGGAAATTTAGTCGAAATTTCTTTTTTTAGAGATTTTTGTCACAATATTTATACCCTTCACCACTACTGTGGTACAGGGTATAATAGGTTTGTGCATTTGTATGTAACGCCAAGAAGGAGTAATCATAGACCAACCTTTTAGTATACGGATCGGCTTAGAATTAAATTCTGAGTCGATTTAGCGATGTCCGTCTGTCTGTCTGACCGTCTGTCTGACCGTCTGTCTGTCCGTCTGTCTGTCTGTTGATGTATTTTTGTGTGCAAAGTACAGCTCGCACTTTTAGTCCGATTGTCCTAAAATTTGGTATAGAGTCCTGTTTCGGCTCCAAGACGATCCCTCTTGATTTTGGAAAAAATCGGTTCAGATTTAACCGATCTTCCTCAAATTCCGTACATCCGGATATTTTATGAGTCTCGAAAAACTTGCAAAATATCAGCAAAATCGGTTCAGATTTAGATATAGCTCCCATATATAGCTTTCGCCCGATTTACACTCATATGACCACAGAGGCCAATTTTTAACTCCGATTTAGTTTAAATTTTGCACAGGGAGTAGAATTAGCATTGTAGCCATGCGTGCCAAATTTGGTTGAAATCGGTTCAGATTTGGATATATCTCCCATATATAGCTTTCGCCCGATTTACACACTCTTAGAAAAATATGTTTTTCATATGTTCCGATATAAACAAAATGTGTTTCGGGCACAATTTTAAAACACAATATATTTAAGTGCAAACAAGGAATGTTCCTAAACTAACACTAAATGTTTGGGACATCTATGTTAATATGTTAGAATATATTATGTTTGGGGCATGAATGTTTCATAAAAATCATATGTGTGAATGCAAACATATATAAATTTACAAATTTCGACTAAACATACATATGTTGTGATATTTTATTCAAAGCGACAGCGAGAGTATAGAGAAAGAAATAGAGATGGAACAAACAAATGTATGTTTCTGTTAAATAATGTTATGTTTGCATGGGCTCGTGGGCGCTGCAAACTATGCTATATAAGTGTAACTTATAACGATAATTATCTACTGGTGACTATAACAGCCACGTAGTCCAGTGGGTAGTTTGTTGGCTTACAAACTGTATAGTCCTCGGTTCGATTCTCCGTGCAGGCGAAAGGTAAAATTTGAAAAAAATTATAAAAGTGAATAATTTCTTCAACATTATTTGTATTACAGAAAAAGGTGCCAAGAACTAAAATATTTCGAGGAAGTGAAAATTACGAGTATGTTAGGCAATGAGCACAATCGTCTTTTGGAAAAATTCTTCCAAGCATATAATATTTGTGGGCTCAAAATGCTTCCAAACATATGATATGTTCACATAATACAAACATACTAATGTTTCGGCAGTATCCAATAATATATATGCTTCCTGCAAAATATGTTTGGAACATATGTTAAAGAAGCGATTTTTTTTGAGGGTGCACTCATATGACCACAGAGGCCAATTTTTAACTCCGATTTAGTTGAAATTTTGTACAGGGAGTAGAATTAGCATTGTTGCTATGCGTGCCAAATTTGGTTGAAATCGGTTCAGATTTAGATATATCTCCCATATATAGCTTTCGCCCGATTTACACTCATATGTCCACAGAGGCCAATTTTTAACTCCGATTTAGTTGAAATTTTGTACAGGGAGTAGAATTAGCATTGTTGCTATGCGTGCCAAATTTGGTTGAAATCGGTTCAGATTTAGATATATCTCCCATATATAGCTTTCGCCCGATTTACACTCATATGTCCACAGAGGCCAATTTTTAACTCCGATTTAGTTGAAATTTTGCACAGGGAGGAGAATAAGCATTGTTGCTATGTGTGCCAAATTTTGAAATCGGTTCGGATTTAGATATAGCTTCCATATATATGTTTCTCTGATTTCGACAAAAATGGTCAAAATACCAACATTTTCCTTGTAAAATCGCCACTGCTTAGTCGAAAGGTTGTAAAAATGACTCTAATTTTCCTAAACTTCTAATACATATATATCGAGCGATAAATCATAAATAAACTTTTTTGACGTTTCCTTAAAATTGCTTCAGATTTAAACGTTTCCCATATTTTTTTTACTAACATTGTGTTCCACCCTAGTGCATTAGCCGACTTAAATTTTGAGTCTATAGATTTTGTAGAAGTCTATCAAATTCTTCCAGATCGAGTGATATTTAAATGTATGTATTTGGGACAAACCTTTATATATGCCCCCAACACATTTGACGGATGTGATATGGTATCGAAAATTTAGATCTACAAAGTGGTGCAGTGTATAATATAGTCGGCCCCGCCCGACTTTAGACTTTCCTTACTGGTTTTGTTATAGGAAATGTTGTTAAAATTTTTTTGTTATAGAGATTTTTGTCACAAATTTTGTGCTATAGGATACTTTGTCCAAATTTTTGTGCTTTACGATATTTTGTCAACATTTCTTTGCTATGGAAAAGTTTGTTAACATTTCTCTGTTATAAAGAGTTTTGTCACAAATTTTGTGCTATAGAATATTTTATCCAAATTTCTGTGCTTTTTAATTTTTATACCCTCCACCATAGGATAGGGGATATATAAACTTTGTCATTCCGTTTGTAAGACATCGAAATATTGCTCTAAGACCCCATAGAGAATATATTCTGGGTCGTGGTGAAATTCTGAGTCGATCTAAGCATGTCCGTCCGTCCATCCGTCCGCCCGTCTCTTGAAATCACGCTAACTTCCGAACGAAACAAGCTATCGACTTGAAACTTGGCACAAGTAGTTGTTATTGATGTAGGTCGGGTGGTATTGCAAATGGGCCATATCGGTTCACTTTTACGTATAGCCCCCGTATAAACGGACCTCCAGATTTGGCTTGCGGAGCCTCAAAGAGAAGAAAATTTCATCCGATCCGGCTGAAATTTGGTACCTGATGTTGGTATATGGTTTCTAACAACCATGCAAAAATTGGTCCACATCGGTTCATAATTATATATAGCTCCCATATAAACCGATCCCCAGATTTGGCTTGCAGAGCCTCAAAGAGAAGCAAATTTCATCCGATCCGACTGAAATTTGGTACATGATGTTGGTATATGGTCTCTAACAACCATGCAAAAATTGGTCCACATCGGTTCATAATTATATGTAGCCCCCATATAAACCGATCCCCAGATTTGGCTTGCAGAGCCTTAAAGAGAAGCCAATTTCATGCGATCCGGCTGAAATTTGGTACGTGATGTTGTTATATGCACTTTAACAACCATGCAAAAATTGGTCCACATCGGTCCATAATTATATATAGTCCCCGTACAAACGGATCCCCAGATTTGGCTTGCGGAGCCTTAAAGAGAAGCATATTTCATCCGATCCGACTGAAATTTGGTACATGATGTTGGTATATGGTCTCTAACAACCATGCAAAAATTGGTCCACATCGGTTCATAATTATATGTAGCCCCCATATAAACCGATCCCCAGATTTGGCTTGCAGAGCCTTAAAGAGAAGCCAATTTCATGCGATCCGGCTGAAATTTGGTACGTGATGTTGTTATATGCACTTTAACAACCATGCAAAAATTGGTCCACATCGGTCCATAATTATATATAGTCCCCGTACAAACGGATCCCCAGATTTGGCTTGCGGAGCCTTAAAGAGAAGCATATTTCATCCGATCTGGCTTAAATTTAGTACTTGATATTGGTATATGGTCTCTATTTAACAACCATGCAAAAATTGGTCCACATCGGTCCATAATTATATATAGCCCCCTTATAAACCGATCTCCAGATTTGGCTTGCCGAGCCTCTAATAAAAGCAAATTTCATCCGAACCGGATGACAGAATTGGTCCATATCGGTCCATAATTATATATAGCCCGTATATAAACCGATCCCCAGATTTGACCTCCGTAGCCTCTTGGAGGACCAAAATTCCTCCGATCCGGTTGAAACTTAGTACGTGGGGTTAGTATATGGTCTCTAAAAACCATGCAAAAATTGGTCCATGTTGGTTCATAATTATATATAGCCCCCATATTAACAGATCCACAGATTTGACCTCCGGAGCCTCTTGAAGAAGCAAAATTCATCCGATCCGGTTGAAATTTGGTAGATTTCGCTAGTGTATGGCCAATAACAACCATGCCAAAATTGGTCCGTATCGATCTATATTATGTATAGCCCCCAAATAAAACGATCCCCAATATTATTGCCATAGAAAATTTTGTTAAAATTTTATATTTCTATAGAGAATTGTGTGAAAATTTTGTCAACATTTAATGTCTTTAGGAAATTTTGTCAAAATTTTATTTCTATAGAAAATTTTGTCAGAATTTTATTTCTGTAGAAAATTTTGTCAAAATATTATTTCATAGTCGGAGAGGAATATTTTGCAAAATCATTCACAACATCAAGAATTCTACCAATCTACCAAACACTAAAAAATCTACCATTTTTGGTAGGCTCGTGTTTATAATTGTATATAGCCCCCGTAAAAAGCGACCCCCATATTTCAAATCTGGCTCTATAATTGCAGCACAAATTTAGAAGATGATGTTAAGAAGTTTTAAGATGCCTTGTCATCGGCCGCAACCTCAGGTAATTTAATTGTGGATGACCGTCTTTAGTAGAAGTTTTTTTTCGCAATCCATGGTGGAGGGTACATAAGATTCGGCCCGGCCGAACTTAAGGCCGTATATACTTGTTTTTATACCCACCACCATAGAATGGTGACGGGGGTATAATAAGTTTGTCATTCCGTTTGTAACACATCGAAATATCGATTTCCGACTATATAAATTATATATATTCTTGATCAGGGAGAAATTCTAAGACGATATAACGATGTCCGTCTGTCTGTCTGTTGTAATCACGCTACAGTCTTCAATAATGAAGCAATCGTGCTGAAATTTTGCACAAACTCGTCTTTTGTCTGCAGGCAGGTCAAGTTCGAAGATGGGCTATATCGGACCAGGTTTTGTTATAGTCCCCATATAAACCGACCTCCCGATTTTACTCCTTGGGCTTATAGAAACCGCAGTTTTCATCCAATTTGCCTGAAATTGGAAATCGAGAGGTACTTTAGAACCCTAAAGAGGTGTGCCAGAAATTGTGAGTGTCGGTCCATGTTTTGGTATGGTCCCCATATATAGAAACCGTAGTTTTTATCCAACTTGTCTGAAATTGGAAATATAGAGGTATAAAGAGGTGTGCCGAAAATGGTGAGAATCGGTCCATATTTTGGTATAGCCCCCATATAGACCGATTTCCCCATTTTACTTCTTGGGCTTCTAGAATCCGAAGTTTTTATCCTATTTGCCTGAAATTGGAAATCTAAAGGTATTTTCGGGTCATAAAGAGGTGTGCCGAAAACGGTGAGTATCGGTCCATATTTTAGTATAGCCGATCTCCCGATTTAACTCCTTGGGTTTCTAGAAACCGTAGTTTTTATCTGATTTGCCTGAAATTGTAAATATTCTGGTATTTTAGGCTCACAAAAACATATATCGGCAGATTAAAAACCTATATATAATTATGGACCTATCTGGACCAATTTTTGCATGGGTATTAGAGGTCACATACTAACACCACGTACGAAATTTCAACCGTTTATATGGAGGCTATACGTAAACGTGGTCCGATATGGCCAATTTGCAATACCATCCGACCTACATCAATAACAACTACTTGTGTCAAGTTTCAAGTGGATAGCTTGTTTCGTTCGGAAGGAAGTTAGCGTGATTTCCACAGACGTACGGACAGCCGGACAGACGGACGGAAGGACGGACATAGCTAGATTGACTCAGAATTTTACTACGACCCAGAATATATATACTTTATGGGATCTTAGAACAATATTTCGATGTGTTACAAACGGAATGAGAAAGTTAATATACCCCCATCCTATGGTGGAGGGTATAAAGAAAACATTTCACCTAATTTTTATGACACAATTCAATTAAAAATTAATTGATTTGTGCGACAAAAATCTATAAAATTCTCATTTAAAACAACTAAAAAATTTTTTGATGTTCTGAATTAATTTTTAAACAAATATATTTTATTAATTTCGAGCTTATATAGCTTATATTTTTTGTCGTTTTAAGTCCTGTGTGAAAATTTTCTCAATTTCCACAAATAACGTCTTCTTGGTGTATTTCTAAGAAGCAGCGCTATTCTAATTCTTATCAGCGATTGGCATTCCTAGCATCTTCGATGGCTTATGCCAGAAGACTATCACAAGTATAAGTTTATATAACATCATTATCTTTACTTGTCTTTATTGTCAAATATTTTCCTATGATAAATTGCCTTCTTCTTCAGAATTAGCAGTTAAAGTGAGGACAGAGAGAATAGCAAAAAAAAAAAACACCGACCATGCCATGAAAACCAACGAAGCGCAAGGAAAAGCATCCTTTAAGCCAAGAAAATGTCCTACAAGGGTATGAGTAGGATATTTGGCTAAGAATGGACTGGATGTCCTTTTTGCATATCAAACAAACAAAAAAACCAACATGAAATCATTTCTAAACAGATTCTTCATGTATATGAAGTACGTTAAGTACACATACCCCCAAATTGCCAACCACATTACCCTGCCTGCTCCCCATATAAACACGTTGAGCCTAACTAAGCTCAAGTACAAAGAAAGGACTCTTGCATTTTGTGTGACCATTTGGATGTGTGTGTGTGTAGGTGTGTGCATATGGGATTCTTGTTCGTGCCTTTGTTAGCAGACAATATTTTCCTTAGGGCTTTATTGCTTCTCAAGAATATAGAGAAAATGGACTTGCATATTTATTTCTCTTTTTTTTTGAATTTAAATAAATAAATTTGAAGGATATTCTCTTGAAAACTCCTTTACAAAAATGTAAAGGATTGGACTTAAACCAAGTGCAGATAGTTCAACTGGCTTGTGTTGATCCGCTTTCTTCCGCTCCACAAAGAATGAATTTAATACGCTTTTTTTAATTCAAATTTTGCTTACTGGGCTCCGCAATATGGGATCTCTAGGTTCATATTCTGGTTTATCCCGCATATTGACCGATTTATCCATTTGGTTTTTAATTACAAAAAATCCGTAATTTTGAACAATTAAATTTTTTTTGATTGAAAACTTAAATTTAGAGGTAGTTTGGATTAAAGCGAATGGTCCGATGGTTTGGATGGATGGTTTGAAAGATTCCGTTGGTGAGTTTTAAATGAAAACCTTCCCCCGTCAGAAAGACTTAAGTGCCCTTTCACAGCTGCCACAATAATCAGTCCTGGAAGTTTTCGCTCACATCCTAGCAAAATGTTCTTGTAGACGTTCTAAAAATGTACTGGTGGGCCCCCATCATTTAAACGAGAATAAAACATTTGTTTCTCATACTGTTGCTCGCACACAATTTTTGTTTTTCAGATTCAATCACAAAATTAATTGATCCAATTAATTTTTTAATTGAAATATCTTCAATCATGAAAATGATAGTATCAATCACAGATTTAATTAATTGGGTATCAAAAAATTTCTTGATTAAAAAATTAATTGATTTCAGTAGCAAATATCAATTAATTATTTAATTGATTCAATTAAAGTTTTAATTGATGTTGATTGCAAAATTCAATTAATTTTTCAATTAAAAACGAAACTATTTTTAATCGCTATAGTATATGTCAATGAGTTTCTATAATTATTTTAAATAATTTTTAGTTTGATTTAAAAATTCATAGTTTCAATTTCTTTTAATTAAGATTAAAAAAAATATCCAGAATTAAGTGTCTTACTCTTCCGAGTTTGATTACAAAGTTAATTGTATCAATTAATTTTTTAATTGAAAATTTTAAAAATATCAATCATTGACTTAATTGACTTAATTTTTCTAGTTTGATTAAAAGGTTAATAGTATCAATTAATCTTTTATTTGAAAAAGTTTTCAACTTCAATCAACTTTTTAATTGGGAATATGTTGGTGATATTTTTTTCTGTGCGCTTAGAAATAATATTTTTATCACTTTTTTTATAAAAATAAAATTTATAAAATTTATTTAAATTTGTATAGAAATAAAACTGTGACAAAAGTTGTTTATAGAAATAAAAATTTAAGAACATTTTCTAAGAAAATTTATTATAGAAATAAAATTTTGAAGAAATTTTCTATAGAAATAAAAAAAATTGAGAAAATTTGACAAGCTTAATAAAACCATTGACATATATTGAAAATTTTCTATAGAATTAAACATTTTGAGAACATTTTCTATAGAAATAAAATTTTGAGAAAATTTTCTATAGAAATAAAATTTTTACAAAATTTTCTATAGAACTAAAATTTTGACACAATTTTCTATAGAACTACAATTTTGACAAAATTTTATATAAAAATAAAATTTTCACAAAATTTTCTATTGAAATGAAATTTTGACAAAATTTTCTATAAAAAAAATTTTGACAAAATTTTCTATAAAAAAAATCTTGACAGAATTTTCTATAAAAATAAAATTTTGACAAAATTTTCTATAGAAAAAAAATTTTGACAAAATTTTCCATAGAAATAAAATTTTCACAAAATTTTCTATAGAAATAAAATTTTGAGAAAATTTTCTATAGAACTAAAATTTTCACAAACTTTTCTATAGAACTAAAATTTTGACAAAATTTTCTATAGAAATAAAATTTTGGCAAAATTTTCTATAAAATAAAAGTTTTTGACAAAATTTTCTATAGAAATAAAACTTTCACAAAATTTTCTATAGAACAAAAATTTTGACAAAATTTTCTATAAAAAAATCTTGACAGAATTTTCTACAGAAATAAAATTTTGACAAAATTTTCTATAGAAATAAAATTTTGACAAAATTTTATATAGAACTAAAATTTTCACAAAATTTTCTATTGAAATAAAATTTTGACAAAATTTTATATAAAAATAAAATTTTCTATTGATATAAAATTTTGACAATGAATAAAATAGAAATAAAAGTTTTCTATAGAAATAAAATTTTGAGAAAATTTTCTATAGAAATAAAATTTTGAGAAAATTTTCTATAGAAATAAAATTTTGAGAAAATTTTCTATATAGAAATAAAATTTTGACAACATTTTCTGTAGGCATAAAATTTTGATAAAATTTTCTATAGACATAAAATTTTGACAAAATTTTCTAAGATATGAAATTTTGAGAAAATTTTCTATAAAAAAAAAATAAAGAAAATTTTCTATAGAAATAAAATTTTTAGAAAATTGTCTATAAAAATAAAAATTTTGACAAAATTTTCTATAGAAATAAAATTTTGACAAAACTTTCTATAGAAAAAAAAATTTGAAAAAATTTTCTATAGAAATAAAACTTTCACAAAATTTTCTATAGAAATACATTTTTCACAAAATTTTCTATAGAAAAAAGAATTTTGACAAAATTTTTTGTAGAAATAAAATTTTCACAACATTTTCAATAGAAATAAAATCTTGACAATAAATAAAATTGAAATAAAATGTTCACAAAATTTTCTATAGAAAAAAAAATTTACAAAATTTTCTATAGAAATAAAATTTTCATAAAATCTATATATATATATATATATATATATATATATATATATATATATATATATATATATATATATATATATATATATATATATATATATATATATATATATATATATATATATATATATATATATATATATATATATATATATATATATAAAATTCAAATTATGTTTGTTTATTTGTTTGTTTGTTTATTTGTATGTTCCGGGTTGGCGCGAAAACGGCTGAACCGATTTACTTGAAACTTTCAGAGATCGTGGGGGGCACTCATGTGCTGAAAATAGGGTACCTCATTTTTTGACATATGGTCGCGGAGAGGAACCTCCCCTTTGTCCGACTTTTTGAAAATTAAACCAAACTTGACCGATTTGCACGAAGTTTTCAGGGATAGTAGGGGGTGATCCCTAGACAAAGATTCGCAATTTTTTTTTTCGAAATTTGATCGGGAGGGTGTACCTCCCCTTAAGCGACTTTTTGTTTGTTTGTGTGGTCCGAGTTGGCTACGAAACGGCTGAACCGATTTACTTGAAACTTTCAGAGATCGTAGGGGGCGTTCATGTGGTGAAAATAGGGTACCTCATTTTTTGACACCTGGTCGCGGAGGGGGACCTCCCCTTTGTCGGACTTTTTGAAATTTGGACCAAAGTTGACCGATTTGCTGGAAATTTTCATTGAAGGTTGGGGTTGGCATCTAGACAAAGATCCGCTACTTTATATTTCGATATTTGGTGGCGGAGGGGGGCCTCCCCTTTGTTCGACTTTTTTTAAAGTACAGTGAAAAAACTAAAATTCTCTAAATTATCTGAGATTTACAGAGAACATGTGATGAGGTTATGGAATTAATATGGGGTACCCGATGATTTCATATGTGGATGGGGAGGGGGACCTCCCCCTTGCCCTACTTTTTGAAACTTGGAACAAAATTATGCGATTTGCTTGAAATTTTCATTGAATGTTGGGGTTGGCATCTAGACAAAAATCCGCTACATTATTTTTCGATATTTGGTCGGGGAGGGGGACCACCCCTTTGAACGACTTTTTTTTAAAGTACAGTGAAAACAAAACTAAACTCCCCCGACTGAAATTTTACTGAAAAAATGGGTGAGGTTATGAAATTTATATCAGGTTCCTGATTTTTTAATAAAAATAAAATGGCATAGGGAGACGTCCGCTTCTCTTAAGTACATGCAGAGAAACAATTAAACTTTACCGAGTTACTTGAAATTTACAGAGCACTTTGGAGAGATCGTAACCTCCGTCAACCGTAATAGTTGATATCTGATTTTGTGATATTTGGACGGAAGAGAGGCCGCCCCTTTAGGCTTATAATTTGCTTGACATTTTCTGGGACGTTTACAAAAGATACGCTTTTCGACATTTGGTCGGGGAGGAGGCCCTCCTCTAAAACTGCAAAAAAAAAAATTTACGAAGAGGCACCCTTCCTTGCCCCACACTTGAAGGAAAGTTTCAAGAATTTTCAGGGAAGGTGAGGGGTGCTATTCACTACGGTGTTTGTCGATATTGTATCGGGGAAAGTGACGTCCCTTTAAAACAATAGAGCAAAATTTAAACATCGCCGATTTACTTGAAATTTACAGGGAACGTGGGAGGAGGTGATTAAATTTATACATGATTTTTAAATTAGTATATGATTTTTCGATATCTGGTTAGGGAAGGGGAAAATTGAAATAAACTTTGTCGATTTACTTCGATAGAATTTATAGGAACCATTGAGTAGTTGCGAAATTAATATAGGGTGATAGTCGTGATAGTCCGATATCAGGTCGGAGTGGTGCGAAGGTGGGGGGAGGGTTCCCTTTTGTCCGTTTTTTTTTTCTTAAATTGAAAGTAGAGGGTTGTCCGAAAATGGGAACTCGGTACATAATTTTTGATTTTTGCACAGGCTTCTGCCAGACTTCTTTTTAGTAAAGAACTTAAATTTACATGAAATTGGCAGCCAACGTATAGGGTGCATCATTTTCCAACATTTTAGCAAATGTTAATGTGGTAAAATTTTTTACTACTTTTGCTTTTTCCGATTTATTGGATGGGACACAGTAATTCTTTGTATGTTATAATAGAGTGCTTAATTTCCAGATATGTTGAGGAGAAGGATACCTTTCCTTGACAAACCACACTTAAAATTCACAAGAAATATACAAGATTGTCCAACTACTTGAATACAGAACATTATTAAAAAAATTTGGAGGAAAGGCACACCCTCTCCCGCCGTATTTGTACCTATAAACGAAAAATCAAGTAGTCCGTTTTGTTTAAAAGAACTGAAATCTTTTCGAATTTGTTTTCAGCACGAAGGATATAGTTGACTAAGTTAACGCAAAATGTTCCTCCAAATACGCTTCGGAAGGCGCAGCGAAGCGGGCCGGGTTACGCTAGTTTTCTATAGAAATAAAATTTTCATAAAATTTTCTATAGAAATAAAATTTTATATAGAAACAAAAATTTTGACATAAGTTTACATAGAAATAAAATTTTATATTGAAATAAAATTTTGACAAAATTTTCTATAAAAATAAAAATTTTAGAAAATTTTCTATAGAAAATTTATTAGAGAAATAAAATTTTGACAAAATTTTCTGTAGGCATAAAATTTTCTATGGAAATAAAATTTTGACAAAATTTTTGTATAGAAATACAATTTTGTCAAATTTTTCTAAAGAAATAAGACGTTACCAAAATTGTATATGGAAACAAAATTTTGACAAAATTTTCTAAAGAAATAAAATTTCGACAAAATTTTCTATAGAAATAAAATTTTGACAAAATTTTATATAGAAATAAAATTTTGACATAATTTTATATTGAAATAAAATTTTGAGAAAATTTTATATAGAAATAAAATTTTCTATAGAAACAAAATTTTGAAAAAATTTACTGCAGGCATAAAATTTTGACAAACTTTTCTAAAGACATACAATTTTGACAAAATTTTCTAAAGACATACAATTTTGACAAAATTTTCCATAGAAATGAAATTTTGACAAAATTTCCTATAAAAATAAAAATTTGAGAGAATTTTCTATAGAAATAAAATTTTTAGAAAATTTTCTATACAAACAAAAATTTGACAAAATTTTCTATAGAAATAAGATTTTGACAAACTTTTCTATTGAAATAAAATTTTGACAAACTTTTCTATAGAAATAAAATTTCGACAAAATTTTCTATAGAAATAAAATTTTGACAAAATTTTATATAGAACTAAAATTTTCTATTGAAATACAATTTTTACAAAATTTTATATAAAAATAAAATTTTTACAAAATTTTTTATTGAAATAAAATTTTGACAATGAATAAAATAGAAATAAAATTTTCACAAAATTTTCTATAGAAATAAAATTTTGAGAAAATAAAATTTTGACAAACTTTTCTATTGAAATAAAATTTTGACAAACCTTTCTACAGAAATAAAATTTCGACAAAATTTTCTATAGAAATAAAATGTTGACAAAATTTTATATAGAACTAAAATTTTCACAAAATTTTCTATTGAAATACAATTTTTACAAAATTTTATATAAAAATAAAATCGTTACAAAATTTTTTAATTGAAATAAAATTTTAACAATGAATAAAATAGAAATAAAATTTTCACAAAATTTTCTATAGAAATAAAATTTTGAGAAAATTTTCTATAAAAAAAAATGTTGAGAAAATTTTCTATAGAAATAAAATTTTGACAAAGTTTTATATAGAAATAAAATGTTGACATAATTTTACATAGAAATAAAATTTTGACAAAATTTTCTGTAGGCATAAAATTTTGACAAAATTTTCTATAGAAATAAAATTTTCTATAGAAATAAAATTTTGACAAAAAATTTTAAAGAAATAAAATATTCACAAAATTTTCTATAGAAATTAAATTTTCACAATATTTTCTATAGAAATAAAATTTTTACAAAATTTTCTATAAAAATAAAATATTGACAAAATTTTCTATAGAAAAAAGTGTAAATATATATAGTTACATTTAAGTCGCTACCTCTTGATAGAGACCCTGTGGAAGAGTATCTAAAATTTGCAATTCTATTCCACGATGAATTATGGGTTCACTTCCTTCCTTTACTTATATTTTCCATTACAGTTCCTCCCATTGGCTATGGGAAATCTATTATAAATATATTAACGCAATTTAACATCATTTTAAACTTACAATCATCTTAGACAATACAAGAGGAGGGAGCAAAAAAATGGATGGAGAAGAAACTTGATGTTCAGTTGCGGAATAACAATAAAAATAAACAGCTGTCATTCGATGACAGTTCAGTTAAGGCCAAACGATATTTGCAGACAGTCAAACTAATGATTTTTTTCACAGAGTGCCAAGCCATTCGTAGCACTACCCGCCAAATGACAACCACATTCTTTGGCCACCATGGGTACCCCAACCCAAAACTCAGTCAGCAACAATTGTTATTGTCATCTTGGCAAGATGAAGAAGAATAAGGAGACACAGAAACCGAGGAAGATGATGATGATGATGATGATTGGGAGGACTTAAAATGAATGGATATTGCCATAGAAGTGAAAGGAAATTTAAATTGTATTTAACCTCTTAAGATAGAGTAGGGCTAATAAATCCTTCTCTCAATTCATACCAGGGATAGGGGTAAGACGCCTAAGATGTTTCTGCCAAGAAATACACAGGTGATGTTCTTTTCTAACTCTCATATGAATTGCCTTACGACATGCATAAGAAATGTTTGCCAAAGTCATTGCGGATCTTTTTCGCATTCCAACATAGAACATTAGTCCCTTCCACCAATTCCCCCAAAAAGATTTCGAGGACAAAGTCACACCGTGTCTCCAAATCTTCGCTGGAAAGGTGTGTCATCACATGGAGGATTTTGGAATATGTCATGGACATACATACCAACGACAGAGATCATATATCTTATTTAAAAAAAAAGCAGGGAGTGACTAGTATAAGATGCAGTCTTAAGTGCAATATTGCAGAGATGTAGTCGTTGGAGGAACACTATCATATAGGCAAACTGAAAATTTGCTAAAGTGAAGTGAGATTTTTAGAACTCGGGACGAGTGTCTACATGCTCTAGAAAAACAAATCGGGAGTTCGATTTGTTGTTCATGTTGAACAAAAACAATTTATTTCTATAGTAAATTTTGTCAAATTTTTATTTATATAGAAATTTTGTCAAAATTTTATCTCTATAGAAAATTTTGTGAAAATGTTATTTCTATTGAATATGTTGTCAAATTTTATTTCTATAGAAAAAATTGTCAAAATTTTATTTGTATAAAAAAATGTTCTTAAAAAATTTCACAATTTTTTATCTATCGACAATTTAGCTAAATTTTAATTCTATAGAATATTTTATAAACATTTTATTTCTATAGCAAATGTTGTCAAAATTTTATTTTTATAGAAAATTTTGTCAGAATTTTATTTCTATCGAAAATTTTCTCAAAATTTTATTTCTACAGAAAATTTTCTCAAAATTTTATTTCTACAGAAAATTTTCTCAAAATTTTATTTTTATAGAAATTTTTTTTCTAAATTTTAGTTGTATTGAAAATTTTGTAAAAAATTTTATTTCAATAGAAAATTTTGTCAAAATTTTATTTCTATAGAAAAGTTTGTCAAAATTTTATTTCGTTTTGTTTGTTATTGTTGGCTTCTCTTCAATCGCTATTGTTGTTTTTGATCTCAGCTTAAAGCCATGCATTGACTAAACTACAAGTGTAGCTTAACCAACAGAGGAAAAGTATGCTTGTCAAATTTATTTGGGTAAAGCCCTATAGACTGCAAGATGGTTGGATGTACAGCTGTTTCAGAATTACCACATTCCTCATCAGCATCCTCTACTTCCAGCAAAACTATCAACCAATTATCAGAATAAATTCGGGTAATTCACTCAACCCAAAGTGAAATACACTCGAACCTTCCGAAAAATGGTTTAATAGTCGGCTACTGCCTAAACAAATTTGCCAGCATATCTCTTTTCCTTTGCCAAACTCAAATCATCGATTTGTATTTAATTGGCTGGGTTTGTTTTTGAGCGTGCCCAAATAAATTTGACAAGCATACTTTTCCTCTGTTGGTTAAGCTACACTTGTAGTTTAGTCAATGCATGGCTTTAAGCTGAGATCAAAAACAACAATAAAATTTAATTTCCAAAGAAAATTTTGTAAACAATTTTATTTATATAGAAAATTTTGTCAAAATTTTATTTCAATAGAACATTGTGTCAAAATTTTATTTCCATAAAAAAAAATTAATAACAATTTTATATCTATAGAAAGTTTTGTCAAAATGTTATTTCTATAGCAAATTTTGTCAAAATTTTATTTCTATAGAAATTTTTATCAAAATTTTATTTTCTATAAAAAAATTGTCAAAATTTTAATCCTATAGAAGATTTTGTCAAAACTTAATTTTTATAGAAAATTTTGTCAAAATTTTATTTCCATAGAAAATTTTGTAAACAATTTTATTTATATAGAAAATTTTGTCATAATTTTATTTCAATAGAACATTTTGTCAACATTTTATTTCCATAACAAAATCAGTAAAAATTTTATATCTATAGAAAATTTTGTCAAATGTTATTTTTATAGAAAATTTTATCAACATTTTATTTTCTAAAAAAAAAATATTGTCAAAATTTTATTTATATGGAAGATTTTGCCAAAACTTAATTTCTATAGAAAATTTTGTCAAACTTTGTATAGAAAATGTTGTCAAAATCTTATTTCTATAGATTTTTTTTCTATAGAGAAGTTTGTGAAAAGTTTATTTCTATAGAAAATTTTGTCAACATTTTATTTCTATAGAAAACTTTGTCAAAATTTTATTTCTATTGAAAGGTTTGTTCAAATTTTATTTCTATAGAAAATGTTGTCATAATTTTATTTCTATAGAAAATTTTATTTCTATACAATATTTTGTCAAACAATTTATTTCTACAGAAAATGTTGTCAAACTTTTATTGCAATAGAACATTTTGTCAACATTTTATTTCTATAGTAGATTTTGTCAAAATTTTGATATCTATAGACAATTTTGTCAAAATTTTATTTCTGTAGAAAATTTTGTCAAAATTTTATATCTGTAGAAAAGTTGTCAAAATTTTGTTTATTTAGAAATTTTTGTCAAAATTTTATTTCTATAGAAAATTTTCTCAGAATTTTATTTCTATAGAAAATTTTCTCTAAATTTTATTTCTATAGAAACTTTTCGCAAAATTTTATTTCTAACGAAAATTTTGTCAAAATTTTATTTCTATAGAAAATTTTGTCAAAATTTTATTTCTATAGAAAATTTCTCAGAATTTTATTTCTATCGAAAATTTTGTCAAATTTTTATTTCTATAGAAAATTTTGTCAAAATTTTATTTCTATTGAAAATTTTGTCAAAATTTTATTTTATTTCTTTAGTAAATATTGTCAAAATTTTATTTCTATAGAAAATTATATCAAAATTTTACTTCTATAAAAAATATTTTAGAAAAAAAATGTTTATAGAAAATTTTGTCAAAATTTTATTTCTAGAACATTTTGTTAAAATTTTATTTCAATAGTAAATTTTGTCAAAATTTTATTTCTATAGAAAATTTTATCAAAATTTTATTTCAATAGAAAATTTTTTAAAAATTTTATGTCTGTAGAAAATGTTGTCAAAATTTTATTTATGTAGACAATTTTGTCAAAACATAATTTCTATAGACAATTTCGTCAAAATTTTATTTCTACGGGAAATTGAAAATATTTTAGCAAAATTATATTTCTATAGAAAATTTTGTCAAAATTTTATACCAAAAAAAAAAATTTCCAAGATTTTATTTCTATAGAGAATTGATGTACCCCTTAGTTGGAGAGGACTATTTCGCAAAATCTACCATATCATCGAGAATTTTACCAATTTACCAAATATTAAAAAATCTGAAATATTTGGTGGAATCTGTTGCCAATCCCATATTACTCATTTACGCTTCCATAACATTTTATTAACTACGCCTCTGCATTAACACCTAGAACAAAGGCATAAAAAATGTTTCAAAATTGAAATTCGCCATTCAGAGCAATAACATTAGTTCTCGATAGATTTGCGACAAAAAACACCTCCTCCCCCAAGGCACAACCCTACAAGGCATATTACATTTGGCTTTATGCCTTGTTACTGTGTCCTGAATACCAGCAATAACGTATGTTTTTCCCAATGTACGGCATGGAAAGTGGGGAACATGATGCAGGACAATACAAATTACTTTAACGACAGTGCAAAAATGCAATTTACCCATTGGGTTGGCACTGAAGGCATGAAATTCCCGTTACTACATAAGAATGGGAGAACAGCCCCTCCCTTAAGAAAAATGTTCGCATAAAACTAATGTCTTGTTCTGTGAGTGGCGGTGTGAGTGGCTGCGAGTGTGTGTCTAAAAAATAATACCACGTTATAATGTGTCTTTCAACAACATCCAGGACATGTACAATTGCCTTATGCTAGGATAAATGGCATTGCCAACAATACCTGTAGGTCTCCCTTTACTCCATTCTTGGATTCACAATGTTTGGCTTCATATTATTGGCGATCTCCATCGATAGTGAATTACTTTTAAGGAGCGGGGAATTCTAGTATGGTGGATATTTATAATGATGACTTTTCCATAGCCATATGTTGACAGTGTAAGTTATACCTTCATCTAATGTCACGGTCCATAGCAGATTGTTACTACAATCGGGATTTTCATTCGTATTCAACTGAAATGACAATGACAGGTAATTTTTAAGGGGTATTCTGTAAAGACATTGACGAGAAATTGAGATTGCATAGATAGATTGAATGCCGTAAACGAGAAGGTGTACCGCCAGGGTTCAATCGATAGTTCACAAGTCTGAAACATGAATTTCTTGGCGGCTGAGATATAAACGATAATTTCCCAGACCTCTGTAAGGACCCACTAAATATTGCGTTTGTTTTGTACTAAAGAAAAGTAGATGCAACACGGCATGTAGGGAATCTGTAACTGTTTTACTATATCCGCATCAAATACAAAGGACACCACAAGCATAACATTAACATTTCGAAAACTCGACCTTTTGACTTTTACAAAATTTGGAAAAGGGGACTTTTCGATATTTTGAAATTTTGAAAATTTCGAAATTTATCAAAAGACCATAAGTCGCTCCCAGCTCGTATTCATCGAACGTAACATCAAAATAAATACTGAATATTATCGGGAAATGTCCTAAAGACAGTATTGAAGCCCCGGTCAGACAAACTTTTCGGCCGCAGACCATGGATATGCCAACAGAAATCCCATCGTGGAAGGTTGGTCCTTGAGATGATCGACACTTTGGCGGAGATGAAATACCAAAATTTTGACTAAATTTACTATAGAAATAAAGTCTTGACAAAATTTTTTATAGAAATAAAATTTTGTTGTTTTTTTATTTCAGCTTAAAACCCTACATTGACGAAACTCTACAAGTGTAGCTTAACCAACAGAGGTAAAGAATGTTTGTCAAATTTATTTCGGCATAAGCCAGCTATCATGCAAAACCTTTTTTCGGAAGGTTGAAGTGTGGTTCATTGTTGGATTTAATGAACTGCCTGAATTTATTCTGATAATTAATTGATAGTTTTGCTGCAAGTAGAGGATGCTGATGAGGAATGTGGTAATTCCGAAACGTGCGTCCATCCAACCATCTTGCAATCTATAGGGGTTTGCCCAAATAAATTTGACAAACATTCTTTTCTTCTGTTGGTTAAGCTACTCTTGTAGTTTAGTCAACACAATGGTTTTAAAGCTGAAATCAAAAACAACAAATATGATTGAAGTGCAAACCAACAATAATAAAAAAAAAGTATATACGGCCGTAAGTTCGGCCAGGCCGAAGCTTATGTACCCTCCACCATGGATTGCGTAGAAACTTCTAATGAAGACTGTCATCCACAATCGAATTACTAGGATTGCGGTAACACTTGCCAATGGCAAGGTATCTTAAAACTTCCTAACAGCGTAATATATACCACATAGTCCATACGTGGTATATATTAAACTAAAAAACGCCGATTAAATACGTATATAATTAAGTTTAAAGTTTCTATAGAAATAAAATTTTGACAAAATACAATTTTGACAACATTTTCTATAGAAGTAAAATTTGGAAAAAAATTCTATATAAATAAAATATGGAAACAATTTTCTATAGAAATAAAATTTTGGCAAAATTTTCTATAGAAATAAAATTTTGACACAATTTTCTATAGAAATAAAATTTTGACAAAATTTTCTATAGAAATAAAATTTTGACAAAATTTTCTATAGAAATAACATTTTGACAATGTTTTCTATAAAAATAAAATTTTGGTAGATTATTTTTGGCTCGAGTGGCAACCATGATTATGAACCGATATCATATGCTGACACCATTTACCAAATTTCAACCGGATCGGATAAAATTTGGTTCTCTTAGAGGCTCCGAAAGCCAAATTTTGGGATCGATTTATATGAAGGCTATATATAATTATGGACCGATATGGACCACTTCCTGCATGGTTGTTGGATACCATTTACTAACACCACGTACTAAATTTCAACCGGATCGGATGAATTTTGCTCCTAAAAGAGGCCCTCCGGAGCCTCTGAATCTCAAATCTGGGGATCGGCTTATATGGGGGCTATATATAATTATGGACCGATATGGACCAATTTTGGCATGGTTGTTAGAGATAATATACTAACATCACCTACCGAATTTCAGTCGGATCGGATGACTTTTGCTCCTCTAAGAGGCTCCGGATTTCAAATCTGGGGATCGGTGTATATGGGGGCTATATATAATTATGGGCTGATGTGGACCAATTTTTGCATGGTCATTAGAGAACATATACCAACACCATGTACCAAATTTCAGCCGGATCGGATGAAATTTGCTTCTCTTAGAGGCTCCGCAAGCCAAATCGGGGGATCGGTTTATATGGAGGCTATATATAATTATAAACCGATGTGGATCAATTTTTTCATGGTTGTTAGAGACCATAAACTATGAATGAATATGATGAAATTTGCTTCTCTTAGAGGCTCCACAAGCCAAATCGGGGGATCGGTTTATATGGAGGCTATATATAATTATGGACCGATGTGGACCAATTTTTGCATGGTTGTTAGAGACCATAAACTAACACCATGTACCAAATTTCAGCCGGATCGGATGAAATTTGGTTTTCTTAGAGGCTCCACAAGCCAGATCGGGGGATCGGTTTATATGAGGGCTATATGTAATTATGGACCGATATGGACCAATTTCTGCATGGTTGTTAGAGATTATATACTAACACGAAGTACCAAATTTCAGCCGGATCGGATGAAATTTGCTTCTCTTAGAGCAATCGCAATCCAAATTTGGGGGTCCGTTTATATGGGGGCTATATGTACAAGTGGACCGATATGGCCCATTTGCAATGCCATCCGACCTACATCAATAACAACTACTTGTGCCAAGTTTCAAGTCGATAGCTTGTTTCGTTCGGAAGTTAGCGTGATTTCAACAGACGGACGGACGGACGGACGAACATGCTCAGATCGACTCAGAATTTCACCACGACCCAGAATATATATACTTTATGGGGTCTTAGAGCAATATTTCGATGTGTTACAAACGGAATGACAAAGTTAATATACCTCCATTTTATGGTGGAGGGTATAACAAAACAGAAATAAAATTTTGACAAAATTTTCTATAGAAATAAAATTTTGAGAAAATTTTCTACAGAAATAAAATTTTGAGAAAATTTTCGATAGAAATTAAATTTTGATAAAATTTTCTATAGAAATAAAATTTTAACAAACATTTTTATAGAAATAAAATTATGACAAAATTTTCTATAGATAGAAAATTTTGAGAAAATTTCCTATATAAATAAAATTTTGAAAAAATTTCCTATAGAAATAAAATTTTGACAAAAAGGAAAGGAAATTGGGACAAAAAAAAGGAAATTGTGACAAAATTTTTCTAGGAAAAAAATTTTGACAAAATTTTCTATAGTCGTAAAAGTTTGACAAAATTTTCTATAGTCGTAAAAATTTGACAAAATTTTCTATAGAAATAAAATTTTGACAAAATTTTCTATAGAAATAAAATTTTGACAAAATTTTCTATAGAAATAAAATTTTGACAAAATTTTCTATAGAAATAAAATTTTGACAAAGTTTTCTATAGAAGTAAAATTTTAACAAATTGTGCTATAGAAATAAATATTTACAGAAAATTTTTTATAGAAATAAAATGTTGACAATATTTTTTATAGAAATAAAATTTTACCAAAACTTTCTATGGAAATTAAATTATGACAATATTTCCTATAGAAATAAAATTTTTACACAATTTTTTATAGAAATAAAATATTGACAAAACATTTTGTATATATAGTCGCCCTTTGGCCAATTTAGTTGAATTTCGATTATTATGACGTGTTCTGGCATCCTGATGCATTCCAAGTAGTTGACCATAATTTAGCATGTAAAAATGTATGGACCTTGTTTTACGAAAAAATTAGTTTTTTTCCTCGCTAATTTGCCCAAGTTTGCTTCTAATTGTTTCAAACTTAAATATAACATAACTCCACTTCATTCCCAATTGCCTGTTAACGATATCAAATTTTCTTTAATATTCATTATTTTCCCCAATATTTAAAATTTTGCAGAACAATTTATTTACGTTTGTACATACTCTGTGTGAATTTTATGGATTTCCTCCATTTAAATCCTCCCATTAATCTGTTCGACACATGAACATATGTTGGTATTTTCTTGCATTTGCTGTTTTTTTTGTCTTCAACAAAACAAGAGGCCATTGCAGAAAACAGGCTATGCTTTCCAGTCTATGTATATCCCTTTTATATGTAAATGGTTTTCGATCCTTAAGGCTTTTTTAACTAAAATGAAGAGGAAAATTCTTTTTCGTACATCATTTATTTTATTTTTTTTGTTTCTCGACATTTTATCATACGTGATTTGAACTTTGTTGTTGTCAGCGCAAGTGAGCTCGAGCATAACAGGGCTGATGTTGAATGAATCGTAATCATTGTGGAACATACACAAGCATCAAATGATGGGGAGGCGAGGGTTTGCCTCTCCAACAAGTCGCCAGTGTCAGTGAAAAGAAATCAACCGAAAGAGATCAACTATGGCCTCGACAGCTTTAGTTTGAGGCATGGAAGCCATAGCATCTCGAATTTCTATGAGTTTATGTTTGGCCTAAACATAAAAAATTGTTATGACTCTGTTTATCGGAAGGCTTGACATTTCTTCTTCTTCTTCTTCTTCATTCTCTCAACAGTTTCTTCAACAATTGTCTTTGGTTGATGGGGTATCCAAAGTGTATGCATGTGTGTGGGTGAGTATCCCTCAATTTTCTGCATTTTCATTTTGTTTTACTCTCCAACCTCTCTCCCTTGATTCAATGTCATAGGTTTACATTGTATGCGTGTATGAATGTGCGTGTTTCAGTATGGGCTTCTTAAGAGGCATTTTTCATTTGAGTTGTACGAACGAGAGTATTTCTTCTACTTCTCGCCATTTTTTTGGATTGGGTGTCAAATGCCAAAAGTTCTATTTTTCTTGTGTTAAGTTCTCAGCATGGTAATTGTATTATATGTCGTTGTTCTTTTTTTGTTTTTGTTCCAGATGTGTGAAACTGAATGGAATGTTTATTATGGAGTAAATCGATAACCCAGTAAGAGATTTCAAGCAGAGAATAGGAATAAGTGGGAGCACCAATTTATATATAATGGTGAAGTGATGAATTCTCTGATTTACAAGGGATCGGTAATTGACGAGAACTTCGATTTATAGATAAAGAAGATAATGGAGAATTGAAGCAATCATCGATCAAAAAAAAAAAATTAAATTATGGCAGCTGATTCTGTGCCTTAGAGAGGTCGGTACGGGGTCATATGTTTAACCGAAACTTTACGGTCCTCGGTTTTAGTGGACAGCAGTCGAATGGGAGTATATCAATACTCATACGGGACATGGAGTACCGTCCGCAGATTCTCGGTGATGATTTATGATACGAATTTGGATTGTGGTGAGGTGTGGCGTATCCCTTCCCTTGCAGTCGAAGGTTGTGTAAAGATTTACGGAGTGCGCAGGAATATAATCAGGAACGAAGCACTCGTGACCAGAGATACTAGTCATCTCCAAGGTATGGACGGTGTTGTGACGGAATTTCGGTAACTTAAGATGTGGTAGGGATCAAGGGAATGCGCACTTAGATAGACAGCTCTCCTCCAGGTAAGGATGCGGATGGGTCTGAAGACTCGCTGCTAGAGGGACAGCTCTTCTCTCGTGTGTGTAGGAAGATTGCCACTAGGCAGACAGATATATAGACAGCTCTTCTCCAATATGGGAGGCGGTTGACTCAAGAAACTCGCTGCTAGAGGGACGACTAGGGAGACAGCTTTCCTCTAGTGCAGAGATGGGTATGTGTAGGAAACTTATGACTAGAGATACAGCTCTTCTTTAGTGTAGGATAGGGATGAAGGTGAAAAAAAATAAAATCATGACCAAAGAGACTGCTCTCCTTTAGTTTAAGGATGGGGATGTGTTGAGGGGCGAGGAAACTCATGGCTAGAGAGATAGCTCATCGCTAGTGTAAGTATGGGGAAAGGGAACTGGCGTGTAAGGAAAAATGCAAACTAACGACAGTTCTCCTCTAGTGTGAAGGTGGGTATATGTAGGTGAAGAATGGAAACTTATGAATAGAGAGACAACTCTTCTCTAGTCGAAGAAGGGTGGGAACAAACAAACTTGGGATACAACACTCCTCTAGTGTACGATGAGAGAAACTCACGACTAGAGAGACGGCTCTACTCTAGTGTAAGGATGATGTTGTGTAGAGGGAGCAAAGACACTTGTGACTAAAAAGACAACTCTCCTCCAGTGTAGGGATAGGAATGTGTAGGAAAAAATAAGGCCATGTCTAAAGCGACAGCTATCCTCTAGTGTAAGGGTGGGAATATGTAGGTGAAGAATGGAAACTCATGAATAGAGAGACAACTCTTCTCTAGTCTAAGAAGGGTGGGAGGAAGTAAACTTTGGGATACAACTCCCCTCTAGTGTACGATGAGAGAAACTCACGACTAGAGAGACTGTTCTACTCTCGTGTACGGATAGGAATGTGTAGGAAAAAATAAGGCCATGTCTAAAGCAACAGCTATCCTCTAGTATAAGGGTGGCTAGCAGGGTTGGCCTGTCACAAACTGTGACTTTTGCGACATACATTTGCGACGGTATAATACGTATGTCGCAAAAGTCGTAAACCTACTGTAGAAAACCTAATTTTGAACAGAAGAATTCCTGAACATTTTTTAATTTAGTTTGAGGTGGTATCGAAATTCCCGTTGGTGAGTGTGCAAAATAACTTGGAGTTATATTGGACAGGAGACTGAACTTAAAGCAAAGAAAGGACGAGAAAATCCACGGTTACCCTGTACCCGTGCAAAAGGCAATAGGGAAAATGTGGGGGCTAAAACCGAAAATTGTGAACATTCCTATGAATTGAAACTTCTTCGCACATACCATCGTCTTGGTTATCATCGAATTCGCTGCCTAGCTGACGCGACTAAAGTATTTTGAGTTTGCGACTTTTGTTACTTTTTCTACATTTACGACGCGTATGTGACGTTTACAACTTTGCGACAGTCGCAAACCTAAAAAAATTTAATACAGACCATCTCTGATGGCTAGAGAGACAACTCTTCTCTAGCCTAAGAAGGGTGGGAACAAGGAAACTTGGGAGACAGGTCTCCTCTAGTGTAGGGATGGGGATATGTAGAAAACGTATGACAAGCGATACAGCTCTCCTCTAGTGTACGATGAAGAGAAACTCCTGACTAGAGAGACGGTTCCCCTCTAGTGTAAGGATGATGATTTGTAGAGGGAGCAAGGAGACTTGTGGCTAGAGAGACAGCTCTCCTCCAGTGTATGGATAGGAATGTGTATGAAAAAAGAAGGCTACGTCTAAAGAGACAGCTATCCTCCAGTGTAAGGGTGGGGATATGTAGGGGGAGAAGGAAACTCGTGGCTAGAAAGACAACTCTTCTCTGGTGTAAGGAAGGGTGGGAACAAGGAAACCAACGACAAGAGATATAGCTCTCCTCTAGTCTGGGGATGTATAGGGGTTCAAAGAAACTCGTAGCAAGAGAGACAGATATGGTATTGTAAATGGGCCATATCGGTCCACTTTTACGTATAGCCCCCATATAAACGGACCCCCAAATTTGGCTTGAGAGGCCTCTAAGAGAAGCAAATTTCATCCGATCCGGCTGAAATTTGGTACATGGTGTTAGTATATGGTCTCTAACAACCATGCAAAAATTGGTCCACATCGGTCCATAATTATATATAGCCTCCATACAAACCGATCCCCCGATTTGGCTTGAGGAGCCTCTAAGAGAAGCAAATTTCATCCGATCCGGCTGAAATTTGGTACATGGTGTTAGTATATGGTCTCTAACAACCATGCAAAAATTGGTCCACATCGGTTCATAATTATATATAGCCCCCATATAAACCGATCACCAGATTTGACCTCCGGAGCCTCTTGGAAGACCAAAATTCATCTGATTCAGTTGACATTTGGTACGTGGTGTTAATATATGGCCTCAAACCTCCATGCAAAAATTGGTCGATATCGGTCCACAATTATATATAGGCCCCATATAAACCGATCCCCAGATTTGACCTCTGGAGCCCTTTGGAAGAGCAAATTTCTTCCCATTCGGTTGAAATTTGGTACGTGATGTTAGTATATGGTATCCAACAACCATGCAGGAATTGGTTCCTATAAGTCCATAATTATATATAGCTCCCATATAAAACGATCCACAGATTTGACCTCCGGTACCTTTTGGAGAAGCAAAATTCATCCGATATGGTTGAAATTTGGTACGTGGTGGTAGTATATGATATTTAACAACCATGCCAAAAGTGGTCCATATCAGTCCATAATCATATATAGCCCCCATATAAACCGATTCCGAGATTTGGTTTTGGAGACTCTAGGAGGAGCAAATTTCATCCGAGTGAGTTGAAATTTGGTACATTGTGCTAGTATATGGCCGTTAACAACCATGCCTAACTAGGTCCATATTGGTCTATAGTTATATATAGCCCTCAGAGAAATCGATCCCCAATCACACAAAAATTGGTCCGTATCAAGTTCATAATTGTATATAGCCCCCATATAAGCGACCCCCATATTTCAATTCTGGCTCTCTCGTACCATGCAAAAAGTCCATATCGATTCGTAATTATTTGTAGACTTAACTATACATAACTTTTTGTCTAATATATACCACGTATGGATTAACTCACAATTTAAAAAAACGATGTTAAGGAGGTTTAAGAAAGCACAACCCAAGTAATTCGATTGTGTATGACAGTCTTTCGTAGAAGTTTCTACGCAATCCATGGTGGAGGGTACATAAGATTCGGCCTGGCCGAACTTACGGCCGTATATACTTGTTTCTTCCTATAAATCATTAATTGCCCAAGTATCTTTCTATTCTTTTATAATGACTACCTCTATAGGATTTCCATTACTCTTTTATTTCGAAGCCAATTCTAAACCCTGAAATAACTCTTGCAGTAACCACTAACCCACTGCAGCTCTCACAATGTTCACTGGGTTGTTGATAATGATTGTGAATGCTTTCAACGTTCTTTTTGAACTTTTCTCTTCGAGCAATTTGTTATCTTATGGTGCGTGTGAGTTCAGACGGGTGGGTGTAAGTATGCAAGTGCTCATCTCTATTTGGATGAGATAAATTTTTTTTTCAATTCTTTCCTTCATTCGATATATTTTTCTGCTATATGAAAAGCAGGGTTTCCTACAAATAATTCGATCCATTATCAGTTGTCATCGTACATATTTTCACATACTCATACATTGGAGTTTCACATCCAATGTAAATGGGTATAGTACGTGCGTGTGTGGGTGCATTAGTTAGGCCTTAGAAATGCCAAAGGACTAGAACTATTTCTGTTTCTAGTATCAAACATCACTATCAAATTACAAGGATTTGTTTGTAAAATATCCAAGGACAGTGTTCGATTTGTTTTTAAGGATAAAACGAAATGGTAGCGATTGGAAATTTGTTGGGTTTACCTTAAAAATGGCCTTTGTTTTTTTCTAAGCGTAAAAATTGTTTGTAAACCTATGGAAATAATGATGGAATAATATTGGAAATATTTTCACATTATTTTTTATAACCACCATCATGGAAGGAGAATTAAATAAGTATGTCATTTGACTACTTGGCCATCTATATGGTATCTCTCAATTTTTATACAATTTGGATGTAATTGCAAATCTAGAGGTATTTTAGGATCACAAATGGATGTGCCAAATATCGGTTCATAATCTGGCATAACACCCATATATAGCCATATTTCCCAATTTGACCTGTTAGACATATTTACAATGCAAATTTTATCCGATTTGTCTGTAATTGTAATTGAACTAGATCACTGAAAAAAATATTCTCATGAGGTCAACGATTTCGTGTCCTTAAGTAACGAATACGAATTTAGCTTAGCATAGAGGTTTTTCTTTGTTGAAAAGTCGATAAACCTTTCAATGAAGTCGTTTTGTCCTTATGGTTAAGTGATTCGACTTTTAACTGGGTATCTTTACATGAAAGAAAATTCTGTTTGACTACCTTCGGCACCAATGATGGTATTCAAACGGCACACAAAGTCATCACACGCGACACGAACGTGGCTTTGCGGTATTGCAGCCCGTTCCTGGCGAAGCGCCGCCTTGCAAGGATCGAGACTTCGGCATTATTTAGTTCCATTCTTACTCTACAAAGTGCCCCAGGAGCATAAAACCAACAAATTGAGATCCGTAGATTTTGGTGGCATCGGTGAGCTCTTGTATTTTTTTGGAAGCTCAATGGCTTTGGCAGTAATGTTCAGGATATGGCTAGATCAACTCAAGGACCGGTCTGAGTCGACCCATACGTATCCGCTTTTCATTTGGCATAAGTATCTATTTTGGGTTAGAATAGAACCCTATTGGTTTTGGATGAAATCGATTGAGATTTAAATATAGCTCCCATAATATCTTTCGGCCGATATGCACTTATATTGCCCAGAAGCCAGTGTTTTACGCCTCTAATTATTGTACACAAGGAGTAAAGTTTGCTAAAATTTGTTTGAAATCTATTCAGATTCCATATATATCAAACAAAATTTTGAGAAAATTTTCTTTAGAAATAAAATTTTGAGAAAATTTTCTATTGAAACAAAATTTTGACAAAATTTTCTATAGAAATAAAATTTTGATAAAATTTTCTATAGAAATAAAATTTTGCTAAAATTTTCTATAGGAATAAAATTTTGATAAAATTTTCTATTGAAATAAACTTTTGATAAAATTTTCTATTGAAATAAAATTTTGAGAAAATTTTCTATTGAAATAAAATTTTGAGAAAATTTTCTATTGAAATAAAATTTTGACAAAATTTTCTATAGAAATAAAATTTTGAGAAAATTTTCTATAGAAATAAAATTTTGAGAAAATTTTCTATTGAAACAAAATTTTGATAAAATTTTCTATAGAAATAAAATTTTGATAAAATTTTCTATTGAAATAAAATTTTGAGAAAATTTTCTATTGAAATAAAATATTGATAAAATTTTCTATAGAAATAAAATTTTGAGAAAATTTTCTATAGAAATAAAATTTTGAGAAAATTTTCTATAGAAATAAAATTTTGACAATATTTTCTACAGAAATAAAATTTTGAGAAAACTTTCTCTTGAAATAAAATTTAGAGAAAATTTTCTATTGAAATAAAATTTTGAGAAAATTTTCCACTGAAATAAAATTTTCTATAGAAATAAAATTTTGACAAAATTTTCTGTAGAAATAAATTTTGACAAAATTTTCTATAGAAATAAAATTTTGAGAAAATTTTCTATTGAAATTCAATTTTGATAAAATTTTCTATAGAAAAAAAAATTTTATAAAATTTTCTATAGAAATAAAATTTTGATAAAATTTTCTATAGAAATAAAATTTTGATAAAATTTTCTATTGAAATAAAATTTTGATAAGATTTTCTACAGAAATAAAATTTTGACAAAATTTTCTCCTGAAATAAAATTTAGAGAAAATTTTCTATAGAAACAAATTTTGACAAAATTTTCTATAGAAATTAATTTTTGAAAAACTTTCTCTTGAAATAAAATTTAGAGAAAATTTTCTATTGAAATAAAATTTAGAGAAAATTTTCTATTTAAATAAAATTTTGAGAAAATTTTCTATAGAAATAAAATTTTGAGAAAATTTTCTATAGAAATAAAAATTTGAGAAAATTTTCCATAGAAATAAAATTTTGACAATATTTTCTACAGAAATAAAATTTTGATAACATTTTCTATAGAAATAAAATTTTGATAAAAATTTTTCTATAGAAATAAAATTTTGAGAAAATTTTCTATTGAAATAAAATTTTGATAAAAATTTCTATAGAAATAAAATTTTGACAATATTTTCTACAGAAATAAAATTTTAAGAAATTTTTCTATAGAAATAAAATTTTGACAAAATTTTCTATAGAAATAAAAGGCTGTTAGATTGTTTTTAGCGATATGGGCCAATTTTTGTGTGATTGGGGATCGGCTATATGTAACTATAAACCGATATGGACCAATTTTGGCATAGTTTTTAGCGGCCATATACTAGCGTAATGTACCCAATTTCAACCGAATCGGATGACTTTTGCTCCTCCAAAGGGGTTCCGATCGATTTATATGGGGATCGATTTATATGGGGGCTATATATAATTATGAACCGATATGGACCAATTTTTGAGTGGTTGTTACATACCATATACTAACACGACGTACCACATTTCAACCGGATCGGATGAAGTTTGCTCCTCCCAGAGGCTCAGGAGATCCAATCTGGGGATCGGTTTATTTGGGGGTTATATATAATTATGGACCGTTATGGACCAATTTTTGCATGATTGTTAGAGACCCTATATTAACACCACGAACCAAATTTCAGCCGGATTTTGGTTCTCCAGGATCAAATCTGGAGATCGGTTTATATGGGGGCTTAATATAATTACGGTTGTTAAAGACCATATACAAACACCACGTACCAAATTTCAACCGGATCGGATGAAATTTGCTTCTCTAAGAGGCTCCGCAAGTCAAATCTGGGGGTCAGACCGATATGGATCAATTTTTTCATGGTTATTAGAGACCATGCTAGTATATGGTACCACGTACCAAATTTCAACCGGATCGGATGAAATTTGCTTCTCTAAGAGGATCCGCAAGCCAAATCTGGGAGTCGCTTTATAGGGGGCTATACGTAAAAGTGGTCCAAAATGGTCCAGACGGACGGAGGGACGGACGGACGGACATGCTTACATCGACTCAGAATTTCACCACGACCCAGAATATATATACTTTATGCGGTCGTAGAACAATATTTCGATGTGTTACAAACGGAATGACAAAGTTGATATACCCCCATCCTATGGTGGAGGGTATAAATCCTCAAGATAAGTAAAGGGTGATTCTTTTGAGGTTAGGATTTTCATGCATTAGTATTTGACAGATCACGTGGGATTTCAGACATGGTGTCAAAGAGAAAGATGCTCAGTATGCTTTGACATTTCATCATGAATAGACTTACGATCTGCCACAACGTCGAATTTTCAGTGAATGGGCCCTAGAAAAGTTGGCAGAAAATCCGCTTTTTATCGACAAAGTTTGTTCATCGATGAGGCTCATTTCTGGTTGAATGGCTACGTAAATAAGCAAAATTGCCGCATTTGGAGTGAAGAGCAACCAGAAGCCGTTCAAGAACTGCCCATGCATCCCGAAAAATGCACTGTTTGGTGTGGTTTGTACGCTGGTGGAATCATTGGACCGTATTTTTTCAAAGATGCTGTTGGACGCAACGTTACGGTGAATGGCGATCGCTATCGTTCGATGCTAACAAACTTTTTGTTGCCAAAAATGGAAGAACTGAACTTGGTTGACATGTGGTTTCAACAAGATGGCGCTACATGCCACACAGCTCGCGATTCTATGGCCATTTTGAGGGAAAACTTCGGAGAACAATTCATCTCAAGAAATGGACCGGTAAGTTGGCCACCAAGATCATGCGATTTGACGCCTTTAGACTATTTTTTGTGGGGCTACGTCAAGTCTAAAGTCTACAGAAATAAGCCAGCAACTATTCCAGCTTTGGAAGACAACATTTCCGAAGAAATTCGGGCTATTCCGGCCGAAATGCTCGAAAAAGTTGCCCAAAATTGGACTTTCCGAATGGACCACCTAAGACGCAGCCGCGGTCAACATTTAAATGAAATTATCTTCAAAAAGTAAATGTCATGGACCAATCTAACGTTTCAAATAAAGAACCGATGAGATTTTGCAAATTTTATGCGTTTTTTTTTTTAAAAAAAGTTATCAAGCTCTTAACAAATCACCCTTTACTAACACCACGTGCCAAATTTCAACCGAATCCGATGAATTTTGCTCCTCCCAGAGGCTCAGGAGATCAGATCTGGGGATCGGTTTATTTGGGGGTTATATATAATTATGAACCGATATGGACCAATATTTGAGTGGTTGTTACAGACCATATACAGACACCACGTACCAAATTTCAACCGGATCGGATGAAATTTGCTCCTTCCAGAGGCTCAGGAGATCAAATCTGGGGATCGGTTTATTTGGGGGTTATATATAATTATGGACCGATATTGACCAATTTTTGCATGATTGTTAGAGACCATATATTAACACCACGAACCAAATTTCAACCGGATCGTGTGAATTTTGCTTCTCCAGGATGCTCAAATCTGGGGATCGGTTTATATGCGGGCTATATATAATTATGGACCGATATGGACCAATTTTTGCATGGTTGTTATAGACCATAGACTAACGCGACGTACCACATTTCAACCGGATCGGATGGATTTTGCTCTTCCAAGACGCTCAGGAGTTCAAATCTGGGGATCGGTTTATATGCGGGCTATATATAATTATGGACCGATATGGACCAATTTTTGCATGGTTGTTATAGACCATAGACTAACGCGACGTACCACATTTCAACCGGATCGGATGGATTTTGCTCTTCCAAGACGCTCAGGAGTTCAAATCTGGGGATCGGTTTATATGCGGGCTATATATAATTATGGACCGATATCGACCAATTTTTGCACGGTTGTTATAGACCATAGCCTAACACGACGTACCACATTTCAACCGGATCGGATGAAATTTGCTTCTCTAAGAGGCTCCGCAAGTCAAATCTGGGGGTCGGTTTATAATTATGCACCGATATGGACCAATTTTTGCATGGTTATTAGAGACCATGCTAGTATATGGTACCACGTACCAAATTTCAACCGGATCGGATGAAATTTGCAAATTTCATCCGATACGCAAGCGAAATCTGGGAGTCGCTTTATAGGGGGCTATACGTAAAAGTGGTCCAAAATGGTCCAGACGGACGGAGGGACGGACGGACGGACATGCTTACATCGACTCAGAATTTCACCACGACCCAGAATATATATACTTTATGCGGTCGTAGAACAATATTTCGATGTGTTACAAACGGAATGACAAAGTTGATATACCCCCATCCTATGGTGGAGGGTATAAATCCTCAAGATAAGTAATAGCCTATATTTGAAGAGTTTTTATCTGAAATCTAATGATTCAATGTAAGTACGACTTCTGTAAATCAAAAATGTGTTTCTTTACTTTAAGGATATTTTGCCTTAGTTTAAATCAAAGACATACCCCAGCAAAAAATGGAGCACTATTTCAGCAGGATTGTAAGGGAGCCAGCAAAAAATGGAGCACTATTTCAGCAGGATGGTAATGGAGAGAGACAGTACCAACTGCTTACAAAACAGCCGAATCAGCGCTGATTTTGTTGGGCGATGTCCCGATTTAGAGCAGCTTCTACATAGCGCTGATATAATTGCTCATTTTAATAGAAATATTGCTCAGAAGTGATATATAATCTTGAGTATAGCATTGTTGGCGTGAAAGAAAACAGCACTACCTTTCATGCATCTATATTGCATGAATTGGTTGCAATAACGTAAACGAATGATCATAAACTAGTTTGATTACTCATTTACGTTATTGCCACCGATTCATGCAGTGTGGATACATTGCCTACTTTATTGTATACCAAAAAGCGCAACTTAACTCTTACTGCTGAAATATTTTTTGCTGGGGCGACTGGGACCCAAATTTCCAAAATTTGTGTCCTAAATTTAATAAAAACATTTTTTGAAGCAAAGATTATAAAGATTGTTAATATTTAATGTTTTGTGAATTGGGCACCCTATCAGGTAAACTTTTTCAGTGTGTGATTCATGAGAATTTCGATGCGTTACAAACAAGTCTTAATCAATAGCCAGGGATGTGTCTACACACACACACACACTGAAAGAACAGTTTTCTTTACTAAGGAACGAAATTTTAGACAAACAAAAGTTTCTTTTGACGCTAAAATTTTTACTTAAATTAAATTAAAATTCCTAAATAAAATTTTTTAGAGACAATTGTAGCATCGTTTGTTATAAATTCGAATTTAGGAAATGAAAATGCTTTACATTTAAGTGGAATTTCTTTTTTTCCTAAAATTTCGTTCGTATTTTTTCTTTGGGTGCATAGGCTTTCTATAAGAAATGCTCCTAAACAAGTGACTGTCTACCTACTATTAGTAGTTAGTTACACTTTAGTCTATTAAGCTGAGTACTATGTTCAGTTTTCAAGCTGAAAACCAGCTTATTTTCACGGTTACTTTTTTTAATCATTTAATTTCCAAATATTAAATGATTCGCAATCAATATATTGGATCTTTTCCATCCATAATTTGAAGAGACTTGACAAAAATGTTATCGTCTTCATATATATTTTTGCACTTTTAATTTAGTGTTTTGGTGAAAAACTCGAACATAGTACTCACCTTTAGTAGTTACACTTCACAAATTCTTTGGTGTAAACTGTTGTTCAACTGTAGTATCCAATAACTGGGCTAGAGTTGCAAAATATTTAATTTATGCAACCAGAGACCACTGCAATATATAAAGACTTATCAGATTTTTACCTCTAGTGGTTGTGCTTTTCGATCTAAGGTTTTTGTCATGTAAAGAATCAAAGTAGCCTGAGGTTAAATTACACGAAAACAATCCAACCTCAAAGAATAAAATGTCTATGAAGAAAAAATGCTAAAATGTTTTATCAGATAAATGGCATTTCAACATTTCTCTATATAGCCGAAAATAAGACAAAAAGAAGACTACATCGCTATAAAAATCATGCACACGCACACATATGTATATTTATTTGTCGTTTGATGACTGCATATGCTAGACTATGACACAGTCATTGATGTTTGTTGGTGGGGGGGCAGAGAAAAAATATTTCTCACACCCACTTTATCTAATACACAGATTTCTCACCCAACTCACCATCTTTGGACTCACCTTCTCTCTCTCTCTTTCGTTGTCTCCGAGGGAGTAAATGGTTTTCATAGGCCTAGTGAAGTAAAACAATATGCCAATATCTTCTATATCTAAGCAAGAGTATTTTTGTTGTTGTTGTTTGTGTCTTTCCAAAGGACTTCCTGAATGGCTTTTTAAAAGCGAGTGTGAATGTGCTTTAGCAGATATGAGTTCGTGTATTTGCTTATTTGGGTCTCATGCGTACGTGTTATATATGGTGGGGTATGTAATGTTTAGTAAATTTGATAATTCATACTATGCTGATGTGTAAGTAATTTCAAAAACGTGCGTAAAAACGTTCAACATAAAAGGCCTAAAGAAATAGACAGATTTAGGGGGCCCAAAAACCAAAAAAAAAAAAAAGGCGTATGCAAAGCCTTAAATTCTTTGAAAGCCTGAAAAGCACAGTACGTTCAGTTCTTTTAAAGAAGTTTTTTTTTTGTATTGAAGATAGCTTAAGTAAATCTTGTTTTTTACCTATGGGGATATAGCAACAAAGTACTCTGTATCTTTTTTACTCATCCCCCCGGAACTGTGTCTATAATTTCGGTGGTTTAACGCTACTTTACTAAATGTTTGCAGGGAGTATTGTACCTTAAAGAAGCTCTAGCAAAATGACAAGAATTTTGTTGTTTTTTTTGGAGAAGGAATGTGAGTTTTTTATGCTGTTAAGCAAAACGTTGGCGTTTTCTTTTGCAAAAATAAAAAGCGATTTTTAAACCACCAACACACTGTTGCTTTACGGTTATTACTGTTTTTTCATTCTTTGCATAAACGTGAATGGAATATGGATTTTTGTTTTTGCCTATCCCATTGGCACATACGCTTAAGTTTACATTTACATCGAAAATTTGAAGTAATGATCTCTTAAATGTCTACTTGGGAAAACTTTAAAAATACCATTATGTCAGTGAGAATCCTTAATATGGGCATATGTTTATCCTTATGAGATTATTAAGTAAAATTAAAAACTTATTTGGCTTTGCTTTTCGTATAAATTTTATAGAATTTTGGATTTTCGAAAAAAAGGGTTTTCATGTAAAAATTCCTATCTTTTTAAGGAGTTTCAATGGACTTTGGAGTTTTTGAGATTGTTCACAAGGTTAATTTCTTTTTGCACTAGGACGCATAGTTAAGGATATACTAGGAAATTTAAGATACGTGGAAATTTAAGATAAAAATTCCTATCTTTTTAAGGAGTTTCAATGGACTTTGGAGTTTTTGAAATTGTTCACAAGGTTAATTTCTTTTTGCACTAGGACGCATAGTTAAGGATATACTAGGAAATTTAAGATACACTGAAAAATCCTTCACGGTTCCAAAGATTTTGTTTTAACACGAATGATTATGGTATTGATTTCAAGCCAAAGAAGTGGAGAATTAAAGTAAGGATACTTTTAAGACAGAATTGTGCTTTACAATTAAGTTTTTCGTACGTGATTTTAGGTAGCAAATTTTAATTTATACATTTCTGTTTTAATTTATATATTTCTGTTTTTTTCTTCATGTATAATGAAAGTCTTTTAGAAACGTATTAACAAAAAACTTAAATTTAAAAATTCTGACTAAACTTCCAATAAGTTTCAAGTAAAAATCGTCTTTGAAATAGTTCTTTCAATTATTATACCCTCCACCATAGGATGGGGGGTATATTAACTTTGTCATTCCGTTTGTAACACATCGAAATATTGCTCTAAGAAATAAGTATATATATTCTGGGTCGTGGTGAAATCCTGAGTCGATCTGAGCATGTACGTCCGTCCGTCCGTCTGTTGAAACCACGCTAACTTCCTAACGAAGCTATCGACTTGAAACTTGGCACAAGTAGTTGTTACTAATGTAGGTCGGATGGTATTGCAAATGGGCCATATCGGTCCACTTTTACGTATAGCCCCCATATAAACGGACCCCCAAAATTGGATTGCGGAGCCTCTAAGAGAAGCAAATTTCATCCGATCCGGCTGAAATTTAGTACATGGTGTTACTATATGGTCTCTAACAACTATGCAAAAATTGGTCCACATCGGTCCATAATTATATATAGCCCCCATATAAACCGTTCCCCCGATTTGGCTTGCAGAGCCTCTAAGAGAAACAATTTTCATCCGATCCGGCTGAAATTTGGCACATGGTGTTAGTATATGGTCTCCCATGCAAAAATTGGTCGATATCGGTCCATAATTATATATAGGCCTCATATAAACCGGTCCCCAGATTTGACCTCCGGAGCACCTTGGAAGAGCAAAATTCTTCCCATTCGGTTGAAATTTGGTACGGTATGTTAGTATAGGGTATCCAACAACCATGCAGGAATTGGTTCCTATCAGTCCATAATAATATATAGCTCCCATATTAACCGATCCACAGATTTGACCTCCGGTGCCTTTTGGAGAAGCAAAATTCATCCGATCTGGTTGAAATTTGGTACGTGGTGGTACCATATGATATTTAACAACCATGTGAGTTGAAATTTGTGGATGACAGTCTTTCGTCGAAGTTTCTACGCAATCCGTGGTGGAGGGTACATAAGATTCGGCCTGGCCGAACTTACGGCCGTATATACTTGTTTTGTTTTTAAATTTTGTCAAAATTTTATTTCTATAGAAAATTTTATCATTATTTGATTTCTATCGAAGATTTTGTCAAAATTTTGTTTCTATAGAAAATTTTGTTACAATTTTATTTCTATAGAAAATTTTGTCAAAATCTTATTTCTATAGAAAATTTTGTCAAAATTTTATTTCAATAGAAAATTTTGTCAAAATTTTATTTCCGTAGAAAATTTTGTCAAAATTTTATTTCTATAGAAAATTTTCTCAAAATTTTATTCTTTTAGAAAATTTTGTCGAAATGTTATTCCTATAATTTTTGACAAAATTTTTATTGTTATAGAAATTTTTGTCAAAATATTATTTCTATAAGATTTTTTGTCAAAATTTTATTTCTATAGAATTATTTGCTCAAAATTTTATTTCTATAGAAAATTTTGTCAGATATTTTATTTCTATAGAATATTTTCTCAAAATTTTATTTCTATAGCAAATTTCGTCAAAATTTTATTTCTACAGAAAATTTTGTCAAAATTTTATTTCCGTAGAAAATTTTCTCAAAATTTTATTTCTGTAGAAATATTTGTCAAAATTTCATTTCTATAGAAAATTTTGTCAATGTTTAATACCTATAGAAAATTTTGTCAAAATTTTATTTCTAGAGAAATTTATGTCAAAAATTTTTTCTATATACGAATTTGTCAAAATGTTACTCCTATAAATTTCGACAAAATTTGTATTGCTATAGAAATTTTTGTCAAAATATTATTTCTATAAGAATTTTTGTCAAAATTTTATTTCTATAGAAAATTTTGTCAATATTTTATTTCTATAGAAAATTTTCTCAAAATTTTATTTCTATAGAAAATTTTCTCAAAATTTTATTTCTATAGAAAATTTTCTCAAAATTTTATTGCTAGAAAATTAGAAGAAAATTTTATTGCTAGAAAATTAGAAGAAAATTTTATTGCTAGAAAATTAGAAGAAAATTTATTGCCAGAAAATTTTCTCAAAATTGTATTTCAATAGAAAATTTTGTAAAAATTTTCAAAATTTTGTTAAAATTTTATTTCTATAGAAAATTTTCTCAAAATTTTATTTCTATAGAAAATTTTGTCAAAATTTTATTTCTTTAGAAATTATTGTCAAAACTTTATTTCCATCGAAAATTTTGTCAAAATTTTTTTTCTGTAGAAAATTTTGTCTATATTTTATTTCTATAGAAAATTTTCTTAAAATGTTATTGCTGTAGAAAATGTTCTCAAAATTTTATTGCTGTAGAAAATTTTCTCAACATTTTATTTCTACAGAAAATTTTCTCAACATTTTATTTCTATAGAATATTTTCTCAAAATTTAATTTCTATAGATAATTTTGTCAAATATGTTATTTCTAATGGTATAATATCATCGAACATCATCGAACTCATTTGGACTATTGCGCCTAGGGTATTTGGGAGAGTGAGGTTGTTTCGTCACACCTATTTATAATGATCTAAAAAGCTAGAATTTTATTTCCAAGCAAATTGAATAAAATTTGGCGTGTCTAGAAGATCAAGAGGTCAAATCGGAAGATCGGTCTATATGGGTGCTATACCGAAACATGGACCTATTCACACCATATTCCCCACATCTATTTATGGACCTAAAATATATGGTGATTTACAATTTCAGATATCTAGAAGTACAAGAACCCAGCAAAAAAAATTGGAAGTTCTTCCGAAGGCACAACTTTAAAAGCACTTCCAGAAGATGCACTCCCAATGATGTACTTTATTTTAACTACCCAGGAAGATCTTTTAATTCAATTTTTTATAACTTGGCTTTTTATACCCACCACCATAGAATGGTGACGGGGGTATAATAAGTTTGTCATTCCGTTTGTAACACATCGAAATATCGATTTCCGACTATATAATGTATATATATTCTTGATCAGGGAGAAATTCTAAGACGATATAACGATGTCCGTCTGTCCGTCTGTCTGTCTGTCTGTCTGTCTGTCTGTCTGTCTGTCTGTTGTAATCACGCTCCAGTCTTCAATAATGAAGCAATCGTGCTGAAATTTTGCACAAGCTCGTCTTTTGTCTGCAGGCAGGTCAAGTTCGAAGATGGGCTATATCGGTCCAGGTTTTGATATAGTCCCCATATAAACCGACCTCCCGATTTGGGGTCTTGGGCTTATAAAAATCGTAGTTTTTATCCAATTTGCCTGAAATTTGAAATCTGGAGGTATTTTATGACCATAAAGAGGTGTGCCAAAAATGGTGAGTATCGGTCCACGTTTTGGTATAGCCCCCATATAGACCGATCTCCCGATTTTACTTCTTGGGCTTATAGAAACCGCAGTTTTTATTCAATTTACCTGAAATTGGAAATCTAGAGGTATTGTAGGACCACAAATACGTGTGCCAAAATTGTGAGTAACGGTCCATATTTTGGTATAGCCCCCACATAGACCGATCTCCCGATTTTACTTCTTGGTCTTATAGAAACCGCAGTTTTTATTCAATTTATCTGAAATTGGAAATCTAGAGGTATTGTAGGACCACAAATATGTGTGCCAAAAATTGTGAGTATCGGTCCATATTTTGGTATAGCCCCCATATAGACCGATCTCCCGATTTGGGGTCTTGGGCTTATAGAAACCGTAGTTTTTATCCAATTTGTCTGAAATTGGAAATCTAGAGGTATTTTAGGACCATAAAGAGGTGTGCCGAAAATGGTGAGTATCGGTCCATATTTTAGTATAGCCCCCATAAGAACGATCTCCCGATTTAACTCCTTGGGTTTCTAGAAACCGTAGTTTTTATCTGATATGCCTGAAATTGTAAATATTCTGGTATTTTAGGCTCACAAAAACGTGTATCGGATTACGTTTTTATCGGTCCATTTGGTAATGCCTCCATATAGACCGACTTCACTTCTTGGGGGTGTAGAAGGCGCACTGATCATGAAAATTGCTTGAAACTCAATGTAAAATTTCCAGATTTTACTTCTACAGATTTAAGATTTCAAATCAAGACGTTATTTTAAAATTTTCTTGCACACTTACAAGAGATGTTAATGATTCCTCTAAAACTCAAACAAAAATGGTTCTTATAAATCCAGAATCTGATATAGTCTTCATAGGTGAAATCTTTAAATTTATCTTCGGGAAGTGTCCTCAAGTCCTCAAGCCCTCCTGAAATTTCAAAGGAAACCCTAATATTTGGTTCATGGTGGTGGGTATTTAAGATTCGGCCCGGCCGAACTTACTGCTGTATATACTTGTTCATACTTTTAATGGGTAATTTTAACTTTTTTTGTTTCAAATACGTTATAAACAGAGTAAGAATTCATAAAATGGTACAAATCATATAAATTTTGTAGAAAAAAATGCTAAATCCAATCTGAAAAAATTGTGAATTTTTGAAAATATTTGAGGTCAAACGTTTCCGACAAGCGTTAGAACCCATTAAAAATTGTAGAAAAAATATAAAAAATTATTTATTTGACAAAATATCGCAGAATTTTTTAATTTACATCCAAAACATTGAATTCGGATCACACCTAAAGAAGAGATGCAAATTCAGTGCAACGGCTGTTGAAATGGAGGACTTCCGTCCTATGACAAGCCCATGTTAAATTCATCGCTTCTGCGTCAATTTTGCACCACTTCCGGATCCAAAAAGAACATTTTCATTACCTTTTTGGCGACGCTTTTTTTGCTGGGAAGTCAAAGCGGGAGATCGCGCTATGTGGGAGCTACCTCCAGACTTTGAATTTCAGGCAAATCGCAACACATTGGGATATTCAGAAGCTCAAGAAGCGGGAGATCGGGCTATATTCAATTTCAGAAAATATGATAAAAATTGCGTTGTCCAGAATACGGTTGCCACTCGAGGCAAAAAAATCTATAGGAAATTTTCTCAAAATTTAATTTGCATAGATAATTTTTTCAAATATTTTATTTCTATATAAAATTTTGTCAAAATTTTATTTCTATAGAAAATATTGTCAAAACTTTATTTCTAGAGGAAATTTGTGAAGTACCTCTCAAAACGTCAAGAATTCTACCAATCTACCAAATAGTACCATTTTTGGTAGAATTCCACCTACTGTGGCAACTGTGGTTAGGACTCGGCTATAAAAAGGAAGTCCCTTGTCATTGAGATAAACATAGAATCGGGCATCATTCAGTGATAAGAGAGAAAGAAGTTCCCCACTATGTCATTACAATGGACTAAATAGTCTACGTGAGCCGGAACCCAACCTAACCTAGAACCAATATTTCTCGTAGGCATATTTCGAACAGAATGTAGAATTGTCACCTACACTCAGTTATAGCAGATTGAAATTTGCCACTTTCTCTAAGCTTTGAATCTCTTGTGCTCATTTTATTGTGACTCTAAACGTCTTTCAATTTCTTTCAATTAATATTTTTTTTTAAGAAATGAGTCCTTTTGGCTCTGGGCCCGTATTTGTATTCGTTTAAAAATGCATAAGAAATTTTGTATATCCCCCAAGGAAGACGATACGTTTTTTATACCCACCACCATAAAATGGTGACGGGGGTATAATAAGTTTGTCATTCCGTTTGTAACACATCGAAATATCGATTTCCGACTATATAAAGTATATATATTCTTGATCAGGGAGAAATTCTAAGACGATATAAGCATGTCCGTCTGTCCGTCTGTCTGTCTGTCTGTCTGTTGTAATCACGCTACAGCCTTCAATAATGGCGCTATCGTCCCGAAATTTGGCACAGATTAGTTTTTTGTTTGCAGGCAGGTCAAGTTCGAAGATGGGCTATATCGGTCCAAGTTTTGATATAGTCCCCATATAAACCGACCTCCCGATTTGGGGTCTTGGGCCTATAAAAACCGTAGTTTTTATCAGATTTGCCTGAAATTGGAAATCTAGAGGTAGTTTGGGACCATAAAGAGGTGTGTCGAAAATGGTCCGTATCGGTCCATGTTTTAGTATAGCCCACATATAGACCGATCTCCCGATTTTTCTTCTTAGGCGTCTAGAAACAGTATTTTCTATCCGATTTGTCTGAAATTGAAAATCTAGAGGTATTTTAGGACCATAAGGAGGTGTGTCGAAAATCGTTCGTATCGGTCCATGTTTTGATATAGCCCCCATATAGACCGATCTCCCGATTTTGCTTCTTGGGCGTCTAGAAACTATATTTACCATCCGATTTGCCTGAAATTGGAAATCTAGAGGTATTGTGGGACTATAAAGAGGTGTGTCGAAAATGGTCCATATCGGTCCATGTTTTGGTATAGCCCCAATATAGACCGATCTCCCGATTTTGCTTCTTACGCGTCTAGAAACAGTATTTTCTATCCGATTTGTATAAAATTGAAAATCTAAATGTATTTTGGGACCATAAAGAGGTGTGTCGAAAATGGTCCGCATCGGTCCATGTTTTGATATAGCCCCCCATATAAACCAACCTCCCGATTTGGAGTCTTGGGCCTATAAAAACCGTAGTTTTTATCCAATTTGCCTGAAATTGGAAATATAAAGGTATTTGAGGACCATAAAAAGCTGTGCCGAAAATGGTGCTCATCGGTCCATGTTTTGGTATAGCCCCAATATAGACCGATATCCCGATTTTGCTTTTAGGGCTTCTAGAAACTATATTTACCATCCGATTTGCCTGAAATTGGAAATCTAGAGGTATTTGAGGACCATAAAAAGGTGTGCCGAAAATGGTGCTCATCGGTCCATGTTTTGATATAGCCCCCATAGAGACTAATTTCCCGATTTTGCTTCTTGGGCTTCTAGAAACTATATTTACCATCCGCTTTGCCTGAAATTCTTGAACTATAATAAACTGTATTTATTACATGATTTGCCTGAAATTCGAAATCTAGAGGTATTTTTAGATTACAAATAAGAGGGCCGAAATTGAGGTATATCGGTCTATATTTTGGTATAACCCCCATATAGACTGATCTCTCGATTTTTACTTCTTAGGCATCTAGAAACTATATTTTCTGGCCGATTTGTTTGAAATTGAAAATCTGGAGATATTTTAAGATCACAAATATGTGAGTAGCAAATGGTGCCTATCGGTCCATGTTTTGGTATAGCCCCCATATACACCGATCTCCCGGCTTTATTTCTTGGGCTTCTAGAATCCGTAGGTTTTATCCGATTTGCTGGAAATTAGTAATCTATAATAAAATTTTAGACAAACGAAATTTCTTTTTCTTATTAAGTGTTTTCGTTTATTCAACGATTGTCTCTAAAATTTGTGTCAAAAGAAAACTTTGCTTGTCTAAAATTACGTTTCTCAAAAAAGAATACATTTCTTTCAGGGTATAGCAGACGCACTGATCATGAAAATTGCTTCAAACTGAAAGTAAAAGTTCCAGATTTTACTCATTGTATTTAAATAAATGCGGAAAAATCTACAGATTTAAGATTTTAAATCCAGGCGTAATTTCAACATATACACGATATGTTTATATTTTATCTAAAACTCTAACAAAATTGGTTCTCATAAATAAAGAATTTTATCTGGTCTTCATAGGTAGAATCTTTAAAGTTTGTCTTCGGGAGCTGGCTCGTTTGGGAGAAGATTTGTCATCAAACCTCCTACAATTCTATATATTATCAAGTAACCCACTACGACGAAGAGTTTTCATAGTAAACTATTATACTTGATTCATGGTGGTGGGTATTTAAAATTCGGCCCGGCCGAATTTACTGCTGTATATACTTGTTCAAAATAAAATATATTTCTATCTTCCAAAGGCTTGTCACTTAAAAAAACCGACTTTAATAACTTCTTTTATATGCGATAAGAAATATACATAATTTGTCTTTTAGATTATGATGAGTATAGTTTTTAGCACAATAAACACTTAATTATGTTGATTTATTTGAATTCCTTTATCGTTATCCTTCCGACAAATTAAGAAAAGTTTTGCCATTTAATTCATATGAGTTCAGGAATTCATTCACCCGGAATTCATTAAAAGCCCAGAAACATGTTGCTTTTTGGGTGAAAAATCTTTGGAACAAATCTTATTTTGATTTCTTTAACTGAAGAAGCTGCTGCGTAATACCATGACAGCTAAAGACTGGAATCTCCAAAAGATCATAAACAACAATCATACGAGAAGAGATTCATGGAAGACAATGAAGACTTATAATGCTGGTATTGTTAAAAGTCCTTATGATGATTATATATGATAAAGAGATGAAGTGAACACACACACACACACACATACACACACATATCCATTCACACTCACCTCTGGTTTGTATCTCGATTATTTTGTTGACAAATGACAAAATAAAAATGTGTTTAACATATTCTGTATGTAAGACAAGATAATGCCATACATCATGCATGACACTCACACAAAGGACTCATATACACATACATACACATATATGCTCTATGAAATATATGTGGATGCGGATTTGAATTCAGATGGAAATACACATACACACACTAAACAATTACATGCCTTCCAATATGGATTTACAAGAATATGCAACATCCTCAATGGTAACAAGCTCAGTCAAATGTACAGTGATCTACAAAAGTTTTCGACGATATTGTCTTACTAAAAATTGAGCTACAGCGAAGTGCTTTCTATCATATCGTCAACGTAAACCTTATGGGTTTTTGGCTTGCAAACAATAGAAAAATTTTCAAATAATGGCCAAACTATTTATGTACAGGGAGGCTCATATGTATTGAATCCAACTTCAGGATGCTAGCATTTCTAAACCGATCCTGTGGTTCCAAATCGCACTGTTTTTTGGAAATAAGTCTGTAACTTTTGAATGGATAAAAATATCACGATAATTTCTGTGTGAAAGCTGAGGTGTTTTCTTTTCAGTTTGCAAGTATGTGAGTCCCTGGTGCCACCTACAAATTTCTTTAAAATAAAAATATGCTCAAATTTTGTTTCTATAGAGAATTTTTTTTCCTGGAGATTTTGTCAAAATTTATTCCTATAGAAGATTTTAATAAAATTTTATTTCTATAGAAAATTTTGCCAAAATTTTAATTCTATAGAAAATTTTGTCAAAATTTTATTTCTATAGAAAATTTTGTCAAAATTTTCTTTCTATAGAAATTTTCTCAAAATTTTATTTCTATAGGAAATTTTGTCAAAAAATTTTTTTATAGAAAATTTTGTCAAAATTTTATTTTTATATAAAATTTTGTCAATATTTCTTTAAATCTATAGAAAATTTTATAAAAAATTTATTTCAATAGCAAAATTTCCGAAATTTTTATTTCTACAAAAAATTTTGTCTAAATTTTATTTTCATTGAAAATTTTATTTCTATAGAAAATTATGTCAAAATTTTATTTCAATACAAAGTTGTATTTTTATAGAAAATTTTGTTAAAATTTTATTTCTGTAGAAAACTTTGTCAAAATTGTATTTCTATAGAAAATTTTGTTTCTATAAAAAAATTTCTCGTCATTTTAATTCTGTAGAAAATTTTCTCAAAAATTTTAAAAATTATATTTCTATAGAAAATTTTCTGAGAATTTAAGTTTTATAGAAATTTTCTCAAAATTTTATTTCTATAGAAAATTTTGTCAAAATTTTATTGCTATAGAAAATTTTCTCAAAATTTTATTTTTTATAGAAAATTATGTCAAAATTTTATTTCTATAGAAAAATTTGTAAAATTTTTTTTCTATAGAAAATGTTGTCAAAATTTTATTTCTATATAAAATTTTATCAGAATATTATTTCTATAAATTATTTTATTAAAATTTTATTTCTTTAGAAAATTTTCTCAAAATTTTATTTCTGCGAAACATTTTCTCACAATTTTATTCTAATTTAATTCACAAAATTTTATTGCTAAAGAAAATTGTGTCAAAATTTTATTTCTATAGAAAATTTTGTCAAACTTTTTTTTCTAGAGAAAATTTGTCAAAATGTTATATCTATAGAAAATTGTATTTCTGCGAAACATTTTCTCAAAATTTTATTCCTAATTTTATTCACAAAATTTTATTGCAAAAGAAAATTTTGTCAAAATTTTATTGCTAAGGAAAATTTTGTCAAAATTTTATTGCTAAGGAAAATTTTGTCAAAATTTTATTTCTATAGAAAATTTTGTCAGACTTTTATTTCTAGAGAAAATTTGTCAAAATTTTATATCTATAGAAAATTGTGACAAAATTTTATTTCTACAGAAAATGTGTCAAAATTTTAAGTCTATAGAATATTTTCTCAAAATTTTATTTCTACGAATCATTGTCTCAAAAATTTATTTCTATAGAAAATTTTCTGAAAATTTTATAGAAAATTTTCTCAAAATTTTATTTCTGCGAAACAGTATCTCAAAATTTTATTCCTAATTTTATTCACAAAATTTTATTGCTACATAAAATTTTGTCAAAATTTTATTTCTATAGTAAATTTTGTCAAACTTTTATATCTAGAGAAAATTTGTCAAAATTTTATTTTTATAGAAAATTGAATCATTGTCTCAAAAATTTATTTCTATAGAAAATTTTCTGAAAATTTTATAGAAAATTTTCTCAAAATTTTATTTCTGCGAAACAGTATCTCAAAATTTTATTCCTAATTTTATTCACAAAATTTTATTGCTACATAAAATTTTGTCAAAATTTTATTTCTATAGTAAATTTTGTCAAACTTTTATATCTAGAGAAAATTTGTCAAAATTTTATTTTTATAGAAAATTGTGTTAAAATTTTATTTCTATAGAAAATTGTGTCAAAATTTTATTTCTACAGAAAATGTGTCAAAATATTAAGTATATAGAATATTTTCTCAAAATTTTATTTCTACGAATCATTGTCTCAAAAATTTATTTCTATAGAAAATTTTCTCAAAATTTTATTTCTGCGAAACATTATCTCAAAATTTTATTCCTAATTTTATTCACAAAATTTTATCGCTAACGAAAATTTTGTCAAAATTTTATTTCTATAGAAAATTTTGTCAAACTTTTATTTCTAGAGAAAATTCGTCAAAATTTTATTTCTATAGAAAATTTCTCAAAATTTTATTATACCCTCCACCATAGGATGGGGGTATATTAACTTTGTCATTCCGTTTGTAACACATTGAAATATTGCTCTAAGACCCCATAGAGTATATATATTCTGGGTCGTGGTGAAATTCTGAGTTGATCTGAGCATGTCCGTCCGTCCGTCTGTTGAAATCACGCTAACTTCCGAACGAAACAACGCTATCGACTTGAAACTTGGCACAAGTAGTTGTTATTGATGTAGGTCGGATGGTAGTGCAAATGAGCCATATCGGTCCACTTTTACGTATAGCCCCCATATAAACGGACCCCCAAATTTGGCTTGCGATTGCTCTAAGAGAAGCAAATTTCATCCGATCCGGCTGAAATTTGGTACATGGTGTTAATATATAGTCTCTAACAACCATGCAAAAATTGGTCCATATCGGTCCACTTTTACGTATAGCCCCCATATAAACGGAGCAATCGTTTAGCCAAATTTGGCTTGCGATTGCTCTAAGAGACGCAAATTTTATCCGATCCGGCTGAAATTTGGTACATGGTGTTAGTATATGGTCTCTAACAACCATGCAAAAATTGGTCCATATCGGTCCACTTTTACGTATAGCCCCCATATAAACGGACCCCCAAATTTGGCTTGCGATTGCTCTAAGAGAAGCAAATTTCATCCGATCCGGCTGAAATTTGGTACATGGTGTTAGTATATGGTATCTAACAACCATGCAAGAATTGGTCCATATCGGTCCATAATTATATATAGCCCCCATATAAATCGATCCCCAGATTTGTCCTCCGGATCCTCTTGGAGGAGCAAAATTCATCCGATCCGGATGAAATTTGGAACATGGTGTTAGAATGTGGTCTCTAACAAACACGCAAGAATTAGTCCATATCGGTCCATAATTATATATAGCCCCCATATAAACCGTTCCCCAGATTTGATCTCCGGAGCCTCTTGGAGGAGCAAAATTCATCCGAACCGGTTGAAATTTGCAACGTGGTGTTAGTATAAGGCCGCTAATAACCATGCCAAAATTGGTCCATATCGGTCTATAGTTATATATAGCCGATGGTCCATATCGGTTCATAATCATGGTTGCCACTCGAGCCAAAAATAATCTACCAAAATTTTATTTTTATAGAAAACATTGTCAACATGTTATTTCTATAGAAAATTTTGTCAAAATTTTATTTTGTCAAAAATTTATTTCTATAGAAACTTTAAACTTAATTATATACGTATTTTATAGGCCCTTTTGTAGTTTAATATATACCACGTATGGACTATGTGGTATATATTACGGTGTTAGGAAGTTTTAAGATACCTTGCCATCAGCCTCAGTAGAAGTTTCTACGCAATCCATGGTGGAGGGTACATAAGCTTCGGCCTGGCCAAACTTACGGCCGTATATACTTGTTCATATTGAAAATTTTCTCAAAATTTTATTTCTATATTAAATTTTCTCAATTTTTGTATCTACAGAAAATTTTGTCAAAATGTTATTCCTATAGAAAAATTTGTCAAAATTTTATTTCTATAGAAAATTTCTCAACATTTTATTTATATTGAAAATTTTCTCAAAATTTTATTTCTATATAAAATTGAAATGTTTTTTTTTAGTGTATAACTACTTTTGTTCCTCACTGTATCTTGGTATGATTATTTATTACAATATATGGCGATGAATGTATGAAACAATGATCGATGGATGAGGGACTCTTATATGTGGGTGGGGGATATATAGGGAGGATTTTGGAATTAACATAAGCAAAGTCAAGGTATTAAATTGATTTATTATTTGACAAAACATGTTTAAAACCTACAAACCCCTGTTGCAATAACAACCCAAAAATACCAAAATACACACAATGGAGATTCCCACATCCTTGCCTCTGTCTCCAACCATATTATTTGGATTAAGGGGAGAAATCTAACCGCATAGGATTTTTGATGAACTCATACTATTGAAAAATATTTAAAAGTTTTATTCCATATCTAATTTTTTTTTTGAATCATGATTTGCAAATGTGATTTATCCTCATAATTTGAAAAATGTGAAATTCATTTTCTGCTTGTAAAATTTTCATCACGTTTATTTGCCAAATTCTGTTAAAAGAATGACATGAAGATGTGAGCAACAAAATGTTATTAATACGAGTATTAACTAGAAACAAGTGAGGCAGGTATAAAAGTGAAAGGAAGAGACTTTATGACACACCAAACCGAATCCTGTTGAATTAGTATACCACCACATTTGAGTTTTTTTTTATTACAGTGTATCTGATATGCATTGCAACTATTTTCAGGTTGTTACCATTTCGAAACCGCTCGTTGGACAATTGACAGATTTATTCCATTCACAATTCATTTTATTGCTTACAAGCTAACAAAGCCATTGCTCCTAGATAAAGAACAAAGATTTGATCGAAATCAATGTCACAGTGGTTCCCACTAGTTGAACACATCGCTACAAGGGATGCAAACTATATAGAAAAATGAGTGTGGACTTGGGAGCACGGTTACCACATTTGGTAGAAATCTACTCATAATGGTAGATTGTTTACTGTTTGGTAGTATTCTTGATGTTTTGACAAATAAAATTTTGACAACATTTTCTATAGAAATAAAATTTTGACAAAATTTCATATAAAAATAAAATTTTGACAAAATTTTCTACAGAAATAAAATGTTGACAAAATTTTCTATAGAAATAAAATTTTGACAAAATTTACTATAGAAATACAATTTTGACAAAATTGTCTATAGAAATAAAATTATGAAAAAAAATATATAGAAATAAAAGTTTCTATAGAAAAACTAATTGACAAAATGTTCTACATAAATAAAATTTTGACAAAATTTTCTATAGAAATAAAATTTTGACAAAATTTGAAAAAAATTGAGATATAACTAAAATTTTGACAAAATTTTCTATAGAAATTATAACTTAAAAAAATTTCTATAGAAATAAAATGTTGACAAAATTTTCTATGGAAATAAAATATTGACATTTGATTGGATGGTGTAATATCATCGGACAGTGAGGTTGTTTCGTCACACCTTTTTATAATGATCTAAAAAGATAAGATCGGTCTATATGGGGGCTATACCGGAAGATAATCGGAAGATCGGTCTATATGGGGGCTATACCGAAACATGGACCTATTCACACCATAGTGGGGAATATTTATTTATGGACCTAAAATATATAGAGATTTACAATTTCAGATATCTAGAAGTACAAGAAGTCAAAGCGGGAGATCGCGCTATGTGGGGGCTACCTCCAGACTTTGAATTTCAGGCAAATCGCAACACATTGGGATATTCAGAAACTAGAGAAGCGGGAGATTGGGCTATATTCAATTTCAGAAAATATGATAAAAATTGTGTTGTCCAGAACACGGTTGCCACTCGAGGCAAAAAAATCTACCAAAATTTTGAGAAATTTTACCAAAAAAAAATACCAAACAAAAAAATATTATTTCTATAGAAAATATTGTCAAAATTTTATTTCTATATAAAATTTTATCAAAATTTTAATTCTATTGAAAATTTTATCAAAACTTTATTTTTATAAAAAATTTTGTAAAGATTTTATTTCTATAGAAAATTTTGTCAAAATTTTATTTCTATAGACTAAAATTTTGAGAAAATTTTGTCAAAATTTTATTTCTATAGAATAATGTGTCAAAATTTTATTTCTGTACAAAATTTTGTCAAAATTTTTTTCTATAGAAAATGTTGTCAAAAATTTTTTTCTATATAATTTTTTTTTTTAAATTTTATTTCTATGGATTATTTTATCAAAATTTTATTTCTACAGAAAATTTTGTCAAAATTTTATTTCTGTAGAAAATTTTGTCAAAATGTTATTTCTATAGAAAATTTTCTTAAAATTTTATTTCTATAGAAAATTTTGTGAAAATTTTATTTCTATAGAAAATTTTGTGAAAATTTTATTTCTAGTGAAAATTTTGTCGCAATCTTATTTCTATAGAAAATTTTGTCAAAATTTTATTTCTATAGAAAATTTTGTCAAAATTTTCTTTCTATATATAATTTTGTCAAAATTTTATTTCTATAGAAAATTTTTTCAAAATTTTATTTCAATAGAAAATTTTGTCAAAATTTTATTTCTATAGAAAATTTTATCAAAATTAAATTTCTATGGAAAATTTTGTCAAATTTTTTTTCTATAGAAAATTTTGTCAACATTTTATTCATATATAAAGTTTTATCAAAATGTTATTTCTATAGATTATTTTATCAAAATTTTATTTCTACAGAAAATTTTGTCAAAATTTTATTTCTATAGAAAATTTTGTCAAAATTTTATTTCTATAGAAAATTTTATCAAAATTAAATTTCTATGGAAAATTTTGTCAAATTTTTTTTCTATAGAAAATGTTGTCAAAATTTTATTTCTACAGAAAATTTTGTCAAAATTTTATTTCTATAGAAAATTTTGTCAAAATGTTATTTCTATGGAAAATTTTGTCAAATGTTATTTCAATAGATTATTTTATCAAAATTTTATTTCTACAGAAAATTTCGTCAAAATTTTATTTCTATAGAAAGTTTTGTCAAAATGTTATTTCTATGGAAAATTTGATCAAATATAGAAAATTTTGTCAAAATTTTTTTCATATAAATTTTTTCTATAGAAAATGTTGTCAAAATTTTATTTCTCTATAAATTTTTTCCAAAATTTTATTTCTATATAAAATTTTTTCAAAATTTTATTTCTATGGATTATTTTATCAAAATTTTATTTCTACAGAAAATTTTGTCAAAATTTTATTTCTATAGAAAATTTTGTCAAAATTTTATTTCTATAGAAAATTTGTCAAAATTTTATTTCTATAGAAAATTTTCTTAAAATTTTATTTCTATAGAAAATTTTGTGAAAATTTTATTTCTAATGAAAATTTTGTCAAAATTTATTTCTATAGAAAATTTTGCCAAAATTTTATTTCTATTGAAAATTTTGTCAAAATTTTATTTCTATAGAAAATGTTGTCAAAATTTTATTTCTATTGAAAATTTTGTCAACATTTTATTTCTATAGAAAATTTTGTCAAAATTTTATTTATATAGAAAATTTTGTCAAAATTTTATTTCTATAGAAGATTTTGTCAAAATTGTATTTTATAGAAAATTTTATCAAAATTTTATTTCTAATGAAAATTTTGTCAACATGTTATTTCTATAAAAAATTTTGTCAACATTTCTATAGAAATTTTAGTCAAAATTATATTCCTATATAAAGTTTTATCAAAATTTTATTTCTATAGATTATTTTATCAAAATTTTATATCTACAGAAATATTTGTCAAAATTTTATTTTTATAGAAAATTTTGTCAAAATGTTATTTCTATATAAAGTTTTATCAAAATTTTTTTGCTATAGAAAATTTTCTTAAAAATTTATTTCTATAGAAATATTTGTCAAAATTTTATTTCTATAGAAAATTTTGTCAAAATTTTATTTCTATAGAAAATTTTGTCAAAATTTTATTTCTATAGAAAATTTTGTCAAAATTTTATTTCTATAGAAAATTTTGTCAAAATTTTATTTCTACAGAAAATTTTATCAAAATTAAATTTCTATGGAAAATTTTGTCAAAATTTTATTTATATAGAAAATTTTGTCGCAATCTTATTTCTACAGAAAATTTTGTCAAAATTTTATTTCTATAGAAAATTTTGTCAAAATTTTATTACTATAGAAAATTTTGTCAAAATTTTATTTCTATAGAAAATTTTGTCAAAATTTTATCTCTACAGAAAATTTTATCAAAATTAAATTTCTATGGAAAATTTTGTCAAAATTGTATTTCTACAGAAAATTTTGTCACAATGTTATTTCTATAGAAAATTTTGTCAAAATTTTATTTCTATAGAAAATTTTGTCAAAATTTTATTTCTATAGAAAATTTTGTCAAAATTTTATTTCTATAGAAAATTTTGTCAAAATTTTATTTCTATAGAAAATTTTCTTAAAATTTAATTTCTATAGAAAATTTTGTCAAATTGTATTTTATAGAAAATTTTATCAAAATTTTATTTCTAATGAAAATTTTGTCAAAATGTTATTTCTATAAAAAATTTTGTAAAAATTTTATTTCTATAGAAAATTTAGTCAAAATTATATTCCTATATAAAGTTTTATCAAAATTTTATTTCTATAGATTATTTTATCAAAATTTTATTTCTACAGAAAATTTTGTCAAAATTTTTTTCATATAAATTTTTTCTATAGAAAATGTTGTCAAAATTTTATTTCTCTATAAATTTTTTCCAAAATTTTATTTCTATATAAAATTTTTTCAAAATTTTATTTCTATGGATTATTTTATCAAAATTTTATTTCTACAGAAAATTTTGTCAAAATTTTATTTCTATAGAAAATTTTGTCAAAATTTTATTTCTATAGAAAATTTGTCAAAATTTTATTTCTATAGAAAATTTTCTTAAAATTTTATTTTTATAGAAAATTTTGTGAAAATTTTATTTCTAATGAAAATTTTGTCAAAATTTATTTCTATAGAAAATTTTGCCAAAATTTTATTTCTATTGAAAATTTTGTCAAAATTTTATTTCTATAGAAAATGTTGTCAAAATTTTATTTCTATTGAAAATTTTGTCAACATTTTATTTCTATAGAAAATTTTGTCAAAATTTTATTTATATAGAAAATTTTGTCAAAATTTTATTTCTATAGAAGATTTTGTCAAAATTGTATTTTATAGAAAATTTTATCAAAATTTTATTTCTAATGAAAATTTTGTCAACATGTTATTTCTATAAAAAATTTTGTCAACATTTCTATAGAAATTTTAGTCAAAATTATATTCCTATATAAAGTTTTATCAAAATTTTATTTCTATAGATTATTTTATCAAAATTTTATATCTACAGAAATATTTGTCAAAATTTTATTTTTATAGAAAATTTTGTCAAAATGTTATTTCTATATAAAGTTTTATCAAAATTTTTTTGCTATAGAAAATTTTCTTAAAAATTTATTTCTATAGAAATATTTGTCAAAATTTTATTTCTATAGAAAATTTTGTCAAAATTTTATTTCTATAGAAAATTTTGTCAAAATTTTATTTCTATAGAAAATTTTGTCAAAATTTTATTTCTATAGAAAATTTTGTCAAAATTTTATTTCTACAGAAAATTTTATCAAAATTAAATTTCTATGGAAAATTTTGTCAAAATTTTATTTATATAGAAAATTTTGTCGCAATCTTATTTCTACAGAAAATTTTGTCAAAATTTTATTTCTATAGAAAATTTTGTCAAAATTTTATTACTATAGAAAATTTTGTCAAAATTTTATTTCTATAGAAAATTTTGTCAAAATTTTATCTCTACAGAAAATTTTATCAAAATTAAATTTCTATGGAAAATTTTGTCAAAATTGTATTTCTACAGAAAATTTTGTCACAATGTTATTTCTATAGAAAATTTTGTCAAAATTTTATTTCTATAGAAAATTTTGTCAAAATTTTATTTCTATAGAAAATTTTGTCAAAATTTTATTTCTATAGAAAATTTTGTCAAAATTTTATTTCTATAGAAAATTTTCTTAAAATTTAATTTCTATAGAAAATTTTGTCAAATTGTATTTTATAGAAAATTTTATCAAAATTTTATTTCTAATGAAAATTTTGTCAAAATGTTATTTCTATAAAAAATTTTGTAAAAATTTTATTTCTATAGAAAATTTAGTCAAAATTATATTCCTATATAAAGTTTTATCAAAATTTTATTTCTATAGATTATTTTATCAAAATTTTATTTCTACAGAAAATTTTGTCAAAATTTTATTTTTATAGAAAATTTTGTCAAAATTTTATTTCTATAGAAAATTTTGTAAAAATTTTATTCCTATATAAAATTTTATCAAAATTTTATTTCTATAGAAAATTTTCTGAAAAATATATTTCTATAGAAATATTTGTCAAAATTTTATTTCTATAGAAAATTTTGTCAAAATTTTATTTCTATAGAAAATTTTGTCAAAATTTTATTTCTATAGAAAATTTTGTCAAAATTTTGTTACAATAGAAAATTTTGTCAAAATTTTATTTCTATAGAAAATTTTGTCAAGATTTTATTTCCATAGAAAATTTTGTCAAAATTTTATTTCTATAGAAAATTTTGTCAAAATTTTATTTCTATAGAAAATTTTGTCCACAGTATATATATGTACTTCACATTTCTAAGCATTCGCAAAATTAAATCAAAATTAAAGCAATTGTCCTCAATTATTGCTTCAACTGAAATTTAAAATGCTGGCCGATACACCTAATTAGCCGTATCTCTTCACATCTGTGGCTCTGCTGTCATTCAACCAACCATCATATCATGCATAACAATCGTTGTCCTATAATCGAGAAAATCCTTTAGACAAACAAACATTAAAGTGTATAAAATTCAAATAATAGGCATTATGATGTTATCATTTACGCTTAGCTATTATGTTTATGACTATGATAAACAAACACAAAACTCACTCACTCACTCACATAGGTAAATATGACTTTATCATCAAGGATAACAGAGTCACTGTCATCATCACCATCATCATTGTCGCTATAGTCATGAGAGTGATGATTATTATCCTTTGAATCACTGTTATCATGTTAGACAACGTCATTGCCCAGAGAATGACAAAAAGGAAGGCAAATAAAATCCTGACAAATTCATGTGACCATCATTGGATGAAAGATGACCTTTTTTGGGGGTAGGGCTAATGTTGAGTGACACAAAATTGACCCCAAGTTTAGAGATTCATGCTGAAGGGATAAACAAACAAAGACTTCCAGTCATACAAAACACAAATTAGAGAAGAAATTATGGAGAATATCAAAAGGATAATTGTTTTGTGATGAGGACTGGATATTAGTTCTTTTTTTGGGCTGGGATTCAGTTTGATAAAACATATGAATTTGATTACGTTCCCGTAAGGACCATGAAAGATTACCACCTATTGATGTTGTTGCCGTAAGAAGGGTTCGAGTTGCCAAAATGGTGTCGCAGTCTGTCAACCCGTGTATAGATCGTCTAATAGGGGATAACTCTTGGTCATTGCCCCTCTCGGTAAATTCAGTCGAAAGCCGAAATCTGATGGACCCTGAAGTTGGCAACTCAGTGGATGACATACATAAAAAATGCAATTCTGGCGAATTACCACTTTTTTTATTCCGTTAAATTTAGAAAAAAAGATGACGCGGTCTTTCGACCCGTTTACAGGCAGCCCTGAATTTGACATCCCACTCGATGGTGTTGAATTTCGCATGGCGCCTTGTTTTACAACCAGAAAATTCCATCGACATGTATTTCGCTTTATCTTTAAAAAATATTGGATCCAATTTCTTTAGACGAATCGTAGTTCTCTCCCATTTTCCTTACAATTTTCGATTTTTCCCTTCAAAAATTGAAACATTATCCACTCCTGTTGAAACAAGGGAAAAAACTTGTAATAACATTTTTTAATATCCCATTGATTGATTTTGGTTTTAAGACTCCCTAGAGATTTTCGATTTTCTAACCCTCTGGCTCTGTGGTAATCTATCTAATCGATGTTTGATAAACACCACCCTTAAGGAACCAAACGACAAAAAACAAAAAGAAAACCGAAGTCGTTAAATATAATAACTCAAAGTGCTGCTGCTCTTTTATTTTTCCTTTTTTTTTTTGGTTTTGTTCTTATCGATGTCGATTTTGGCCCGTAAATTGAACGCGCTTACAAATTACATTCTAAATAATTTATTGAATAAGGTCGCAAAACATAATTGACAATGTTTTATAGGCCAAAAACGAAGAGAAATGAAATTTTATGACCACAAAAGCCTGTAAATTCTTATGTTGCCCGTTTGTATTTGGTATCCTGTCATGGCTGTCAAAATATGTATGCGCTGTCAATAGAAACAATCGTAGGGAATATTTGCAAAATTCTAAGAAAAAGTTAAGGATATAGAATGGTAGGGCCCTTGAGGCGGCGCTATGAATATGGGCCCCATGAAAGATAGCCCCAAAACCTAAATGAAGTAGGGTCCCAAAAATATTATATGGAAAACAGCAACACAATTTTGTATGTTTAATTTGGTTGCATTATGAAAATAAACCCCAATAATTTAAATGAAAATAAACCCAAATTGAGTCATTTATCCCAGCCAGATCTTTACTAAAGATTGTGGAAAATTTCATTCGGCCGAACAGAAAAATGTACAATCAGGCGTGTTATAGATTTATATCTGATGTTTTCTTTTCAATGACTCAATTGATCCATATATCTCGAATAATAAAAAACCCCAATTTCCTTTTTGGGTTGAGATACGTGGGGTCTATTTTCACTTCTGGAATTTGACATAGTCCAAGTCTTTAAGCTTTTTCTTAAAACATTGTATTTTTTTCATCCGTTAGGGTTCATTTTCATACGGTCTTCTAAACAAAAAAAGAGAAAAGGAGACCTAATTTTATGTTGGGGTCGATGCTAATGTTGCAGTTAGACTTTGTTGGGGCAAATTTTCTAGGGGCTTAAGCGATGTTTAAGACTTTCTTCTATGGAGAGAGTTCATGGTGGGCTATCCCGATTCCCAAGAGATTCGTACTAAGTAAAATTTATTTTTTCTTATAACTTCTTGTTTTTTTCTTTCATCAGTTAGGGTTCATTTTCACATGGGTCTTTTACATCAGAGAGAAATTGAGCCTCACTTGTATGTTGGGGTTGATTCTAATGCTTCAGTTACATTTTTTTGGGGCTCATTTTCAAGGGGCTTATTTTCCTAGGGCCAATGGGTGTAATTTTCGTGGGCCTATTTTCTAACCGCCCCTTTAAAATTTATCAATTTTTTATAGCAAATTTTATCAAAATTTTATTTCTATAGAAAATTTTGTTAAAATTTTATTTCTATAGAAAATTTTGTCAAAATATTATTTCTATAGAAAATGTTGTAAAAATTTTATTTCTATAGAAGATTTTGTCAAAATTTTATTTCCATAGAAAATTTTATAAAAATTTTATTTCTATAGAAAATTTCATAAATTTTTTTTTTCTGTAGAAAATTTTATTTCTGTAGACAATTTTATAAAAATTTTTATTTCTATAGAAAATTGTGTCAAAATGTTATTTCTATATAAAATTTTGTCAACATTTTGTTTCTCTAGAATTGTTTTTTCAAAACTTTATTTCTGTAGAAAACTTTGTCAACATTTTATTTCTATAGAAAATTTTGTCCAAATTTTATTGTTGTAGAAAAATTTTTCCAAATTTTATTTTTATGGAAAATTTTGTCCAAATTTTATTTCTATAGAAAATTTTTTTAAAATTTTAGTTCTGTAGAAAACTTTGTCAAAATTTTATTTCTATAGAAATTTTTTTCAAAATTTTATTTCTCTAGAAAATTTTGTCAAAACTTTATTTCTTTAGAAAACTTTGTCAACATTTTATTTCTATAGAAAATTTTGTCCAAATTTTATTTTTATAGTAAATTTTGTCCAAATTTTATTTTTATAGAAAACTTTGTCAAAATTTTATTTCTATAGAAAATTTTATCAAAATTTTATTTCTCTAGAAAATTTTGTCAAAATTTTATTTCTTTAGAAAACTTTTTCAAAATTTTATTCCTATAGAAAATGTTGTCAAAATTTGTATTTCTATAAAAAATTTTGTCAAAATTTTATTTCTATAGAATTTTTTTTCAAAATTTTATTTCTCTAGAAAATTTTGTCAAAACTTTATTTCTTTAGAAAATTTTTTCAAAATTTTATTTCTGTAGAAATCTTTGTCAAAATTTTATTTCTATAGAAAATTTTGTCCAAATTTTATTTTTATAGAAGGCTTTGTCCAAATTTTATTTCTATAGAAAATTTTTTTAAAATTTTATTTCTGTAGAAAACTTTGTTATAATTGTATTTCTATAGAAAATTTTATCAAAATTTTATTTCTCTAGAAAATTTTGTCAAAGTTTTATTTTTCTGGAAAATTTTTTCAAAATTTTATTTCTCTAGAAAATTTTTTCAAAATTTTATGTCTGTAGAAAACTTTGTCAAAATTTTATTTCTATAGAAAATTTTGTCAAAATTTGTATTTCTATAGACAATTTTGTCAAAATTTGTATTTCTATAGAAAATTTTGTCAAAATTTGTATTTCTATAGAAAATTTTATCGACATTTTATTTCTATAGAAAATTTTGTCAAAATTTTATTTCTATAGAAAATTTTGTCAAAATTTTATTTCTCTGGAAAATTTTATCAAAATTTAATTTCTCTAGAAAATTTTGTCAAAATTTTATTTCTATAGAAATTTTTTTCAAAATTTTATTTCCATAGGAAATTTTTACAAAATTTGATTTCTTTAGAAAATTTTGTCAAAATTTTATTTCTGTAGAAAATTGTATTAAAATTTTATTTCTGTAGAAAACTTTGTCAAAATTTTATTTCTATAGAACATTTTGTCTAGACCTCGAGCTCGTTTTTATCAACAATTATCAATTGGCAAATTTTATTTCTATAGATATTTTATTTTTTTCTTCCATCAGTTTAATTTTTCAAAATTTTATTTCTCAAAATGATCGCTTGTTTTTTTCGGAAAAACTGGAAATGTCCTAATCTTACCACTAGAACAACGCATAACATTTAATTCTGAGTGATAAACAACCATTTGTTCAGCAGTTGTCTTCCTAGAAATCAGGATAACTAACTGCCGAAAACGGATCATTCTTCACCACTACAATGCAAGCTCTCACACATCGGCTAAATGTTTGAGCACTTTAAACATCGATTTAATGGGTATCCGTCCTGATTTGGCACCGAATAAGTTCTGTATTATTTATGTTTCGATAAACGCATTGAAAAGTGTATAGATCTTAATGGGGAATATTTTGAAAAACAATAAAGCGATTTTCGATAATTAGTATTTGTTCTATAATCCCGAAATATAAAAGTCAACCCTCGAAATATGTGTACACAATATACCTTAAACATCGAAAACAATAGCTCTCTAATTAATTTGTGGTTATAGTCAGTTGAGCAGAACTATAAATGAAGTTGTCTAAATAACAGAAACTCCTAAACTAGTTCTCCTGACGATTACTGGTAGTACACAAAAGGATCAAGTGGTTTCCTTAAATGGCAAGCCCATGTTTAATAGCCAGTTTTTTGCCTTAAAAATAATCTCGATTGGAATTACTTTTATTTACCTGGAATTAACTTTTCTACAGATGCGGTAATACTCCCATTTCTTAGAGGGTTAATTTTCATACTTTATAAAAGGCCTTCTTTTTATACCATCTCAATTGTTCAAAATGCCTATGCCTTAGTCTTACTTATACATTTACACTTAGCCCCATGGATATGATATGTTGACTTTTTACGATTCGACTCCATAAAGGCAAGCAGCAAACTCTAGGGATTACGCAAAGTATTTGCAAAGGACTTAAGTTTATGACCCTAACGCGTGTTACTTAAGGTGCCATTTGTAGCCACAAAACACGGATCACTCGTGGGCCAATAATACTCGTTTTTCGTCTATGTCTATGTCTGTTGCAGTGCATTTGGTTTAATGCCAACCATATGTGAGTGAGGGCCGTCGTATTCTATTAACCAATAACACAACACACAAACATTTACACCTCAATCCATATAAGCCTTTAGTAAAGCGTTTGAGCTCTCTCTCTCTCTCTCACCCTCTCTATTCCATTCCTCTTTTTATACCCACCACCATAGAATGGTGACGGGGTATAATAAGTTTGTCATTCCGTTTGTAACACATCGAAATATCGATTTCCGACTATATAAAGTATATATATTCTTGATCAGGGAGAAATTCTAAGACGATATAAGCATGTCCGTCTGTCCGTCTGTCTGTCTGTCTGGCTGTCTGTTGTAATCACGCTACAGCATTCAATAATGGAGCTATCGTCCTGAAATTTGGCACAGAATCGTCTTTTGTCTGCGCGCAGGTCAAGTTCGAAGATGGGCTATATCGGGCCATGTTTTGGTATAGCCCCCATATAAACCGACCTCCCGATTTGGGGTCTTTCGCTTATAGAAACCGTAGTTTTCATCCAATTTGCGCGAAATTGAAAATCTAGAGATATTTTGGGACCTTGAAGAGGTGTGCCAAAAATGGTGAGTGTCGGTCCATGTTTTGGTATAGCCCCCATATAAACCGACCTCCCGATTTGGGGTCTTTCGCTTATAGAAACCGTAGTTTTCATCCAATTTGCGCGAAATTGAAAATCTAGAGGTATTTTGGGACCTTGAAGAGGTGTGCCAAAAATGGTGAGTGTCGGTCCATGGTTTGGTATAGCCCCCATATAAACCGACCTCCCGATTTGGGGTCTTTCGCTTATAGAAACCGTAGTTTTCATCCAATTTGCGCGAAATTGAAAATCTAGAGGTATTTTGGAACCTTGAAGAGGTGTGCCAAAAATGGTGAGTGTCAGTGCATGTTTTGGTATAGCCCCCATATAGACCGATCTCCCGACTTTACTTCTTGGGCTTATAGAATCCGTAGTTATTATCCAATTTGCCTCAATTTCAAATTCTAGAGGTATTTTAGAACCATAAAGAGGTGTGCCAAAAATGGTGAGTAGCGGTCCATGTTTTGGTATAGTCCCCATATAAACCGATCTCCCGATTTTTCTTTTTGGGCTTATAGAATTCGTAGTTTTTATCCAATTTGCCTGAAATTTAGAACTAAATCCAGAATCTGATATAGTCCTCATAGGTGAAATCTTTAAATTTATCATCGGGAAGTGTCCTCAAGTCCTCAAGCCCTCCTGAAATTTCAAAGGAAACCCTAATAATTGGTTCATGGTGGTGGGTATTTAAGATTCGGCCCGGCCGAACTTACTGCTGTATATACTTGTTTCTCTTTAGCTTGCAGCCATCAAATGATATCAAGCGCATAATAAAAGAAGCCAAAGAAACCTTTGAAAAACATTGAAATTGTAGCAGTTTCTTAACCTTTGGAACATTTTTTATGCCTCACATGTTTATTTATGGCATTGTAAAATAAAAATCTATTGGACTAAATGGTCATTTTACTTGTTGTCATTGCTGGAGGTGAATAAATGACAGAGCTATTAATTCTATAGACGCATAGACCAAACAAGACGGATTGTAGTAGAGCAGTGGGGGTTGATAATGAATTTTATTGGGTTTTGGACCAACTTTAGCAATAGAAAGCAGCCAATGATAGATATGTTTTAAGGGGGCAAAGGAATTCCCTACCTTTCGTTATATGTTATGCTATGGTGCTATGCCATGAGCATATGGACATGAACGATTTCCTTAAAAATTATCATGAGTTCTTAAGAAAAACTACTAACGTGAGCCCCTTTCCACTTGACAAGTGAGTATAGTGAAATATTATTTTTTTTGGTTGCCCTCTACAGAGCCAATTTCGCGCAGTTTGTGATGGCTTTGTCGGTCGTTTCAATGGCATAATTTGTACCGAAGGTATCCAATTTGAACAAATCTAAACTTATTCCAAAAATTTGATCTTGTTTCCGAAATGTTTTGCTTTTGATCAATATATTTAAATTATCTAGCGCTTTACTTTGTTGTATCACATATCAACCGCCCTGTGCTTTTAAATTGACTTGGAAGAATTAGATGTTTAGGTTTACTTATTTCGTAGAGGTGGTTTAGGATATGGACTTTTTAATTTACTCACTTGTTTACTGCAAAAATCAGTCGAATCATTGGGACCTGACTCAAAAAAGCCTATATGAATTCAAAGATTGTGACCTTACCTTAAGAATTTGGGTATTGATAGATTTCTACCAAATGTGTTAGATTGTTTACAGTTTGCTAGATTGGTAGAATTTTTGATGTTTTGGTAGATTTTGAAAAATATTCGTCTCCAACTAAGAAGTACTTCAGAAACTTTCTATCGAAATAAAATTTTGACATTTTCTATAGAAATAAAACTTTGACAAAATTCTCTCTAAAAATAAAATTCTGACAAAATTTCATATAGAAATAAAATTTTGACAAAATTTTCTATAGAAATAATATTTTGGCAAAATTATCTCCAAAAATAAAATTTTGACAAAATTTTCTATAGAAATAATATTTTGGCAAAATTATCTGCAAAAATAAAATTCTGACAAAATTTCTTTTAGAAATAAAATTTTGACAAAATCTTCTATAGAAATAAAAATTTTACAAAATTTTCTATAGATACAAAATGTTGAAAAAATTATATATAGGAATAAAATTTTTACACAATTTCCTATAGAAATAAAATTTTGACAAAATTTCCTTTAGAAATGAAATTTTGACAAAATTTCCTATAGAAATAAAATTTTGAAAAAATTTCGTATAGAAATAAAATTTTGACAAAATTTCCTATCGAAATAATTGATTGATTGATTGATTTATTGAATTATATGTCAATACAACAAGATAATTATCTTAAATATCACAGTATTGGAATTACAATGTTATCATAATCTCTATGTTATAAAGTTTTGACAAAATTTCCTATAAAAATAAAATTTTAACAAAATTTTCTATAGAAATAAAAATTGGACAAAATTTTCTATAGAAATACAATTTTAACAAAATTTTCTATAAAAATTAAATTTTGACAAAATTATCTAAAAAAAAAATAAACTATTTAGGAAATTTCTTATAGAAATTAACTACCAAAATTAAATTTTGACAAAACATTTTGACAACATTTTCTAAAGAAATAAAATTTTGACAAACTTTTCTTTAGGTACAAAATGTTAAAAACTTTTCTGTAGAAATAAAATGTTGACAAAATATTCTATAGAAATAAAATTTTGACAAAATTTTCTACATAAATAAAATTTTTACAAAATTTCCTGTAGAAATAAAAGTGTGACAAAATTTTCCTATAGAAATAAGATATTGACAAAATTTCTTATAGAAATACAATTTTGACAAAATTTTCTATAGAAATAAAATTTTTACAAAATTTTCTATAGAAATAAAATTTTGACAAAATTCTCTATAAAAATTACATTTTGACAAAATTTCCTATAGAAATAAAATATTTATAAAATTTTTTACAGAATTAAAACTTTGACAAAATTTTCTATAGAAATAAAACTTTGACAAAATTTTCTATAGGTACAAAATGTTAAAAAACTTTTCTATAGAAATAAAATGTTGACAAAATATTCTATAGAAATAAAATTTTGGAAAAATTTTCTACATAAATAAAATTTTTACAAAATTTCCTTTAGAAATAAAAGTTTAACAAAATTTTCCTACAGAAATAAGATATTGACAAAATTTCCTATAGAAGTACAATTTTGACAAAATTTTCTATAGAAATACCTTTTTTTGTATATTGAAATAAAATTTTGACAAAATTCTCTTTAAAAATTAAATTTTGATAAAAATTTCTATAGAAATAAAATATTGACAAAATTATAGAAATTATCTACAAAAATAAAATTTTGACAAATTTTTCTATAGATATAAAACTTAAACAAAATTGTCTATAGAAATAAAATTCTGACAAAATTTCCTTTAGAAATAAAACTTTGACAAAATGTTCTACAGAAGAAAAGTTTTGACAAAATTTCCTATAGAAATAAAATTTTGACAAAATTTTCTATAGAAATAAAAATTTGACAAAATTTTCTATAGAAATAAAATATTGACAAAATTTCCTATAGAAATAAAATTTTGGCAAATTTTTCTATAGCAATACAATTTTGACAAAATTTCCTTTAGAAATGAAATTTTGACAAATTTTTTTATAGAAATAAAACTTTGACAAAATTTTCTATAGAAACAAAATGTTTACTAAATTGTCTATAGAAATAAAATGTTTACAAATTTTTCTATTCAAATAAAATTTTGTCAAAAGTTTCTATTGCACTAAAATGTTGACAACATTTTCTAAGAAATACAATTTTGATAAAATTTCCTATAAAAATAAAATTTTGACAAAATTTTCTTAGAAATAAAATTTTGGCAAAATTTCTTTAGAAATAAAATTTTGACAAAATTTCCTTTAGAAATAAAATTTTTACAATATTTTCTACAGAAATAAAATTCTGAAAATTTTCCTTTAGAAATAAAATTTTGACAATATTTTCTATAGAAAAACAATTTGACAAAAGTTCATAGAGAAATAAAATTTTCGCAAAATCTTCTACAGAAATAAATTTTTGACAAAATTTCCTATAGAAATAAAATTTTGACAAAATTTTCTATAGAAATACAAATTTGACAAAATTTTCTATTGAAATAAAATACTGTAAAAATTACCTATAGAAATAAAATTTTGGGAAATTGTTCAATAGCAATACAATTTTGACAAAATTCCCTATAGAAATAAAATTTTGACAAAATTTCCTTTAGAAATGAAATTTTGACAAAATTTTCTATAGCAATACAATTTTGACAAAATCTTCTACAAAAATAAAATTTTGACAAAATTTCCTATAAAAATAAAATTTTGACGAAATTTTCTATAGAAATAAAATTTTGACAAAATTTCCTATAGAAATAAAATTTTGACAAAATTTCCTTTAGAAATAAAATGTTGAAAATATTTTCTATAGAAATAAAATTCTGACAAAATTTCCTTTAGAAATAAAATTTTGACAAAATTTTCGATAGAAAAACAATTTGACAAAATTTCATAGAGAAATAAAATTTTGAAAAAATTTTCTATAGAAATAAAAATTTGACAATATTTTCTATAGAAATAAAATATTGACAAAATTTCCTAAGAAATAAAATTTTGGGAAATTGTTCTATAGCAAAATTTTCTATAGAAAAACAATTTGACAACATTTCATAGAGAAATAAAATTTTGACAAAATTCCCTATAGAAATAACGTTTTGGCAAAATTTCCTATAGAAATAACATTTTGCAAAATTATCTACAAAAATAAATTTTTGACAAAATTTTCTATAGAAATAAAATTTTGTTGTTTTTTTGATTTCAGCTTAAACCATACATTCACTAAACTACAAATGTAGCTTAACCAACAGAGGAAGAGAATGATTGTCAAATTTATTTGGGCAAAGCCCTATAGACTGAGAGATGGTTGGATGGACGCACGTTTCAGAATTACCACATTCCTCATCAGCATCCTCTACTTGCAGCAAAACTATCAACCAATTATCAGAATAAATTCAGGCATTTCATTAAACCCAACCATAAACCACACTTGAACCTTCCGAAAAAAGGTTTTGCATTGATAGCCGGCTTTTTCCGAAATAAATTCGTACAAACATCTCTCTTTTCCTTTGCCACCCTCAAATCATCGATTTTAATGAAGTTGGCTGGGTTTTATTTTGAGCGTGCTTCCTCTTCTTTCATTCGTTTTGTTTTGTTATTGTTGGTTTTTGTTCTTTAATCATTTTGACAAAATTTTCTTTAAATACAAAATGTTGACAAAATTTTCTATAGAAATAAAATATTGACAAAATTTTCTATAGAAATTATCTACAAAAATAAGTTTTTGACAAATTTTGCTATATATATAAAATTTAGACAAAATTTTCTGCTGAAATAAAGTTTTGAAAAAATTTTCTATAGCAATACAATTTTGACAAAATGACAAGTTTGCCTTACTTCGAACACATAGGACTTTAATGAAGGGACGCAAATTTGCAAGATATGTGTCCGAAATTAAAAGGTTTTGAAATGTAGTTTTCATACTTTTTCATATTTCCTGCTTCAACATTCATAACAACTCAAAAATATGTACCCCCATGTTCCGATATTATGAATCGCAAATCGAAAGAATTTATTTTTCTTGTAACGAAAAAATAGACATACTCTCGGACTTCAATACAATTTTTATTTGAACCTCTCAATGAAAAGAACTATATTACCAAGGTCTAAGTTTAAAAGTTTCAGGTTTAAGAATTTATGGCGAAAATTTTGCAATACCGAATTTCGGAACAAGGGGGATAGTGTTTAAAAATATTTCCTTATTCCAATAAGCCAAGTATTAAATATTATAGATGAAGTTCGTGGCAACCTATCCTAATTTTTTATATATTTTTTAAAATAAATTTACACTAAATAAATAAATATTATTTAATTAAATATTTTTTTAGTGTGGGGTAAAAATCAAACCATCTATTTGGTTTAACTTCCTGCACTATTAGAATAATATAATATTGTCTAAATTTCTTACCTATCTCTTAGAAATATGCATAAAGAGATAGAGAGAGTGTGTGTTTTTATAAACATCCGAGGCATACACTACCATTCTTGTACTTGTTTTTGTATCCTCTCTCTCTTACAAAGAAAAATACATCTCTATTCTTCATAGCTTATCTCTTTGGTAAACTCATAAAAAATATTCCTTGTTCCACAACATTGAAATTTTAGGGGGTGAGTTGAACGATGCCGTTTAAATGAAATAAAATTTTCAATTTCTTCATGTCTATGTGGCGTCAAAAGTCATACATTTTTGTTATTCATTTCTTTTCGTTCACTTTGTTTTATGTGGGAGACACTGGTCCATTCCAACGGTTATAAAAAAAACACCACCACAATTTTGTCTAGCAAGAATTTCTACCAAAAGAAGAAGAAGATGTAAAGAAATATTTACGGACGTTTTTGAGGTCACATTAGCCTAAGGAAAAATATTTGCATTGATGCTTGTTAAGCTCTAAAGCCATTTCAAGGCTTGTTAATTATAGGCTTTAACTTTTATTTCTAGAGAAGTTTAATATATATTTTCTTCTATTTTGAAATGATGATATTTCAGGGTATAGTAAGGAGTAATAATACACGGAGAGAAATGGTTCTCAGGTTTTAGTTACACAGCACAAAAATTGCAAGAAATTAAATTTCCTATGGAAATGAAATTTTCTGAAAATTTTCTATGGAAATGAAATTTTCCAAAAATTTCCTATAGAAATGAAAATTTTCGAAAATTAACGTTTCAGAAAATTTTCTGTAGACACGAAATTTTCAGAAAATTTCCTATAGAAATGAATTTGTGGAAAAAATTCCAATAGATATTAATTTTTCAGAAAATTTCTTAAAGAAATTGATCTTTTTCCGATAGTTTCCTATAGAAACGAAATTGTCAGGAAATTTCCTATTGAAATATATTTAGAAAATTTTCTATATAAATGAAGTTTTTGAAAAATTTCTTATAGAAATGAAATTTTTAGAAAATTTCCTACAGAAATGAAATCGTTGGAAAATTTCCTATAGAATGAATTTTTGAAAAATTTCCTATAGCAAAGAAATTTTCAGAAAATTTCCTATATTAAAGAAATTTTCCGGAAATTTCCTATAGAAATTAAATTTTGAGAAATTTTACTATACGAATTTAAATTTTAAAATATTTGCCTAAAATTTCCTATAGAAATAAAGTATTCGAAAATTGTTTCTATAGAAATGATTTCTTCCGGAAATTTGCTTTAGAAAAAATTTTTAGGAAATTTTTTATAGAAATATATTTTCAGAAAATTTCTTATAGTGATAACATTTTTAGACAATTTTCTATTCAAATGATATATTGATATTTCAGGGTATAGTAAGGAGTAATAAAACGTTGAGGGAGAAGGTTCTCAGGATAAGTTACCCAGTAAAAGAATTGAAAGATATTACTTTTTTCGAAAATTTCCTATAGAAATTAATTTTTCACGAAATTTCCTATAGAAAAGAATTTTTCAGAAAATTTTCTATAGACAGGAAATTTTCAGAATATTTTCTATAGACAAGAACTTTACGGAAAATTTCCTATAGACAGGAAATTTTTAGAAAATATCCTATAGAAATGAAATTGTTGGAAAATTTCCTATAGTAGAATGAATTTTTGGAGAATTTCCTATAGCAACGAAATTTTCAAAAAATTTCCTATAGTAAAGAAATTTTCAAAAAAAATCCTATAGAATTAAATTTTGAGAAATTTTCCTATACGAATTAAAATTTCAAAATATTTTCCTAAAATTTCCTATAGAAGTCAATTTTTTCGAAAATTGTTAAGTTCTCGGAAAATTTCCTATACAAATGATTTTTTCTGGAAATTTCCTATTGAAAAGAAATTTTCAGGAAATTTCCTATAAAAAATAACTTTTCAGAAAATTTTCTATAGACAGGAAATTTTTAGAAAATATCCTGTAAAAATGAAGTTAATGGAAACTTTCCTATAGTAGAATGAATTTTTGGAGAATTTCTTATAGGAACGAAATTTTCAGAAAATTTCCTAAAGTAAAGAAATTTTCAAAAAAATTCCAATAGAAATTAAATTTGGAGAAATTTTCCTATACGAATTAAAATTTCAAAATATTTTCCTAAAGTTTCCTATAGAAATCAAATTATTCGAAAACTATTAAGTTCTCCGAAAATTTCCTATAGGAATGATTTTTTTCCGAAAATTTCCTTTAGAAAATATTTTTTTAGGAAATTTCCTATAGAAAATAACTTTTCAGAAAATTTTCTATAGACGGGACATTTTTTGAAAATGTCCTATAGAAATGAAATTGTTGGAAAATTTCCTATAGTAGAATGAATTTTTGGAGAATTTCCTATAGCAAAGAAATTTTCAGAAAATTTCCTATAGTAAAGAAATTTTCAAAAAATTTCCTATAGAAATTAAATTTTGAGAAATTATACAATTATTTTTCGAGCTTTATGGACAGATAGATTAAGGAACATGGTTAATAGAGCCATTGAAATTTCCTATACGAATTAAAATTTCAAAATATTTTCCTAAAATTTCCTATAGAAATCAAATTATTCGAAAATTGTTAAGTTCTCGGAAAATTTCATATACAAATGATTTTTTCCGGAAATTTCCTATAGAGAAGAAATTTTCAGGAAATTTCCTATAGCAAATAACTTTTCAGAAATTTTTCTATAAACAGGAAATTTTTAGAAAATATCCTATAGAAATGAAATTGTTGGAAATTTTCCTATAGTAGAATGAATTTTTGGAGAATTTCCTATAGCAACGAAATTTTCAGAAAATTTCCCATAGTAAAGAAATTTTCAAAAAATTTCCTATAGAAGTTAAATTTTGAGAAATTTTCCTATACGAATTAAAATTTCAAAATATTTTCCTAAAATTTCCTATAGAAATCAAATTATTCGCAAATTGTTAAGTTCTCGGAAAATTTCCTATAGAAATGATTTTTTTCGGAAATTTCGTATTGAAAATAAATTTTCAGGAAATTTCCTATAGAAAATAACTTTTCAGAAAATTTTCTATAGACAGGAAATTTTAGAAAATATCCTGTAAAAATGAAATTAATGGAAAATTTCCTATAAAAGAATGAATTTTTGGAAAATTTTCTATAGTAAAGAAATTTTCAGAAAATTTCCCATAGTAAAGAAATTTTCAAAAAATTTCTTATAGAAGTTAAATTTTGAGAAATTTTCCTATACGAATTAAAATTTCAAAATATTTTCCTAAAATTTCCTATAGAAATCAAATTATTTGAAAATTGTTAAGTTCTCGGAAAATTTCCTATAGAAATGATTTTTTCCGAAAATTTCCTTTAGAAAATAATTTTTTAGGATATTTCTTATAGCGATAAAATTTTTAGAAAATTTTCTATAAACAGAAAGTTTTTAGAAAATATCCTGTAAAAATGAAATTGTTGGAAAATTTTCTATAGTAGAATGAATTTTTGGAGAATTTCCTATAGCAAAGAAATTTTCAGAAAATTTCCCATAGTAAAGAAATTTTCAAAAAATTTCCTATAGAAGTTAAATTTTGAGAAATTTTCCTATACGAATTAAAATTTCAAAATATTTTCCTAAAATTTCCTATAGAAATCAAGTTATTCGAAAATTGTTAAGTTCTCTGAAAATTTCCTATAGAAATGATTTTTTCCCGAAAATTTCCTTTAGAAAAGAATTTTTTAGGAAATTTCTTATAGCGATAAAATTTTTAGAAAATTTTCTATAGAAATGACGATATTTCAGGGTATAGTAAGAAGTAATAATACACCCAGAGAGAAGGTTCTCTGGTTACCTCAAGTTACCCAGTAAAAAAAATTTGAAGTTGTTCCACAAACATTTTTAAGAGCATTTCGGGATAATTGATAAATTTTGGACAATTAAATGTTGCAAAATAGAATGAAAAATCAATAAGTCTCGTTAATAAAAATTTCAAATGGAATTTGGATTTAATTCCCAGTGTATATCGATTTTTTTGTTATGTGAAAAAAATCTTACTTTTTGTTTCTGGGTGTATACACACGCAATTGCACTATCAGCTTCTCTCTCTCTCTCTCTCTCTATCCATCTCTCTTTGATTGTGCTTAACCAAAAAAGGACATTTGATGCACATGCATCTATAGATGATTTTATTCCATTGGGAATTCGACTGTTGAAGGAAAATCAACATTGTTTTTGTATTCACAGGCATTTAATTAGATTTTCATTTGTTGGTCTTTCGTTCGGATCATTAATAGTCCTTGTGATAGTAAAAAAAACAGCTTCTAAGTATAAGCCACTGCATCAGGTCCTTTATTTTAGTGCTACAAATTTGTTAGTAAATTTTCCTCTCTATTCCTACCTGGTGACTAAATTCAATGTTCTAGGTTTTAGTGGTCATTCAGCCATTTTTAGTTGAGTTTATGGCACTTGCTTCAATTATAGCTCTACTCTGACATTGCATCACCATCTACCTCATCCAAGAAATTTCATTAGTTTATTTTGTGAGTGCTTCTTGCGCATTCAAAGGATCCTTAAGGATTTATTACATTAAAATTACTCCGTTAAGCTTAAGCTCTATTTAACTATCCTTAGAAAATTAATTTGCTGTTAATTAGTATGAAATTGTATTTTTTTATACTCTGACGCCTTTCGTCGAGCCAAGACTTGTCTCACTTTTTTTGGTGTGTGTGTACCATGGTGAATCCCATTCATATTGTCTGCAATAATTCCTTGGGAATTATGTCGTTAAATTGTGAAATAAAAAGACACTGAATGAAGGATGTTAATAAAAGAAAGCCCAACGAATATTTCTCACCATAATTAAATGAAGAGTTAATGCCTAAACAGACCTTGAATGGCTAGCATAAGGCGTTTTTGGGAGCTTATATTTAGGCAGAGATTTTAATCATCAAATCGGTAAATATGCTTACTAAGAATATAGATATTTGAGGAAAATAATAAGGAAGTTAATGTAATTAAATTTAACTAAAATAAATCTTGGCAGTTATATTAAATTACATATAAAAATTAAATAATAAGAAATTTTTCTATAAAAATGAATTTTGCAGAAAATTAATTTTACAAAAAAATTAATTTTACGAAAAAATTCCTAAAAAGATGAAATTAAAAAAAATCGTACGGAAATGAAATTTTCAAAAAAATACTATAAATATGAAATTTTCTTTAGAAATGAACTTGTATGAAAATTTCCTATAGAAAAGAAATGAAATATCCTATAGGAATGAAATTTTCAGAAAATTTCCTATAAAAATGCAATTTTCTGAAATTGAATATAGAAAAGAAATAAAATTTCCTATAGGAATGAAAATTTCCTATAAAAAAAGCAATTTTCTGAAAAAGAATTAGAAATGAAATTTTCAGAAATTTTCCTATAGAAATGAAGTTTTTGAAAAATTTCTTATAGAAATGAAATTTTTGGAAAATTTCCTATAGAAAAGAAATTTTCAGAAATTTTTCTATGAAATTTTCAGGATATTTTAACAAAATTTCCTAAGAAATGAAATTTTCTATAGAGACTAAATTTTCAAAAGATTTCCAATAAAAATGAAATTTTGAGTTTGGCAAAGGAAAAGAGATATGCTGGCAAATTTGTTTAGGCAGTAGCCGACTATCAAACCCTTTTTCGGGAGGTTCAAGTGTAGTTCACGTTGGGTTGAGTGAATTACCCGAATTTATTCTGATAATTGGTTGATAGTTTTGCTGCAAGTAGAGGATGCTGATGAGGAATGTGGTAATTCCGAAACAGCTGTACATCCAACCATCTTGCAGTCTATAGGGCTTTGCCCAAATAAATTTGACAAGCATACTTTTCCTCTGTTGGTTAAGCTACACTTGTAGTTTAGTCAATGCATGGCTTTAAGCTGAGATCAAAATGAAATTTTCCTATAGAAATGAGATTTTCAGGAAATTTTAACAAAATTTCCTATAGAAATGAAATTTTCAAAAAATTTCCTATAGAAATGAAATTTTCAAAAAATTTCCTATAGATATGAAATTTTCAGAAAATTTTCTATAGAAATTAAATTTTCAGAAAATTTCCTTAAAAATGAAATTTTCAGAAAATTTCCTATAAAAATTAAACTTTCATAAAATTTTCTATAGATATTAAATTTTTGGAAAATTTCCAATAGCAGAGAAATTTTGAGAAAATATCCTATAGAAATGAAATTTTTGAAAAATTTTCTAGAGAGATGAAATTTTTGGAAAATTTCATATAGAAAGATTATTATAAAAACTAAAATTTCAGACAAATTTATGAAAAAGTGAAGTTTTAAGAAAATTTGTTATAGAAAGATTTCGTATAAAAATTAATTTTTCAGAAATTTTCTTATAGAAATGAGATTTTCAGGAAATTTTAACAAAATTTCCTATAGAAATTAAATTTTCAGAAAATTTCCTATATAAATGAAATTTTGGGAAATTTTCCCATAGAAATGAAATTTTCAGAAAATTTTCTATAGAAATGACATTGTCATAAAATTTCCCATAGAAATGAAATTTTTGGAGAATTTTCTAAAGAAATTTCATTTTTCAGAAAATTTCTGTCCATCATTTATGTCAATTTATATGGACCACTGTACCCACATAGGTTATGTTTTATCATTTTGTTATCCTTTTGTTAGCCTTTTATTATCATAGCTAGTCAACATATCCTAGTTGCGCTTATCTAGCCATCAAACTTTAGGACTTTAATAATGACAGTATATTTATTTCAATTATTTAACATTAGCTTCCAATATTTCCTTCCTATTCTGCAACTATTTATGGTTATAGTAAACATATATTGCCATCATATCCATGTTTCGTGGAGTTGTGGGACTGCCTTGTCAGAAGACATGAAAAAGAAAACTTGACCACATAAACACGTTCATAATAACATTTGGACCATTTCCACAACGACCAGAAGTTAGTTTCGGGCAAAGAAGCTTTGAGTGTTGAATTGTGAGGATGACTTCAAACAGGACATAGAATAACCACGGCAGGCTCAGATGGTCCATCCTTATAAGTTATAGACATTGAACTAATAAAGTTACCATATGTTCGTGTCTGAGTGGTATATCAGTTGTGGGATGACGATGATGGTGCTAAAACCTATTATCACGATGGAAACATATTTCAAAACCAAGAAGCAAAGCCTCCCCGAAACGGAAGAGGCAATGATCCCAGCAGGAAGGTCCCTCTACCAGCAAACAAACAAAATGATTTTTTTTAAGGTTTCTAACTATGCTCAAAGGCGGTAAAATTGCTAATGCTGATGGTCAGCAGGATGCAAGCATATTTTATCACACATACAAGGCCATGAAACCTCTGGTATACACGATATCCTTGTGTGTGTGTGCGTGCAATGATGTCCTAGTATCACTAAAGTTGCATTGGTATGAGGCAAAATACTTTTGAGACATCATCGGCATCAGCATCAGCATCATCCACATCCGCATATGGATGGCTATGTAGCAACATCAATAGTTTTCTCAAAGTGCAAAATTATATGATGAGTAACATGCAATGAATTACGTGACTTTTGATGTATTAAGGGATTTTTGTGGTCTCTTTCCATCCTTTTTCGTATTGTTTTATATTTGTCATAGCTGATGCTATTTGAGCCGATAGTTATAGTGGTTGGTTTAATGTACACAAATATATATATGGAAAGCATTGAGAAATATGTTTGTTTTTTAGGGGAAACATAAAAATTTTCCTAAGAAAATCCATAAAAATCGAATTCCATAGAGAACCACTTGAATTCCTTAGCATAGTATATTGGTCAGAAATTTATGTTATGGTTTGAATGGAAGAAATAGAAGTACTTTAAGTAAAATATTTTTTTTTTTTAGAATTTCAATTTCTCTCTCAAATAATACAGTATCAGAAATTAAATTTGAAATTTTTAATATTAGACATTAGATTTGTTGGGAAATTATTTTTAAAATAGTCTTACATCAATGCAGGCTGTCCAAATTATTTACACTAAAAATTACTACAATATTTATGCAAGCTTATTGGACAAGAAAAATAAGGGAATTGATACTATTAAGTTATTGAAAAGAAAATACCAGATACCAATCTACACAAATCTGACTATACACATATTTCATCGCTGACTAATTCGAATTTCCGTAGCCTTTAGCGTAGATCTGGCGGGGGAATATGATTCATTTTGGGCCTTATATATGCCAATTTCTTACGAACATTATATACCAGAATTATTCTTTCCACTTGATCTGCCTGCCAGAAAATGAAAATTGGAGGTAAATTATAAAAAGGGTAATGAAATTAAATTTAAGAAAAAAATCTATGCAGTTATATTAAATTTCCTATAGCACTGAAATTTTGAGAAAATTTCCTATAGAAAAGAAATTTTCAGAAAATTTCCTGTAGAAATGACATTTTTTGAAAATTTCCTTTGCAAATTAAATTTACATAAAAATTTCCTTTGGAAATTAAATTTTCGAACTTGATCTGCCTGCCAGAAAATTAGAATTTCAGGTAAATAATAAAGAGGTTTATGAAATTAAATTTAAGAAAAAAAATCTATGTAGGTATATTAAATTTCCTATAGCACTGAAATTTTGAGAAATGTTCCTATAGAAAAGAAATTTTTAGAAAATTTCCTGTATAAATAACATTTTTGGAAAATTTCCTTTGGAAATTTAAGTTTTGGAAAATTTCCTTTGGAAATTAAATATTCAGAAAAATTTCTTTGGAAATGAAACTTTTCGAAAATTTTCTATGGAAAAAAAGTTTTGAAAAATTTGTCTATAGAAATAAAATTTTGAAAAATATAGGAAATTTTTCAAAATTGATTTTTGGAAAATTTCCTATAGAAATGAAATTTTTGGAAAATTTCCGACAGAAATGAAATTTTTGGAAAATATCCGATAGAAATGAAATTTTTTGGAAAATTTCCTTTAGAAATTAGATTTTCAAAAAAATTTTTTTGGAAATGAAATTTTCAGAAAAATTCCTGTAGAAATAAAATTTTGAAAAAATTCCTGTAGAAATAAAATTTTGAAAAAATTCCTGTAGAAATAAAATTTTGAAAATTTTTTTTTATAGAAATGAAATTTTCAGAAAATTTCCTATATGAATGGATTTTTCAGAAAATTTCTAATAGAAATGAAATTTTTGGAAAATTTCCTTTGGAAACTAAATTTTCAGAAAAATTTCTTTAGAAATGAAATTTTCAGAAAAATTTCTTTACAAATGAAATTTTCAGAAAATTTCCTATAGAAAAGAAATTTTCAGAAAATTTCCTATAGAAAAGAAATTTTCAGAAAATTTCCTGTAGAAAAGAAATTCTCAGAAAATTTCCTTTGGAAATTAAATTTTCAGAAAAATTTCTTTGGATATGAAATTTTCAGAAAAATTCTTATAGAAATAAAATTTTTGGAACATTTCCTTTGGAAATTAAATTTTCAGAAAAATTTCTTTAGAAATGAAATTTTCAAAAAATTTCCTATAGAAATGAAATTTTAAGCAAATGTCCTATAGAAGTGAAATTTTTGGAAAATTTCCTTTAGAAATTAAATTTTCAGAAAAATTTCTTTGGAAACGACACTTTTCGAAAATTTTCTATGGAAACAAAGTTTTGAAAAATTTGTCTATAGAAATACAATTTTGAAAAATATAGGAAATTTTTTCAAAATTGATTTTTGGAAAATTTCCTATAGAAATGAAATTTTTGGAAAATTTCCGACAGAAATGAAATTTTTGGAAAATATCCGATAGAAATGAAATTTTTTGGAAAATTTCCTTAACAAATTAAATTTTCAGAAACATTTATTTGGAATTGAAATTTTCAGAAAAATTCCTGTAGGTTAGGTTAGGTTAGCCCGATGTATCAGGCTCACTTAGACTATTCAGTCCATTGTAATACCACTTTGATGCACTTCTCTCTTATCACTGAGTGCTGAAAAAATTAAATTTTGAAAAAATTTCCTATAGAAATAAAATTTTGAAAAAAAATTCCTATAGAAATGAAATTTTCAGAAAATTTCCTATAGGAATGATTTTTTCAGAAAATTTCTTAAGAAATGAAATTTTTGGAAAATTTATTTTGGAAACTAAATTTTCAGAAAAATTTCTTTAGAAATAAAATTTTCAGAAAAATTTCCTTAGGAATCAAATTTTCAGAAAAATTCCTATAGAAATGAAAATTTCAGAAAATTTTCTATAGAAATGAAATTTTTGAAAAATTTCGTATAGAAATTAAATTTTTGGAAAATTTCCGATAGAAATGAAATTTTTGAAAAATTTCCAATAGAAATGACATTTTTGGAAAATTTCTTTTAGAAATTAAATTTTCAGAAAAATTTATTTGGAAATGAAATTTTCAGAAAAATTCCTGTAGAAATACAATTTTGAAAAAAATCCTAAAGAAATAAAATTTTGAAATTTTTTTTATAGAAATGAAATTTTTAGAAAATTTTTTATAGAAATGAAATTTTCGGAAAATTTCTTATAGAAATGAAATTTTTGAAAATTTCCTTTGGAAATTAGATTTTCACAAAAATTTCGTTAGAAATGAAATTTTCAGAAAATTTCCTATAGAAATGAAATTTTAAGCAAATGTCCTATAGAAGTGAAATTTTTGGAAGATTTCGTTAGAAATTATATTTTCAAAAAATTCCTGTAGAAATAAAATTTTGAAAAAATTTCCTATAGAAATGAAATTTTCAGAAAATTTCTTATATGAATGAATTTTTCAGAAAATTTCCGATAGAAATGAAATTTTTGGAAAGTTTCCTTTGGAAATTAAATTTTCAGAAAAATTTCTTTAGAAATGAAATTTTCCGAAAATTTCCTATAGAAATGAAATTTTCCGAAAATTTCCTATAGAAATGAAATTTTAAGCAAATGTCCTACAGAAGTGACATTTTTGGAAAATTTCCTTTAGAAATAAAATTCTCAAAAACTTCCTGTAGAAATTAGATTTTAAAAAAATTTCTTATAGAAATAAAATTTTGAAAAAATTTCCTATAGAAATGAAATTTTTGGAAAATTTCCTTTAGAAATAAAATTTTCAAAAAAAAATCTTTGGAAATAAAATTTTCAGAAAAATTCCTATAGAAATGAAAATTTCAGAAAATTTCCAATAGAACTGAAATTTTTGGAAAATTTCCTTTGCAAATTAAATTTGCCGAAAAATTTTTCTTGGAAATGCAATTTTCAGAAAAACTCCTACGAAAATGAAACTTTGCGAAAATTTTCTATAGAAATACAATTTTGAAAAAATTTCCTATAGAAATTACATTTTTGGAAAATTTCCGATAGAAATGAAATTTTTGGAAAATTTCTTTTAGAAATTAAATTTAAAAAAAAATTTCTTTGGAAATTAAATTTTCAGAAAAATTATTGTAAAAATTAAATTTTGAAGAAATTTGCTATAGAAATGAAATTTTTGGAAAATTTGCTTTGGAAACTAAATTTTCAGAAAAATTTCTTTAGAAATTAATTTTTTGGAAAAATGCTTTTGGAAACTAAATTTTCAGAAAAATTTCTTTAGAAGTGAGTTTTACAGAAAATTTCTTATAGATATGAAGTTTTGGGAAAATTTCCTTTGCAAATTAAATTTGGCGAAAAATTTCCTTGGAAATGCAATTTTCAGAAAAACTGCTACGAAAATGAAACTTTTCGAAAATTTTCTATAGAAATACAATTTTGAAAAAATTTCCTATAGAAATGAAATTTTTGAAAAATTTCCTTCCGAAATGAAATGTTCAGCAAATGTCCTATAGAAATGAAAATGTTGGAAAATTTCCGATAGAAATGACATTTTTGGAAAATTTCTTTTAGAAATTAAATTTTCAGAAAAATTTCTTTGGAAATGAAATTTTCAGAGAAATTCTTGTAAAAATTAAATTTTGAAAAAATTTCCTATAGAAATGAATTTTTTGGAAAATTTCCAATAGAAATGAAATTTTTGGAAAATTTCCGATAGAAATGAAATTTTTGGAATATTTCCTTGGCAAATTAAATTTTCAGAAAAATTCCTGTAGAAATCAAATTTTGAAAAAATTTCCTATAGAAATAAAATTTTGAAAAAATTTCCTATAGAAATGAAATTTACAGTTAACTTCCTTTAGGAATGAATTTTTCAGAAAATTTCTTATAGAAATGAAATTTTTGACAAATTTGCTTTGGAAACTAAATTTTTGGAAAAATTTCTTTAGAAATTAATTTTTTGGAAAATTGCCTTTGGAAACCAAATTTTCAGAAAAAATTCTTTAGAAATGAGGTTTTCAGAAAATTTCTTATAGAAATGAAATTTTTGGAAAATTTCCTTTGGAAATTAAATTTTCAGAAAAACTTCTTGAGAAATTAAATTTTTGGAAAATTTCCTTTGCAAGTTAAATTTTCAGAAAAACTCCTATGGAAATGATATTTTTCGAAAATTTTCTATAGAAATAATATATAAATTAAATTTTCAGAAAATATCTAATATAAATTAAATCTTCGAACTTGAGCTATTTGTAGACAAAAACAAGTAAGGATAGTCTAAAGTCGTGTGGGGCCGACTATATTACACCATATACCAATTTGTAGGTCTATATTTTCGATACCATTTCAAATCATTTAATTTGTTAAATTTTTTGTCCATATATCCGTTTAAATCCGAACTGATCTGGACAAAAATTATTAGGCTTCTGCAAATTCTCTAGACATAAAAATTTAAATCGGCCGATGCCTTGCGGCGAATAGAAATGAAATTTTTGAAAAATTTCCTTTAGAAATTAAATTCTCAAAAAAAAAAAATCTTTGGAAAATTTTGAAAAAAATTCCTATTGAAATAAAATTTTGAAAAATTTTTTTATAGAAATGAAAATTTCCTTTGGAAACTAAATTTTTTAAAAAATTTCTTTAGAAATAAAATTTTCAGAAAATTTCCTATAGAAATGAAATTTTCAGAAAATTTCCGATAAAAATGAAATTTTTTTAAAATTTCCTTTAGAAATTAAATTTTCAGAAAAATTTTTTTGGAAATGAAATTGTGAACAATATTTTCCATAGAACTAAAATTTGGACAAAATTTTCTATAGGAATAAACTGTTAACAATATTTTCCATAGAAATAAAATTTGAACAAAATTTTCTACAGAAATAAAATTTATCTAAATAAATAATTAATACAATTTTGAGACAATTCTCTATAGAAATAAAATTTTGAGAAAATTCTCTATAGAAATAAAGTTTTCAGAACATTGCCTATAAAAATAAAATTTTGGAAAAAAAAAATTCTATAGAAATATAATTTTGAAAAAATTTTACTGTTTTGTTAAAAAAAAAATTGGCAAAATTTTTGTATAGAAATAAAATTTCGACTAAATTTTGTATAGAAATAAAATTTTTATAAAATTTTCTATAGGTACAAACGATCAAGGTCTAATGGGTAATAGTATCTATAAAATAAAATTTTTACAAAATTTTCTAGAAACTTTTGACAAAATTTTCTTTAAAAAAATTGACAACAACAGCAGAAATAAAATTTTGAAAAAAAAATTGGATAGATATAAGATGTTAACAGCATTTTCTACAAAAATTAAATTTGAAAAAAATTTATAAAAATTAAATTTGGACAACATTTCCTTAGTACTAAAATTTTGAAAACATTTTCTAGAGAAATAAAATTTGGACAAAATTTTCTATAGAAATAAAATTTTAGCAATATTTTCCATAGAAATAAAATTCCTCGCATGGATATTTGTTACTGCGCGCATGCGCACAGTGTTATTGCCTGTGCATTGATAAGACTTCTACCTACAGACTAGAACCAATGCACATTTGTCTAAATAAATAACAGCGAAATAAAATGTTTGGTCTAAGCAAACTATTCGGGTGACAAATAGTGAAATAAAATAGTGAAATAAAATAGTGAAATAAAATAGTGAAATAAAAAAATAAGAATTGTAAACCGACAGCACTGTACAACCTCACTGACTAAAAAATTGTCTTGATTTCCTCATCAAAACATTTTGTATATTTAATCTCCAAAACTGCGACATTTCAACAAAAGTCAAGCGAAATATCCAAAACTATACTCCTTTAATGTGCATCACTTTTCTACATAAAAAAAAACTTCCTTATGGACTCTAATCTCTGGTCATTTGGTTGTATTCCTATAAGCCTCCATAGAGGATATCTAATGGTCGATTTTCCTTTGACTTTTGCAAAGCTCAAAGCATATTTAAAAGTTTTCTTAACTATTATCGTTCCCAGGACAAATGTTCGTTGGCTGCCACCACTACATGCAAGAGTTTCATTCACCAGGATACGGATATGGCCGCGTGCAAGTATTTATAGGTGTGTCTAGGATACCAGTGTAAGACGATACAAACAGGATACACGATTAGTTATATTGCTTTCCAGGCAATATAAAATGATTGCATTGAACTTTTCAGCAATATCTGCAGCTGCAGCCCCACCAGCCAACATCTAGAGTTTGGGTCTCTATAGAGGAGCAGCCATCGACACGTAAGGACAACTAAAATAAACATTAAATGCTAAACTTAGTATATAAACCAAACGACGATACGGGGCAATATGATGAGGATGAGGACTATGATGACGACGAAGATGAGGACGGCCATGCGAAAGGCGATAAACGTGCACCGGAAACGATTCTATTCACTTGCCAGAATCACTGAACACAAGGATCATTGGTGCATGGCATTAAAGCGGCAAAGGTCTCCCAAAGTTGCTTGGAGGTTATATGAGAAGTGAAATGGTTCCATATTTAGTTAAACTTAAGTTTTTCGCCCAGAAAATGTGCAGACAAATATCTAGCAAAAACACAAACTTTAGACTGCAGTCATAGGAGAGAACTCACATCTCACACCACTTACGGAATACATTGATGACTATGACGATGATGCACCCAGGTCACATTAACTTATCTTTTGGATATTCTTGCCAATGATACAAGCATTATGTATGCAATTGAAAAAGGGTTATTGAATGTGAACTTCTTTTATAGTCAAGGCAAAATAAAGGCCAAATCGAAAAAGGTACCTATCACAAATTTCAAGAAATTGTTAATAGTACCTATAAAATAAAATTTTAACAAAATTTTCTATAAAAATAAAATTTTGACAAAATCTACTACAGACTAAATTTTTTATAGAAATAAAATTTTGAGAAAATTTTCTTTACAAATAAAATTTTGAAAAAAATTTTCTATAGAAATAAAATTTTGAGAAATTTTTCCATGGAAATAAAACTTCGACAAAATTTTGTATATAAATAGAATTTTAAGAAAATTTTCTATAGAAATAAAATTTTAAGAAAATTTTCTATAAAAATAAAATGCTGACAAAATCTTCTACAGAAATAAAATATTGAGAAAATTTTCTATAGAAATAACATTTTAAGAAAATTTTCCATAGAAATAAAATTTTAAGAAAATTTTCTATAGAAATTAAATTTTAAGCAAATTGTCTATAAAAATACAATTTTGAAAACATTTTGTATAAAAAAAAATTTTGAGAAAATTTGCTATAGAAATAAAAAAAATTTAAAAAATTAAGAAAATTTTCTATAGAAATAAAATTTTAAGAAACTTTTCTATAGAAATAAAATTTTAAGAAACTTGTCTATAAAAATAAATTTTTGAAAAAAATTTCTATAAAAATAAAATATTGAGAAAATTTTCTATAGAAATAAAATTTTAAGAAAATTTTCTATAAAAATAAAATTTTGACAAAATCTTCTACAGAAATAAAATATTGAGACAATTCTCTATAGAAATAAACTTTTTAGAAAATTTTCTATAGCAATAATATTTTGAAAAAATTTTCTATAGGAATAAAATTTTGAGAAAAATTTCGACAAAATTTTCTATAGACATAAAATATTGAGAATTTTTTCGTTAAAAATAAATTTTTACCAAGTTTTCTTTACAAATAAAATTTTGACAAAATTTTTTATAGAAATCAAATTTTGAGAAATGTTTCCATAGAAATAAAATTGTGAGAAAATTTTCTTTACAAATTAAATTTTGACAAAATTTTTTATAGAAATAAACTTTTGAAAAGAATTTCTATAGAAATAAAATTTTGACAAAATCTTCAACAGAAATAAAATTTTAAGAAAATTTTCTATAAAAATAAAATGTTGACAAAATCTTCTATAGAAATAAGATATTAAGACAATTCTCTATAGAAATAAAATTTTTAGAAAATTTTCTATAGCAATAATATTTTGAGAAAATTTTCTATAGAAATAAAATTTGAAGAAAAATTTCGACAACATTTTCTATAGGCATTAAATATTGAGAAATTTTTCTATAGAAATAAACTTTTGACAAAGCTTTCTTTGCAAATAAAATTTTGACAAAATTTTCTATAGAAATAAAATTTTGAGAAATGTTTCCATAGAAATAAAATTTTGAGAAATGTTTCCATAGAAATAAAATTTTCTTTACAAATAAAATTTTGACAAATTTTTTTTATAGAAATAAACTTTTGAAAAAATTTTCTATAAAAATAAAATTTTAACAAAATGTTAAACTTTTAACAAAATCTACAGAAAAAAATTTAGAACATTTTCTATAAAAATACAATTTTGAGAAAATCTTTTACAGAAATAAAATTTTTATAAAATCTACAGAAATAAAATTTTGACAAAATGTTCTATGTAAAAAAAAATTGAGAAAATTTTCTGTAGAAATGAAATTTTGAGAAAATTTTCTATAGAAATAAATTGTTGAGAAAAATTTCGAAATTAGTTTTATGTTGTTTTGTTATTGTTGGTTTATTCTTCAATCATTATTGTTGTTTTTGATTTCAGCCTGAAACCATGCATTGACTAAATTACAAGTGTAGCTTAACCAACAGAGGAAAATAATGTTTGTTAAATTTATTTGGGCAAAACCCTATAGACTGCAAGATGATTACGGAATTACCACATTCCTCATTAGCATCCCCTACTTGCAGCAAAACAATCAACAAATTATGAGAATAAATTCTGGTAGTTAATTAAACCCAAGGTGAACCACACTTGAACCTTCTAAAAAAAGTTATATTTTTAAGATATAAAATTTTGAAAAATTGTCTAAAGAAATAAAATTTTGACAAACTTTGCTATTGAAATAAAATTATCACAAAATTTGCTATAGAAATAAAATTATGGCAATATTTTATATAGAAATAAAATTTTGACGAAATTTTCTATATAAATAAAAATTTTTACAAATATTTTTATAGAAATAAAATTTTGAGAAAATTTTCTATAGAAATAAAATTTTGACAAATTTTTTTGTAGAAATAAAATTTTGGCAAATTTTTTTGTAGAAATAAAGATTGTAACAAAACTTCTATAGAAATATAATTGTGACAAATTTTTTATAGAAATATAGTTGTGACAAATTTTTTATAGAAATAAAATTTCTATAGAAATACAATTTTCAAAATGCATTGGTCAGAAACAATGAAATACAATTATGACAAAATAAAATTTTCTAAAGAAATAAAATTTTGAAAAAATTTTCTTAGAAATGAAATTTGACAAAATTTTCTATAGAAATGCAATTTTGACAAAATTTTCTATTGAAATAAAATTTTGACAAAATTTTCTATAGAAATGAAATTTGACAAAATTTTCTATAGAAATGCTATTTCGACAAAATTTTCTATAGAAATAAAATTTTGACAGAGTTTTCTATTGAAATTATATTTTGACGAAATTTTTATAGAAATAACAGTTTGAAAATTTTCTTTATAAAAATTTGCAATTTCGACAATATTTTCTATAGAAATGCAATTTCGACAAAATTTTTTATTGAAATAAAATTTTGACAAAATATTCTATAGAAATAAAATTTTGACACACTTTTCTATAGAAATAAAATTGTGTTAAGATTTTCTATAGAAATAAAATTTTAACAGAATTTGCTATTGAAATTATATTATGGCGAAATTTTTATAAAAATAACAGTTTGAAAATTTTTCTAAAGAAATAAAATGTTGACAAAATTTTCTATAGAAATAAAATTTTGATTGGTCGACCGACCACTTCAACTCTTTGGTAATTCTGCATTTTCCCATGCTAGTGGCAGAAAAAGAAGGTAATTCCTTAAGATAGAGATTTAAGGAATGCAGAAATACTTTGATATTATGACATTATGAAATAAGATAACATCCAACTTACCGACTTTCATTAATTTTCCTAGCTTCTTAATGGAATTTTGTTAGCACAAAACATTTAATACGACCATTCAGGATACCATTATCCAATTGAACCGTCGAGTAGTTCAGAGTTAACCAGGCCTTACTGTCGCCAGTACTTCGGTGCTGAATGTTGGGCCCATTTTTAATAACCCAACTGTCTTGAAAAATTTTGTGATCATTCCAAAAACTAGCAATAGAACCCGTGCTAATACCTACCAAACAAGAACATGCACAAAAAAATAAGTCAACTTAAATTCTATCACACACACGGCCATTATGATTATCCTGCTGACTGCATTTAACATCCTGTGAATTTACCCGAACTAACGACAAATTCTTTAGAAAATAAGCAAACAAAAAGAAACTGCAACGTAAATGAAATTTTGTAGAAAATTTGTTCGGTTATCTGTCTACGTGAGAGTAGATGGAAGGCGTTAGTCTTAGCGAGAAACGGTAACGTGTTCTCGACAAAGCCCAGGTGCCAAAATAATGAATGAAGGAATGCAATTCAGCGGTGTTCTGTAGAGGACCTTGTCGCCACACAATGGTGGATGCAAGGTGCATCCATGATTCTGTTCATTTTTTGATTGTCCTTTTTTCCGGTGCTGCTTACATTGCCACCAAAAGGAAATTTTCAAATCTAAGCTTGCTCTTTATGGCTAACATGTAAGTGACTTCTACTTCCCGATATTGTATTGCTACTTGCCTTAAGAAGCAAATGCATTGTTAAGAATATATCAGTTATCGAGAAGTAGCTAGCACAAATTTTGGCACTTCTATGATGACAGTGGAGCTAATGTAGAAATATGACGGTTATATATCCCACCAAACAATGAGCTTCCAAAAAAGAAGAACCTCATATAGGTCAGTTGAAAATTTCCTGATAGAGGTGAGCTGAAAATTTACACCTTAGCTTGGCCATAAAACATCTCAAGCGCACCGGTTGGTGGTAATGGTGTGAGAGCGGGAGGAGACCATCGGTTGTTACGATGGTCTCTTCCCACTCTATTTCACCGATTGTGGTGTCAATGAAAATGACCGAAAGTATTGAAACCCTGGGCAGACAATCATTTCGACTGCAGACAATGGACATTCCAACAGGAATCAGCAGGGCTTAAAATGGGCGTTCTTTGCTTCACTTCCACCGCATAATGAGAATCAAAATTATTCTCCAATATGACAAAATTTTCTATAGAAAAAAAAATCTGTTAAAATTTTCTATAGAAATAAAATGTTGACAATGTTTTCTATGCAATTAAAATTTTGAGAAAATTTGCTATAAAAGACAATTTTGACAGCATTTTCTATAAAATAAAATTTTGACAAAGTTTTCTATCGAAATAAAGTTTTGACAATTTTTTTTTTATAAAATTTTATATAGAAATAACATTTTAACACAATTTTTATACCCTCCACCATAGGATGGGTGTATATTAACTTTGTCATTCCGTTTGTAACACATCGAAATATTGCTCTAAGACCCCATAAAGTATATATATTCTGGGTCGTGGTGAAATTCTGAGTCGATCTGAGCATGTCCGTCCGTCTGTTGAAATCACGCTAACTTCCGAACGAAACAAGCTATCGACTTGAAACTTGGCACAAGTAGTTGTTATTGATGTAGGTCGGATGGTATTGCAAATGGGCCATATCCGTCCACTTTTACGTATAGCCCCCATATAAACGGACCCCCAAATTTGGCTTGTGATTCCTCTAAGAGAAGCAAATTTCATCCGATCCGGCTGAAATTTGGTACATGGTGTTACTATATGGTATCTAACAACCATGCATAAATTGGTCCATATCGGTTCACTTTTACGCATAGCCCCCATATAAACGGACCCCCAAATTTGGCTTGCGATTGCTCTAAGAGAAGCAAATTTCATCCGATCCGGCTGAAATTTGGTACACGGCGTTAGTATACGGTCTCTAACAACCATGCAAAAATTGGTCTATATCGGTCCACTTTTACGTATAGCCCCCATATTAACGGACCCCCAAATTTGGCTTTCGATTGCTCTAAGAGAAGAAAATTTCATCCGATCCGGCTGAAATTTGGTACATGGTGTTAGTACATGGTCTCTAACAACAGTGCCAAAATTGGTCCATATCGGTCCACTTTTACGTATAGCCCCCATATTAACGGACCCCCAAATTTGGCTTGCGATTGCTCTAAGAGAAGAAAATTTCATCCGATCCGGCTGAAATTTGGTACATGGTGTTAATATATGGTCTCTACCAACCATGCAAAATTGGTCCATATTGGTCCATAATTATATATAGCCCTCATATAAACCGATCCCCAGATTTGAACTCCGGAGCCTTTTAGAGGAGCAAAATTCATCCGATCCGGTTGAAATTTGGTACGTGGTGTTAGTAAATGGTATTTAAGAACCATTCAAAAATTGGTCCATATCAGTCCATAATTATGTATAGCCCCTATATAAATCGATCCCCAAATTTGAACTCCGGAGCCACTTGGACGAGCAAAATTCATCCGATCCGGTTGAAATTTTCAACGTGGTGTTAATATATGGCCGCTAATAACCATGCGAAAATTGGCCCATATCGGTCTATAGTTATATATAGCCGATCCCCAATCACACAAAAATTGGTCCATATCGGTTCATAATCATGCTTGCCACTCGAGCAAAAATAATCTAGCAAAATTTGTCGAAATTTTATTCCTATAGAAAATTTTGTCAAATTTTATTTCTATAGAAAATTTTGGCAAAATTTTAATTCTATAGAGAATGTTGTCAAAATTTTAAATCTTTTGAAAATTTAGTAAAAATTTTATTTCTATAGAAAATTTTGTTAAAATCGTATTTCTATAGAAAATGTTGTCCAAATTTTACTTCTATAGAAAATGTTGTCAACAATTTATTTTGTCAAAATTTTATTTCTATAGAAAATTTTGTCAAACTTAATTATAAACGTATTTTATCGGCCATTTTAAGTTTAATATATACCACGTATGGACTACGTGGTATATATATCACGTAGTCCATACGTGGTATATTACGGTATTAGGAAGTTTTAAGATACCTTGTCATCGGCAAAAATTATCGCAACCCAAGTAATTCGATTGTGGATGACAGTCTTCAGTAGACGTTTCTACGCAATCCATGGTGGAGAGTACATAAGCTTCGGCCTGGCCGAACTTACGGCCGTATATACTTGTCTACAGAAATAAACTTGTAACAAAATTTTCTATAGAAATTCAATTTTGATAAAATTTCCTATCGGAATAAAATTTTGTCACAATTTTCTATAGAAATCAAATTAAAAAAATTTTTTTCAGAAATACATTTTTTACACAATTTTCTATAGAAATAAAATTTTAACAAAATTTTCTATAGAAATAAAATTTTGACAAAATTTTCTATAGAAATAAAACTTTGGAAATTTTTCTATAGAAATAAAATGTTGACCAAATTTTCTATAGAAGTAAAATTTTGACAACATTTTCTATAGAAATAACATTTTGATGAAAATAAAATTTTGACAAAATTTTCTATAGAAATAAAATTTTGACAAAATTTTCTATAGAAGTAAAATTTTGACATTTTCTATAGAAATAACATTTTGAGAAAATTTTCTATAAAAATAAAATTTTTATAAATTTTCTATAGATATCAAATTTTGGCAAATTTTTCTATAGAAATAAAATGTTGACAAAATTTTCTATAGAAATAAAGTTTTAACAAAATTCTCTACAGAAATAAAAGTTTGAGAAAATTTTCTATAGAAATAAAGTTTTAACAAAATTCTCTACAGAAATAAAAGTTTGAGAAAATTTTTTCTATAGAAGTAAAACTTTGAGAAAATTTATTATAAAAGAAAATGTTGACAGCATTTTCTATCAAAAAAAATTGTGACAAAATTTTCTATCAAATAAAATTTTGACAAAATTTTCTATCGAAATAAAATTTTGACAATTTTTTTTTATAAAATTTTCTATAGAAATAAAATTTTGACAAAATTTTCTACAGAAATAAAATTGTGACATAGGACATGGCTGCCACCAAAAAGGAAGACATTGACGACAAATGCCAAGAAGAGATCTTATTTTTATTAACCTAAAGGAAGTCTCATCATAATTTATTTTTTATCAAAAGACAAATATCTTTCTTTTTTCTATAGAAGTAAAACTTTGAGAGAATTTATTATAAAAGAAAATGTTGACAGCATTTTCTATCAAATAAAATTTTGACAAAATTTTCTACCAAATAAAATTTTGACAAAATTTTCTATCGAAATAAAATTTTGACAATTTTTTTTTTATAAAATTTTCTATAGAAATAAAATTTTGACAAAATTTTCTACAGAAATAAAATTGTGACAAAATTTTCTATAGAAATTCAATTTTGATAAAATTTCCTATCGGAATAAAATTTTTACACAATTTTCTGCAGAAATAAAATTTTAACAAATAATATAAATAAAATAATTTTTTTTTCAAAATTTTCTTCAGAAATATTTTTTTAACACAACTTTCTATAGAAATACAAATTTGCAAAATTTTCTATAGAAATTTAAAAAACTTTGTAAAAATATTTTATAAAAATAAAATTTTGGCAAAATTTTCTACAGAAATAAAATTTTGGCAAAATTTTCTATAGAAATAAAATTTTGACAAAATTTTCTATAAAAATAAAATTTTGACAAAATTTTCTATAGAAGTAAAATTTTGACAAAATTTTCTATAGAAGTAAAATTTTGACAAAATTTTCTATAGAAGTAAAATTTTGGGAACATTTTCTATCGACATAAAATTTAGACAAAATTATCTATAGAAGTAAAATTTTCACAAAATTTTTGATAGGAATAAAATTTTGACACAATTTTCTATAGAAATAAAATTTTGACAAAATTTTCTGCAGAAATAAAATCTTGAGACAATTCTCTATAGAAATAAATTTTTTACAAGATTTTCTATCGAAATAAAATTTTGACAAAATTTTCTATAAATGTAAAATTTTCACAAAATTTTTTGTAGGAATAAAAATTTGACAACATTTTCTATAAATGTAAAATTTTAATAAAATATTTTGTAGGAATAAAATTTTGACACAATAAAATTGTGACAAAATTTTCTATATAATTAAAATTTTGAAAAAATTTTCCTTAGAAATAAAATTTTGACAAAATTTTCCCTAGAAATAAAATTTTGACAAATTTTTCTATAGAAACAAAATGTTGACAAAAATTTTTATAGATACAAAATGTTGAAAGAATTTTCTATTTTGACAAAATTTTCTGTAAAAATAAAATTTTGATAAAATTTTCTATAGAAATAAAATTTTGACAAAATTTTGTATAGAAATACAATTTTGAAAAAATGTTTCTTAGAAATAAAATTTTGACAAAATTTTCCTTAGAAATAAAATTTTTACAAAATTTTCTATAGACACAAAATGTTGACAAAAATTTTTATAGATACAAAATATTGAAAAAATTTTCTATCTACACACAATTTTCTGTAAAACTAAAATTTTGAGAACATTTGCTATAGAAATAAAATGTTGACAAAATGTTTAACAGAAATAAAATGTTGACAAAATTTCAATCTACATACAATTTTGACAAAATTTTCTATGGACATAAAATTTTAACAAAATTTTCTATAGAAATAAAATTTTCTTGTGTAAATCAGTAAAGGTCATTAGTTACTGATTTACACAAGACAATTAAAAAGGTCGAATAAAATAAAGAAAACAAATTAGAAATAAAATTTTCTTCAGAAATAAAGTTTTCACAAAATTTTGACAAATTTTTTTGCAAAAATAAAATGTTGAGAAAATTCTCTACAGAAATAAATTTTTGACAAAATTTTCTATCGAAATAAAATTTAGACAAAATTTTCTATAATTGTAAAATTTTCACAAAATTTTTTGTAGGAATAAAATTTTGACACAATTTTCTACAGAAATAAAATTTTGACAAAATTTTGTATAGAAATACAATTTTGGAAAAATTTTCCTTCGAAATAAAATTTTGACAAAATTTTCCTTAGAAATAAAATTGTGGCAAAATTTTCTATAGAAACAAAATGTTGACAAAAAATTTTATAGATACAAAATGTTGAAAAATTTTTCTATCTACACACAATTTTGACAAAATTTTCTGTAAAAATAAAATTTTGACAAAATTTCTATCTACATAAAATTTTGACAAAATTTTTAATAGAAATAAAATGTTGACAAAATTTCTATCTACATAAGATTTTGATAAAATTTTCTATAGACATAAAATTTTAACAAAATTTTCTATAGAAATAAAATTTTCTTTAGAAATAAAATTTTCAAAAAATTTTCTATAGAAATAAAATTTTGACAAAGTTTTCTACAGAAATAAAATTTTCACCAACTTTCCTTTAGAAATAAAATTTTCACAAAATTTTCTATAGAAATAAAATTTTGACAAATTTTTCTAAAAGAATAAAATTTTGACTCAATATACAAAATGTTAGCACGATTTTCTATAGATATAAAATTTTGACAAAGTTTTCTATAGAAGTAAAATGTTGACAAAATTTTCTATAGAAATAACATTTTGATAAAATTGTCTAGAAATAATATTGTGGCAAAATTTTCTATGGAAAAAAATTGACAAAATTTTCTATAGAAATAAAATGTTGCCAAAATTCCATCTACATAAAATTGTGAAAAAAAATCTATTTTATGTATATTATTTGTATGACTCACTTAATATAATGTTATAACGTATTCAAAAATAGTATGTCTTTTATTATTTTATTTTATAGCTGCTTTTTGCTTGAAACATGGCATAATTTATACTTGAAGACGTTTATAAAGTCAATGACGTCTGACTTTAGTCCTTTCTCACCTTTTTTGTTTGAAATATATTTTGTCTTAAAAATTTGTTCAATCACGCCACTGTGTTTGGAATATCATGTAAAGCAATTTTGCTATGTGTAACACGGATGTCTATGGGTAATTTAGATAGCACCAAGGTGATGAAAGTCAAGATTTGTTTTTCTTTCAGAAAAATATTTCAATGCAAAAGTCACCCCACTTTTCCAGACTCAGCATAAATTTGTTATCCTTAACGTGTATAGACGTTGCTTCCAAATGAAATAATTTGGATTTGTTTGCAGATTTTCTTTTTTTGCAGACATAAATTTTCCATGCATAGCATGTAAATCCCTAAAATAATTACCTCAGCATACGACATGGCTGCCACCAAAAAGGAAGACATTGACGACAAATGCCAAGAAGAGATCTTATTTTTATTAACCTAAAGGAAGTCTCATCATAATTTATTTTTATCAAAAGACAAATATCTTTCGCACGAAAGCCCAGATCTCCAAGGTACATGTGTGTGGTATATTCTTGGAAAGAGTGAGAGAGAAAGAGAGATAGAGGTGTGACTGGGGAGTAGATATTGTCACATTGAAAACCAGCACCAGAATCAAATAAAGTTTTCTGTTTATTTATTATTGGTGTGGGTTTGATCCTTTTGTTTTTTTTTTTTGCTTTTGCTAAAAACTTTTTTATGTAAATTCTTACATTGTTTAGAGAAGGACATGTCGTGTTGATGTCAATGTTGCCTTTATTTGTTTTTTTTTTTTTTTTTTGTTTCGATGAATTTATGCTTCAAATTCCCAAATGCAATTTTCTTTCATTCGGTGAGTGAATGAGTGAGTGATAATGTGATTATTATCGCCTCTCCAATCACCCAAGGAGAAGACTCTCATGCTGCATAGTACACAAGTTCTGTATGTACTTTATACGTATACATGTTTGTGAGTGTGTTTATGTGTGCAAGAGAGTGAGAATTCGCAATGCCTTTGTAAGGCAATTTTACAATTACAATTATCCGATATGCAAATGAATTTACGCACGTATTATAATTTGGATATCATCAATGTCGATGCTTGAATGCTACAGGCGAACAACAAACAACAACAACAACAGTAGCAGTAATGTATTTCTTCTATAGATGTAGCCTCTCTTTTCTTTTAGGAGAAAATATTTTCCCTCAAGATTAAGATATCGTATGGGAATAGGTGTAGATTAGTTGCTTGGGGGGAGGAGGTACTTGGGTGTTATGGGGGCTATGTAACATTTGAGAATTGTATTAGAAATTATCTGATGATTATCGAGTTAAAGCGTAATGCATGGAATGTTGATAATTCGATTCAATGCCATTGCATGCATGGTGGTGTCCTTTCAGACGTGGTTAAAATTGATAAAATCATTAAATACACGAGTAATTTATTCAATTACATTGTGTTAACAAATAAAATGTTAAAAAAGTCGTCCTTTTTTATTGCGAATAATAAATAGCATTTAATTTTTATATCGCTTTTAGAATTTATAAGAAAATTAAAAAAAAGTCAAAAAAATCTAGAAATGAGACTGATAGGGATGTAACCTGTAATTTTTAGCATACATTTAGAATTTAAGCCAATTTAATTCTATTTTATTTCATAGAATTTTTATGTTTTGAGAAGGTTTTCTTCATTTTAATAATTTTTTTTGCGTACGTTTGTTAAATGAACTAAAAACGAGGACAACATTATACACAAATGAAGCATAAAGATTTACTAAATTCGTCTCTTCCACCAAATAATTCAGAATTTCTTAAAATTTTGTAAATTTTACCAATAAGGAGTCCACCTTGAAGTTCGTATGGCACTAAAACCATTTTTCCGATTTTGAACTGCAATAATTATGTCCAATAATTCAGGGTCAATTCTAAGATAGAATTTGGAGATCTGAATATATGGGGGCTATACAATTTGAGATGGCTATCATTTCTAAACCGTTCGCCTAACAGATGACACACTCAAAAAAAAAAAACGAATAATAAATAGCATTTAATTTTTATATCGCTTTTAGAATTTACAATAAAATTCAAAATAAAAGTCAAAAGAATCTGAAAATGAGACTGATAGGGATGTAACTTCTAATTTTTAGCATACATTCAGAAAAAAGCCAATTAACATTATTTTAGTTCATGGAAGTATTATGTTTGTACATTAGTTAAATGAACTAAAAAAACAGGAAAAAAATTTTACATAAATTAAGCATAAAGATTTACAAAATTCGTATTTCTCACAAAAGAGTTCATTATTTCTTTAAATTTGTAAATTTTACTAAAAATGCGTCCATCATGAACTTCGTATGTCACTAAAGACATTTTTGCAATTTTTAACTCCAATTTTTTCCTTCAAACTACAAAATTTTCTTCAACAAGTGAAAAAAATTATTTATTATTTTTGTCATATCGTCGTGATGCCAGCGTTTGTAATACTGTTTAGTTAACATTTTCAAAAAATATTAAAAATTTTCTAAAATTAGCCGAAAGTTTTCTTCCTGGTGGATTCATTGTTTTTTCAGTGCAGATTTTTTTCCAGTAACAGTTTATTTTATTGTTTGCAAGCTTACGAAAGACTTTTGGTCTGCTGCACACATCAATTCTCGCTCGTATTGATCGAATGTAGGGGTCAAAATAAATGCCGAATGTTATTAGGGAAATGTCCTGAGGACAGTATTGAGGCCCTGGGCAAACAAACAATTCGGCCGCAGGCCATGGACAATCCAACAGGACTCGGCACTATCGCACTCAGCACGCTTCAACTGCGATTGACTTAAAAAGCAAGTTCCTCGCTTTATTTCTACCTCACAATGGCCACCAAAACCTCCAGATGTCTAACCGTTGGACTTTTGCGCCTGTGGCATTTTGGAGAGCAAGGTTTAGACAAAAAATACCAAAGTGTCGATCTTCTCAGCTAGGCAATTCGTCGGGAATGGGCCAAACTACCGCAGTTTCACTTTCGTGCAGTGGTGGTGGCTTTGCAGGTTGTTTGAAAGCCATAATTCATGCCAGTGGTATCCATTTCGAGCATATTTAAACTAATTTTACATTTTGATGTTATTTCCGTAAGTTCGGCCAGGCCGAAGCTTATGTACCCTCCACCACGGATTGCGTAGAAACTTCTACTGAATACTGTCATCCACAATCGAATTACTTGGGTTGCAGTATCACTTGCCGATGGCAAGGTATCTTAAAACTTCCTAAAACCGTCTTCTAAATTGCAAGGTAGTCCATATGTGGTATATATTAAACTAAAAAAGGCCGATTAAATACGTATATAATTAAGTTTGACAAAACTTTCTGTAGAAATAAAATTTTGACAAAATAAAATTTTGGCAACTTTTTCTATAGAAATAAAATTTGGACAAAATTCTCAATAGAAATAAAATTTTGACAAAATTTTCTATAGAAATAAAATTTTGACAAAATTTTCTATAGAAAGAAAATTTTGTTAAAATTTTCTGTAGAAATAAAATTTTGACAAAATTTTCTATAGAAAGAAAATTTTAATAAAATTTTCTATAGAAACAAAATTTTAATAAAATTTTCTATAGAAATAAAATTTGGACAAAATTCTCAATAGAAATAAAATTTTGACAAAATTTTCTATAGAAATAAAATTTTGACAAAATTTTCTATAGAAAGAAAATTTTGATAAAATTTTCTGTAGAAATAAAATTTTGACAAAATTTTCTATAGAAAGAAAATTTTAATAAAATTTTCTATAGAAATAAAATTTGGATGAAATTTCCTAAAGAAATTACATTTTGAGAAAATTTTCTAAAGTAATTAAATTTTGAGAAAATTTTCTATAGAAATAAAATTTTGACAAATTTTTCTATAGAAATAACATTTTGACAAAATTTTCTATAGAAATAAAATTTGACAAAATTTTGTATAGGAATAAAATTTTGTCTAAATGAAATGTTGACAACATTTTCTATAGAAGTAAAATCTGGACAAAATTTTCTATAGAAATAAGATTTTAACAAAATTTTCTATAGAAATAAGATTTTAACAAAATTTTCTATAGAAATAACATTTTGACAAAATTTTCTATAGAAATAAAATTTTGCCAAAATTTACTATAGAAATAAAATTTGACAAAATTTTCTATAGGAATAAAATTTTGACACAATTTTCTATAGAAATGAAATTTGGACAAATTTTTCTAAAGAAATTAAATTTTGAGAAAATTTTCTATAGAAATAAAATTTTCACAATTTTTTTTTTGTAGAAATAAAATTTTGAGAAAATTTTCTATAGAAATAAAATGTTAACAAATTTTCTATAGAAATAAAATTTTGGCAAAATATTCTATAGAAATAAAATATTGACAAAATTTTCAATAGAAATAAAATTTTGATAACATTTTCTAGAGAAACAAAATTTTGACAAAATTTTCTATAGAAATAAAATTTAGACAAAATTTTATATAGAAAAAAATTTTACAAAATTTCCTATAGAAATAAACTTTTGGTAGATTAATTTTGACTCGAGTGGCAACTATGATTATGACCCGATATGGACCAATTTTTGTGTGATTGGGGATCGGCTATATATAACTATAGGCCGATATGGAGCAATTTTAGCATGGTTATTAGCGGTCATATACTAACACCACGTTTGCAAATTTCAACCGGATCGGATGAATTTTGCTCGTCCAAGAGGCTCCGGAGTTCAAATCTGGAGACCGGTTTATATGGGAGCTATATATAATTATGGACTAATTTGTTAGAGACCATATACTAACACCACATACAAAATTTCAACCGGATCGGATGAATTTTGCTCCTCTAAATGGCTCCGGAGGTCAAATCTGGGGATCGTTTTATATGGGGGTTATATATATAATTGTGGTCCGATATGGACCAATTTTTGCATGGTTGTTAGAGGTCATATGCTTACACCATGTACCAAATTTCAGCCGGATCGGATGAAATATCCTTCTCAGTCCATTTCGTGGTGATTGTGGTAATACTCACCGATGGACAGGTATCTTAAAACTTCTTAACACCGTCTTTTAAATTTTAAGTTAATCCACACGTGATATATATTTGGCAAACAAGGTATATATAGGGAGGTCTACAAAAAATTACGAACAGATTTTTTTGCGCGGTAATTAGAGACAGTATTAAAATATGAGTGTCGCTTTATATGGGGGCTATATACAATTATGAACCGATATGGACTAATTTTTTTTTTGTGTGATTGGAAATCGGCTTATCTGAGGGCTATTTATAACTATAGACCGATAATGAACAAGTTTGGCATGGTTGTTAGCGGCCTCATACGAACACCATTGAGTGGGAATCTAGAATAAAATGGGCTTTAAATAGCTTTGGACCATTCAAATTCTCCGGACCTGACGGAATTACAAGCAGTGGCTGAAAGAATTATCCGCTGGTTGACGGTGATATATAAACGATGTGTAAACTTAGCATATATTCCAGAAAAGTGGAGGGAAACAAAAGTCGTCTTCATACCTAGAGCAGGAAAAGCCTCTCACTCGAGTGCGAAGGATTTCCGACCAATCAGCTTATCCTCATTCCTACTTAAGACCCTGGAGAGGATGATAGACATGTATCTTAGAACTAGCGTGGATTCAAGTTTGCTCTCGAAACGACAGCATCCATACTCGAAGGGCAGGTCTACTGAGACCGCATTGCATGAACTAGTCATCTTTATTGTAAGCTCACTATCTGTCAAAGAATACACAATGGTGGCGTTTCTAGACATCGAAGGGGCGTTCAATAATGTCCATCCGAGCTCGATATTAAATGGACTGACAACTCTGAATGTTGATCCAGGTATACTTAGGCTGTTAGACGAACTTCTAATAAAGAGACGTATTTCAGCCACACTAGGGCAAGCAAACATACAAAGGTATGTAAACAGAGGCACTCCCCAAGGAGGAGTTCTATCACCTCTTCTTTTGAATGTTGCTATAAATAATCTTCTGGTTTCCCTAGAAAAAGAAAGGATAAAAGTGGTGGCATACGCAGATGATGTGGCGCTAGCAGTCAGGGGAAAAATCCATTCCACAATCAGAGATATTATACAGAGAGCTCTCCGGATGACTGAGAAATGGGCGAAAGATAATGGTAAATCCAGCAAAGACAGAACTAGTCATGTACTGCAAAGATCGCAAAACTCCCACGATTAGGCCCATTTCCTTAGGGGGTACTGGAATTCCCTTTGGTGAGTGTGCAAAATACATTGGCGTTATTTTGGACAGAATGCTGAATTTTAGGCTTAATATTGAAGAGAGGGCGAGAAAAGCCACGGTAGCTTTGTCCTCTTGCAAAAAGGCAATAGGAAAAAAGTGGGAGCTAAAACCAAAAATTGTGCATTGGCTATACACGGCAGTAGTTAGACCTATAATGCTATATGGTGTTGTAGTCTGGTGGCCGGCACTTCAGAAACCGACTTGTTTAGATAAAGTTCAGCGTATGGCGAGCTTATGTATCTCAGGCGCATTTAGTAAGACAGGAACAGACTCCCTTAATGTCATGCTACATCTATTGCCTTTAGACATTTTGGCCAAACAGTCAGCTGCAACAACGGCTGTGCGGTTGCGCGAGCTATCGCTGTGGTCGGAAAAAATGTACGGTCATAGTTCGGTCCTCAAAGTAATGCCAGATGTGCCTAACGTAGTGGAGACACAGGCGTGGTGTACACAGACCCCGAGGAATAAAAAATATAAGATTTCTATACTGATGGCTCCAAATTGAATGGACAAGTGGGGTTCGGAGTATATTCTAAAGATCTGGAAATTCGAATAGCGAAAAGATTACCTAATCACTGTAGTGTTTTTCAGGCTGAAATATTGGCAATAAGAGAGGTGGTGAATTGGCTGAGAAGTAATGTTCCAACAAATATTGGCATTAATATATACTCAGACAGTCAACCTGCAATAAAATCCTTGGACTCTGTGTTCCTTAACTCGAAAACGGCCGTAGACTGCCGCAAATCTCTCAACGAGATGGCTGAGCAGTACAATATTCACCTAATATGGGTGCCTGGTCATAGGAATATACCGGGGAACTGCGAAGCAGATGTGTTAGCAAGGCTAGGAACTACCTTACATATTCCAGGGGAACTAGAATCTGTTGGTATGCCTCTGACCACCTGCAAGCTCTTACTGCGTGAGAAGGCTATTATGATGGCCAATATTCGATGGGAGAATTGCAAGGGTTATAACGACACCAAGCAAATATGGCCCCATTTAAACTTAAACCGCACACTAGATATGCTAGTGTTCTCAAGGCGTCAGTTACCACTCCTGATATCTGCTATAACTGGTCGCTGCCTGATAGACGAATTTGCAAAAACTTTAGGTGCGAAATATAATGACTATTGTATAAGCTGTCATGACGTGGAGGAAAAGGAATCAATTAAACACCTCTTGTGTGAGTGTCCTGCTTTTTGTGTAAGGCGTAAGCGACTTTTAGGAGCATATAGCTTAAGATTACTGGCGGACCTGGAAAACGTTAACTTAAGCAGTTTGTTAATGTTTTTGGAGCACTCTGGTTGGTTCCACAAAAGTAAATAATAGAGAAGGTTCAGTGGTTAAGACTAGAAGTGCCCATATGTAATAGGTACTTTTAGTTAAATGTGGTATCACAATGGACTGAATAGTCTAAGTGAACCTGAAATTTAATCGGGCTGCCACTTTAACCTAACCTAACACCACGTACCAAATTTCAACCGGATCGAATGAGTTTTGGCTTCTCCAAGTGGGCCGGAGTTCAAATCTGGGGATCGGTTTATATGGGGGCTATATATAATTATGGACCGATATCGACCAATTTAGGCATGGCTATTAGAGACCATATACTAACACCACGTACCAAATTTCAACCGGATCGAATGAATTTTGCTTCTCCAAGTGGCTCCGGAGTTCAAATCTGGGGATCGGTTTATATGGGGATATGGTCCAATTTTTGCATGGTGATTCATGAAATAGTTTTGTTTTGCATTTTTTTTTCGACAGAAGATTAAATGATAATTTCGTCCACTAACAACTTTCTGTAATTTGCACATCCATTTTTCTGTTTACTTTCAGATGATCAGCAGAATTTCGCATTTACTTTTTAACTTACAGCTTAATAAGAAGAACAAATATTTTGTGATGTCTTGCATAAATTTCCAAACAAATTTACTTTCGTTTTCGGATTTGTTTTATTACCACCATGTTTAAGATTTCAGATGAGATTTGATACTAAAGACAGTAATACACACACTGTGATTTTCTATGCAAGCCACACAAAACAAGACCACTTCATATTCCAGATGACATGACGGATAATTCGAAATTTCCATTTTGGCCTAAAGATGAAGAAAAGATGGCAGCTGCTGATGATAATAATGGTGTCACAAATATAACTTTGTTATTTCCAGCAATAGTCCTTAATGTCGCTCAGGATATTTATAAGGACATATCTAAGACTATATTTAGAGAGAGAGAGAGAGGGAGTATGGGCCATAATACTGCTTGTGGCACAAAATCCTGATGATTATAAAAATAAACAAAAATTGAAATGCGTGTCAGGTTTTTGAGCAGACAAACAAACTGGTGTCACTTTTAAATCTTTGCAAAACCCCAAATATGGATACCCTCCTACCCCTCCTCTCTCGACAGTTCTGGTGACAAAAGTTCAAATTAAAATCCAATAATCCTCCCCACAAACCTAGCAAAGAAATTCATTGTCCATTAATGGGACTTGGTCCTTATGAATGAAACTTTCCCAAATACCAGGGCGTACAAATGGGGAGGGGGGTGGGGCGAAGACAACCAAATGCCCTTAAGGAACAACATTTCATTATGGCCCGGATGATTATGATTATGGTTATTATTACTGTTATTATTACACTCCAGCAAGCCAGTGAGATACGAAGAAAGGAAGGAAACGTCCCTCATTCCTTAAGTAAGTCACTGATGTATGTCTCGCAGTTTTTTTTTTTTAAGAATGCAGAAGAGCTCATGGAGCCACCAGAGATACAATATCCTGAAAAGCTCTTCAGTAATATTTCATAAAATTGTCGTAAAAATATTTTTCCCTTACAACATAAAGTTCTTATTCTTCGGCAAGGATCTCCTGCTTCTATCATAGGAATATTAGTGGTACTTGGAGTTATTTGTTTGTTGTTTTTTTTTTGTCGTTTGCTACGCAATGAAGCAACAGTCTTTTGGCCATAAAAAAAAGACACAACATTCGCGCATTCCATTCCATTGCATTGCAGTTTGTCACATTTTTATAACATTTTATTTATTACTTGGGGCCAAGGCATTTTGTTCTCTTCATTTCATTTGGTTTAGAGCCAATGTGACCACACAGCATCCCAAAGTTTGGGGTTATGCTGTTACCAATATCTGTAAAAAAAGTCAACATTCAAACATTAATACATAGTCCATAAGCCAAGGAGGGTGGGGGAATACTCTCCAAATATTCTATTTCCTCAGACAAATAACAACAAAAAATAGTCTTTGAGATACAGATCGAAGATATAAATTTGGCACTGCAAGCAAAAAAAAACTAAAGAGACTCACGACGAATCATTTCTATACTACACCCTAAAATCATAGAACCAGATAGAAAGGTACGTTGTATAACTAAATGGCGCCCAACGTGAGACCTCTTATAAATTTGCAGAGGTTCCACAAAAATGTGATTTTTATTGCCTAATAAATAAGAGTATTATGGTCACATTGGGGAAATTCAGGCGATACAAAATTCATCAATATCAGTTTTTAAAGGTAACCGGACCACCAAATACATGGACGGATTAATTAATTAATTAGTCCCAATTAAGTTTTTAATTGGGACTAATTATTTTTTGTATCTCGCGCAATATAGTGGAACAGGGTATTATAAGTCTCACTCGAGCCAAAAATAATTTCTCCCAAAAATTGGGAGAAAATTTTAGCAAAGAAACAAATCTTATTTTGCAAAATTTTATTTCTATATAAAATTTGGTCACAATTTCTATCGAATATTAGGATAACATTTTATTTCCATTAAAAAAAAGATTATCAAAATTTTATTTCTACAGAAAATTGTTTCAACATTTTACATCTATAGAAAATTTTATCAACATTTTATTTCCATAGAAAATTTTGTCAAAATTTTATTTCTATAGAAAATTTTGTTACAATTATATTCCTATAGAAAATTTTATTAATTTTTCTTTCTATAGAAAATTTTGTCAATAAATTATTTCTATAGAAAGTTTTGTCAAAATTTTATTTCAATAGAAAATTTTGTCAAAATTTTATTTCTATAGAAAATTTTTTCACAATTTTATTTCCAAAGAAAATTTTATCAAAATTGTATTTCATTAGAAAATTTTGTCCTAATGTTACTACTTTGTTAAAAATTTATTCGTATAGAAGATTTTGACAAAATTTTATTTCTATAGAAAATTTTGTCAAAATTTTATTTCTATCGAATATTAGGCCAAAATTTTATGAATATAAAAAATTTTGTTCAAATTTTATTTCTATAGAAAATTTTGTCACAATTTTATTTCTATAGAAGATTTTGTCAAAATTTTATTTATATAGAAAATTTTGTTAAAATTTTATTTCTGTATAAAATTTTCTCAACATTATATATCTATAGAAAATTTTGTTAAAATTTTATTTCTATAGAAAAATGTGTCACAACTTTATTTCTATAGAAATTTTTTTCACAGTTTTATTTCTATGGAAAATATTTCAAAATTTTATTTATATATGAAATTTTGTCAAAATTTTATTCTTATAGAAAATTTTGTCAACATTTTACATTTATAGAAAATGTTGTTAAAATTTTATATCTATAGAAAATATTGTCACAATTTTATTTCTTTAGAAAAATGTTTCACAATTTTATTTCTATGGAAAACTTTATCAAAATTTTATTTCTATAGAAAATTTTTTCACAATTTTATTTCTATGGAAAATTTTGTCACAATTTTATTTCTATCGAACATTTTTTCACAATTTTATTTCTATAGAAAATTTTTTCACAATTTTATTTCTATGGAAAATTTTGTCAAAATTTAATTTCTATCGAATATTAGACCAAAATTTTATATCTATAGATAATTTTATTAAAATTTTATTTCTATAGAAAATTTTATTAAAATTTTATTTCAATAGAAAATTTGGTAAACATTTTATTTCTATAAAAAATTTTGTCAAAATTTTATTTTTATAGAAAATTTTATCAATATTTTATAGAAAATTTTGTTAAAATTTTATTTCTATATAAAATTTTGCCACAATTTTATTTCTATCGAATATTAAGCCAACATTTTATTTCTATAAACAAGCCAACTGCACTCAACTCGATGATTTGACGGTGGCAAAGGAAAAGAGATATGTTTGTACGAATTTTTTTCGGCATAAGCCGGCTATCATGCAAAACCTTTTTTCGGATGGTTCAAGTGTGGTTCATTGTTGGGTTTAATGAACTGCCTGAATTTTTTCTGATAATTGGTTTATAGTTTGCTGCAAGTAGAGGATGCTGATGAGGAATGTGGTAATTCCGAAACGTGAGTCCATCCAACCATTTTGCAGTCTATAGGGCTTTGCCCAAATAAATTTGACAAACATTCTTTTCCTCTGTTGGTTGAAGTACTCTTGTAGTTTCGTCAATGCATGGTTTTAAGCTGCAATAAAAAACAAAATTTTTTTTCTATAGAAAATTCGGCATTTTTTTTTTTGTTTAATATATACCCCGTATGGACTAACTTACAATTGAGAACACGGTGATAAGAAGTTTTACGATACTTTGCCATCGCCAAGTGTTACCGCAACCCAAGTAATTCGATTGTGGATGACAGTCTTTGGTAAAAGTTTCTATGCAATCCATGGTGGAGGGTACATAGGATTCGGCCTGACCGAACTAACGGCGGTATATACTTGTTTTTCTATGGAAAATTTTGTCAAAATTTTATTTCTATAGAAAATTTTTTCAAAAAATTAAAATTTTGTCAAAATTTTATTTCTATAGAAAATTTTGTCAAAATTTTATTCTTATAGAAAAGTTTGTTGCAACTTTATTTCTATAGAAATTTTTTTGACAATTTTACTTCTATCGAAAATTTTGTCACAATTTTATTTATATAGAAAATTTTAACACAATTTTATTTCTATAGAAAATTTTTTCACAATTTTATTTCTTTTGAAAATTTGTCACAATTTTATTTCTATAGAAAATTTTGTCAAAATTTTATTTCTATAGAAAATGTTTTCACAATTTTATTTCTATGGAAAATTTGTCAAAATTTTATTTATATGGAAAAATTTTTTAAAATTTAATTTCTATCGAATATTAGACCAAAATTTTATATCTATAGAAAATTTGATAAACATTTTATTTCTATAAAAAATTTTGTCAAAATTTTATTTTTATAGAAAATTTTATCAATATTCTATAGAAAATTTTGATAAAATTTTATTTCTGTATAAAATTTTGCCACAATTTTATTTCTATCGAATATTAAGCCAACATTTTATTTCTATAAACAAGCCAACTGCACTCAAATCGATGATTTGACGGTGGCAAAGGAAAAGAGATATGTTTGTACGAATTTTTTTCGGCATAAGCCGGCTATCATGCAAAACCTTTTTTCGGAAGGTTCAAATGTGGTTCATTGTTGGCTTTAATGAACTGTCTGAATTTTTTCTGATAATTGGTTTATAGTTTGCTGCAAGTAGAGGATGCTGATGAGGAATGTGGTAATTCCGAAACGTGCGCCCATCAAACCATCTAGCAGTCTGTAGGGCTTTGCCCAAATAAATTTGACAAACATTCTTTTCCTCTGTTGGTTGAAGTACCCTTGTAGTTTAGTCAATGCGTGGTTTTAAGCCGAAATCGAAAAAACAACAATTTTTTTCTATAGAAAATTTTGTCAAAAATTTATTTCTTTAGAAAATTTTGTCAACATTTTATTTCTATATAAAATTTTGTCACAATTTTATTTCAATAGAAAATTTTGTCAAAATTTTATTTTCATCGAATATTAGGCCAAAATTTTATGCCTATAGAAAATTTTGTCAAAATTTTATTTCTATAGAAAATTTTGTTAAAATTTTATTTCTATAAAAAATTTTGTCAAAATTTTATTTCTATAGAAAATTTTGTCGCAATATTTTTTCTATAAAATTTTATTTCATGTTAGGTTGATATCGAAACAGGCAATTGACGTCCAAATGCATTATATCTAATTATACAAATTTTATGTCTATAAAAAATTTTATCAAAATTTTATTTCCATCGAATATTAGGCCAAATATTTATATCTATAGAAAATTTTATCAAAATGTTATTTCTATAGAAAATTTTATCAAAATTTTAATTCTATAGTAAATTTTGTGACAATTTTATTTCCAAAGAAAATTTTGTCAATATTTTAATTCTATAGAAAATTTTGTCAAAATTGTATTTCCAAAGAAAATTTTGTCAAAATTTTATTTCTATAGAAAATTTTGTCAAAATTTTATTTCTATAGAAAATTTTGTCAAAATTTTATTTCTATAGAAAACTTTTTTCACAATTTTATTTCCAAAGAAAATTTTATCATAATTTTATTTCATTAGAAAATTTTGTCATAATGTCATTTCTATCGAATATTAGGCTAAAATTTTATGTCTGTAGAAAATTTTGTTCAAATTTTATTTCTATAGAAAATTTGGTCACAATTTTATTCCTATAGAAGATTTTGTCAAAATTTTATTTCTATAGAAAATGTTGTCAAAATTATATTCTTATAGAAAATGTTGTCACAATTTAATTTCTATAGAAAATTTTTTCACAATTTTACTTCTATGGAAAATTTTGTCACAATTTTGTTTATATAGAATATTTTGTTAAAATTTTATTCGTATAGAAGATTTTGTCAAAATTTTATTTCTATAGAAAATTTTGTCAAAATTTTATTTCTATCGAATATTAGGCCATAATTTTATGTCTGTTGAAAATTTTGTCAAATTTTATTTCTATAGAAAAATTTGTCACAATTTTATTTCTATAGAAGATTTTGTCACAATTATATTCTTATAGAAAATGTTGTCACAATTTTATTTCTATAGAAAATTTTTTCACAATTTTACTTCTATGGAAAATTTTGTCACAATTTTGTTTATATAGAAAATTTTGTCAAAATTTTATTTCTATAGAAAGTTTTGTCAAAATTTTATTTATATGGAAAATTTTGTCAAAATTTTATTTATATGGAAAATTTTGTCAAGATTTAATTTCGATCGAATATTATGTCAAAATTTTTTTATCTACTGAAAATTTTACTAAAATTTTCGTTTTATAGAAAATTTGGTAAACATTTTATTTCTATAAAAAATTTTGTCAAAATTTTATTTTTATAGAAAATTGGGTTTATATTTCATAGGAAATTTTGGCAAAATTTTATTTCTAAAGAAAATTTTGTCACAATTTTATTTCTATAGAAAATTTTTTCAAAATTTTATTTCTATGGAAAATTTTGTCACAATTTTATTTCTATAGAAAAATTTGTCAAAAATTAGAATTCTATCAGCTGTGGCAACAGTGTCCCTCAGTCGATCTAGCCATGTCCGTCTGTCTGTGAACACATTTTGGTAATCAATGTCGAGGTCGCAGTTTTGGTCTAAACAACTTCAAATTTGGCACAAGTATCTATTTTGAGTCAGAATATAACCCTATTGTTTTTGGGAGAAATCGGTTCAGATTTAGATGTAGCTTCCATATATATATCTTGCCCGATATCCCCAGAAGCCAAAGTTTTATCCCGATGTGCTTTAAATTTGCCACAAGGAGTACAATTTATAGTATCGTAAAGTATACCAAATTTCATTGAAATCGGTTCAGATTTAGATATAGCTCCCGTATATTCTTTCGCCTGATTTTGACTCATATGACCACATAGAAATTTTGCATATGGAGTAGAATTAACATTGTAGCAATGCAGATACAGCTCCCATATATATTATTCATATGACTATAGAGGACAGACTTTTACTGCGATGTACTGCGATGTACGTGAATGCATAGTAACATTCTTACTATGCATTCTAAATTTGGGTGAAATCGGTTCAGATTTAGAAATAGCTCCCACATGAACACCATAGATCTAGATTTCACTGCGATTTGACATTTTGACACAGAGTGTACAATTGCCGTTCTAGCTATGCATATCAAATTTGGACAAAATAGGTTCAGAATTACATATAGCTCCCATATGTATCTATCGCCCGATTTAGAGTCATATGAACAGTAGGTAAAAAATTTCACTCCGATTTACTTGAATTTTTTTAAATTTCACAGACAGTTCAATTAACATTTTAGCAACGTATGCCAAATGTGGTAAAAATTGATATGATTACTTTTCAGATTTGAGCAAGAATGGCCAAAAAAGCCCAGATTTTCTTTGATTGTAGACACAAATTGAATTTTTCGGTGTAGCACTTTCATCCGATTTGGTTATTATGACTTAGACCCTATACAGACCGATCTCCCACTTTGACGTCTTGAGGTAATAGAAAGTATTATCCATTTTGCTTGAAATTTTAAAAATGTTGTTGACATGGACACATAAATCACAAATTTGGATCACAAAAATAATTTTAAATTATGTTATTTTACAAATGGGCTACGCCAAAGACCATATACTTTGATGAAACGAGTATACCCACTTCAAATGCTATAGCAAAACTCGAAACGAATAATAGTCATAATGCAGAAAAACCCAAATGGCATAAATAATAGTACATCATAAACTATAAAAAATTTTAAGTTACATACCTCCTACTCAAAGGGAATCCTTTCATATACCAATGCACACTGCTGTCACACACACATACACATAAACATACAGAAATCATGCGAACACTGTTGCAGCAAATCCTGATGGTTGTTTGGAGCTTTGGCCAAATAACTTCAACAATTTTTAGTTGACACCATAAACTTTTATAAGCATCCAAAATGCTATCATTTTGGTAGTGAAACAGCGAATTCACAAGAAAACAACGGAAACTATTTTTTCAGTTGTTGTTTTTGTTTTTTTTTTCTTGGAAGCAGGAAGTGTATTCTTCTGTTCTGTCTTCATGGGGATATTCCTGGCAGGCATACTAAGAAAATAGAGTGATGATGAAAATCATAATACGAATGATGATGATGATGTGGTTTGGAGTTATGTTTTTGGGGTTTGTTGTTTTCAATGAAAAAAATTATATTATTATAATTTAATAAAAATGCTTTAGAATGGGGCTATGCACTCAGAAGTTTTTCAAAAGTCTCCGATTAAAAAACAAAACAAATTGTTGAATTTAGCAAAAATCTTATGATTGCCAATTATAGCCAAATTAATCATTTTACGGCAAATCATTATAAATATTGTTTCTAACATAGATACAAATTTTAAATTTCCAATTATAAACATTTTATTTCTATAGGAAAATTTTGTCAAAATTTTTATTCTTATGGAAAATTTTGTCAAAAGTTTATTAAAATCGAAAAATTTGTCAGAATTTTATTTCTATAGAAAACTTTCTCACAATTGTATTTCTTTAGAAAATTTTGTCAAAATTTTATTTCTATAGAAAATTTTGTCAACATTTTATTTCTGTAGAAAATATTGTCAACATTTTATTTCTATAAAAAATTTTGTCAAAATTTTATTTCTACAGAAAATTTTGTCAAAATTTTATTTCTATAAAAATTTTTGTCAAAATTGTATTTCTATAGAAAATTTTGTTAAAATTTTATTTCTATAAAAAATTTTGTCCAAGTGTTATTTCGATAGAAAATTTTGTCAAAATTTTATTTCTATGGAAAAGTTTGTCATAATTTTATATCTTTAGGAAATGTTGTCAAAATCTTATTTCTTTATAAAATGTTGTAAAAATTTTATTTCAATCGAAAATTTTGTTAAAATTTTATTTCTATAGAAATATTTATCAAAATTTTATTTCTCTACAAAATTTTGTTTCTCTAGAAACTTTTGCCAAAATTTTATTTCTATAGAAAATTTTGTCAAAATTTTATTTCTATAGAAAATTTTATTTCTATACACAATTTTGTCAAACATTTTATTTCTATAGAAAATTTTGTCAAAATTTTATTTCTACAGAAAATTTTATCAAAATTTTATTTCTATAAAAATTTTTGTCAAAATTGTATTTCTATAGAAAATTTTGTCAAAATTTTGTTTCTGTAGAAAATTGTGTCAAAATTTTATTTCTACAGAAAATGTTGTCAAATTTTATTTCTACAGAAAATTTTGTCAAAATTTTATTTCTATAGAAAATTTTTGCAACATTTTATTTCTATAGCAAATTTTGTCAAAATTTTATTTCTATAGAAAATTTTGTCAAAATTTTATTTCTATAAAAAATTTTGTCAAAATTTTATTTGTACAGAAAATTTTGTCAAAATTTTACTTCTATAAAATTTTTTTTTAAAATTGTATTTCTATAGAAAATTTTGTTACAATTTTATTTCTATAGAAAATTTTGTCCAAGTGTTATTTCGATAGAAATTTTTGTCACAATTTTATTTCTATGGAAAAGTTTGTCATAATTTTATATCTTTAGCAAATGTTGTCAAAATTTTATTTCTTTAGAAAATGTTGTAAAAAATTTATTTCTATAGAAATTTTGGCCAAATTTTATTTCTCTCGTAAACTTTGTCCAAATTTTATATTTTTATCGAAAATTTTGTCAAAATTTTATTTCCATAGATTTTGTTTTTCAAAATTTTATTTCTATAGAAAACATTGTAAAAATTTTATTTCTTTATAAAATGTTGTCAAAATATTATTTCAATCGAAAATTTTGTTAAAATTTTATTTCTATAGAAATATTTATCAAAATTTTATTTCTCTAGAAAATTTTGTTTCTATAGAAAATTTGGTCAAAATTTTATTTCTATAGAAAATTTTGTCAAAATTTTATTTCTATAGACAAATTTGTCAAAATTTTATTTCTATAGACAATTTTGCCAAAATTTTATTTCTATAGAAAATTTTGTCAAAATTTTATTTCTATAGAAAATTTTGTCAAAATTTTATTTCTATAGAAAATTTTGTCAAAATTTTATTTCTATAGAAAATTTTATCAAAATTTTATTTCTATTTGTTTTGTTTTGTTATTGTTGGTTTTGTTCTTTAAGCATTGTTGTTGTTTTTTATTGCAGCTTAAAACCATACATTGACTAAACTACAAGTGTAGCTTAACCAACAGAGGAAAAGAATGTTTGTCAAATTTATTTGGGCAAAGCCCTATAGACTGCAAGATGGTTGGATGGACGCACGTTTCGGAATTACCACATTCCTCATCAGCATCCTCTACTTGCAGCAAAACTATCAACCAATTATCAGAATAAATTCAGGCAGTTTATTAAACCCAACAAAAACCACACTTGAACCCTCCGAAAAAAGGTTTTACATTGATAGCCGGCTTATGCCGAAATAAATTCGAAACAAACATATCTCTTTTCCTATGGCTGGGTTTTCTGTATTTCTGTAGAAAGATTTTTCAAAATTTTATTTCTGTAGAAAATTTTATCAAAATTTTATTTCTATACAAAATTTTCTCAAAATTATATTTCTATAAAAATTTTCTCAAAATTTTATTTATATAGAAAATTTTGTCACCATTTTATTTATATAGAAAATTTTTTCACCATTTTATTTCTATAGAAAACTTTGTCAACATATTATATCTATCGAATATATCGTCAACGTTTTATTTTTTTTTATAGAAAATTTTGTAAAATTTTATTTCTATAGAAAATGTTGTGAATTTTTTTATATAGAAAGTTTTGTCATAATTTTATTTCAATAGAAAATTTTGTCAGTATTTCATGATCATTTTCTCAGTATTTTATTTATATAGCAAACTTTTTCAAAATTTTATTTCTATGGAAAATTTTATTTCTATAGAAAATTGTGTCAAAATTTTATTTCTATAGAAAATTTTATCAAAATTTTATTTCTATAGGAAACTTTCTCAAAATTTTATTTATATAGAAAATTATGTGTATTTTTATTTATATAGAAAATTTTATCAAATTTTTATTTATATAGAAAATTTTGTAACCACTCTACGGGAAATTTATCAACCCCAGGTACCGGTACAGGGTTAGCCCCTGGTGTGCATGGACCAGTCACAGTTCTGGTCCAAGCGTATGGAATGCAGCGGTCACTTTAACATGGGTTTATCATTGGCTGGGAAAATTTACACTTTAGGACACGACTTGGTCTCATCCCAAAGGACACGTCCTGGAGCAACTTAGTACGGCTACCCCATAGACAACTGCTCATGAAGGTTAGGTTAGGTGGCAGCCCGACGTATCAGGCTCACTTAGACTATTCAGTCCATTGTGATACCACATTGGTGAACTTCTCTCTTATCACTGGGTGCTGCTCATGAAACAGTCTTGGACAAACTGTTAGGACCCAGTTTCCGTCCGTATCGCACCAAATAGGAATATGTAGAACAATAAATAATTCTGATATTTGCATTGTAGTAAAAGTGTGGATTCAAATAGATTTTAATACCAAGTGAGTATAAAAATCAATAGAGCACTAGTACCAGTCCTGTAATAAGGCCACTAGTGGCAATTTGCACTAATTTCCTGTATTTATTTCTATAGAAAACTGCGTCAATATTTTATTTTTTTTTTATAGAAAAATTTTTCAAAATTTTATTTCTATAGAAAATGTTGTGAAAATTTTTTTTATGTAGAAAGTTTGGTTATCATTTTATTTCTATAGGAAATTTTGTCAATATTTCATGTCTATAGAAAATTTCCTCAGAATTTTATTTCTATAGAAAACTTTCTCAAAATTTATTTCTTTAGAAAATTTTGTCAAAATTTTATTTCTATGGAAAATTTTATTTCTATAGAAATATTTGTCAAAATTTTATTTCTATAGAAAATGTTGTCAAAAGTTTATTTCTATATGAAAATGTGGTCAAAATTGTATTTGTTTATAGAAAATTTTGTCCAAATTTTATTTCTATAGAAAATTTTGTCAAAATTTTATTTCTATAGAAAATTTTGTCAAAGTTTTATTTCTATCGAACATGTAAAAATTGTATTTGTAAATGTGTCATTTTATTAAGAATTCTACCAACTGTGGCAACCGTGCCCAAAGGCGTTTCCATGAATTTTTTTCCAGATATGTTACTTGGCGGCTGGCATACATCTTCTCAAATAATAGAAACGTAATACAAATAGATAATTTTATTATACTCTATGTTAATATGAACATAACGAGCATCGTTTTCATAATTCATAGAGAAAACATAACCGCCACTACCCCTGTGATATAAAAATTGGAAATTTCTCTCATGTTTATGTCCTATTATTGTGGTCAACGTATGCGTAGATGGAAAGGCAGGGGCATTTTGATAAGGGGGAAGAGGATAATATTTACACACTCCATACATGTATTGAATTTTTGATGACCTATTCATGAAGTCACATACTTACTCACACACACACACACAATCATAGTCATCTATGCTCACTCTAAGAGATAGTCGTCATTCATTTATTCAATGAGGGGGAATCTCTTATTTTGTTTCATCGTTCATTTATCCATTTTGAACAATATTCGTTGTTGTTGTTGTTGTTGTTTTTGTTCTGTTCTATCCTTATCCCGTTAGCCCATTTGTTCCATTGCATCCAGCCATTTTGTACACAGATGTCGTTAAAATCTTTTGTATTTAACTGAGAAATAAGAAAATGCGGATTTCATTCTGGACTTTATGTATTAGTGAGAGGTATGGATATTTTTAGTGTGGTGATGGGAAAAGGGGGTGGAGGTTATCCTTGATTCGTGTGGCAATGTCTTTCGTTCGTTCGTTGGTTGTCATTGTCCTGTTTATATATTACAATATCACTCTATATAATTTTATCCATTATTTCATGGTGACATTACTAACATTAACCGAACATTAAATCGTAAATTTTTATAGGAATTTATTTATATACCCACTCACACAAACACAAAACATAAAACAATGTAAACGATGCATCAGTTTCACTTAGTTACGACAGAGTCAGTTGGCACAGAATTTCGTTGAAACAGTGGAAGATATTATTGGACAATTAGATCCTGAAATTATCGCCTTGTATACAGAGGTTCGTTGGGTTAATACACTCAAAAAAAAGTGAACTCTTTATGAAGGAAAATGAAAAACTTATTAAAGTCAGGGAAATTTTCTTTCTAACATAAATTGGCTTTAGTGCCCATGAGGGTTTACTCTCTTTTGAGTGCTCGTATCGGTCAAATTCCAAAGCGTTCTCTTTGATGCTTTATTCTCCGTCAGTAAAGCCTTTAACATTTCTAAGGGAATCTTATGTACCCTCCACCATGGATTGCGTAGAAACTTCTACGAAAGACTGTCAGCCACAATCGAATTACTTGGGTTGTGGTATCTTAAAACTTCTTAACATCGTTTTCTATATTGTGAGTTAGTCCATACACTGTTAGAAAAATATGTTTTTCATATGTTCCGATATAAACAAAATGTGTTTTGGGCACAATTTTTAAACACAATATATTTAAGTGCAAACATGTAATGTTCCTACACTAACATTAAATGTTTGGGACATCTATATTAATATGTTAGAATATATTATGTTTGGGGCATGAATGTTTCATAAAAATCATATGTGTGAATGCAAACATATATAAATTTACAAATTTCAACTAAACATACATATGTTGTGATATTTTATTCAAAGCGACAGAGAGAGAGTATAGAGAAAGAAATAGAGATGGAAACCGGGAGAGTTGACGAAAGATATCAACATAACACAGCGAAAGAATCAAAAGAGAACAATTTCTGTGCAACCGCTTGTATGTTGTTTTGGAAAACTGTTTTATGATAAGGCCAAAAATTTCATATGCTTAAATGTAAATATTATTTAATTAGAAGAAAGAGAATAGACATTCGGAACCAAGAGAATAGATATTTGAAAAACAAACAGCATATGTTTTCGCCTTGAGAGCAGCATTTTATGTATGTGTGGACATGTGTTTTGTTTCTCATTTTGGCATTATGGGCACAATTTTTTTCTTGGTTCGTTAAAAGAAATCAGGGGTCTTCATAAAAATAACGAAAGGGCACTATACTCTTTTTAGAGTTGGGACAGTAAAATGAAATAAGGAGGAAATAGTGAAAAATTACACAGTAAAATGTATAAAAACAAAGTTTAGTTCCTCTTTATTAATAAGTAGTCCACGAGGAGTTGACGGACACCTTCAAATATAAAAAATGGTCCTCGGTTCGATTCTCCGTGCAGGCGAAAGGTAAAAATTAAAAAAAAAATATAAAAGTGAATAATTTCTTCAACATTATTTGTATTACAGAAAAAAGGTGCCAAGAACTAAAATATTTCGTGGAAGTGAAAATTACCAGTATGTTAGGCAATGAGCACAATCGTCTTTGGGAAAAATTCTTCCAAGCATATGATATTTTTGGGCTCAAAATGCTTCCAAACATATAATATGTTCACATAAAACAAACATATTAATGTTTCGGCAGTATCCAATAATATATGTGCTTCCTGCAAAATATGTTTGGAACATATGTTAAAGAAGCGATTTTTTTGAGGGTGTACGTGGTATATATTGGACAAAAAAGGTATGTATAGGAAAGTCTACAAATAATTAAGAATCGATATGGAATTTAGCACGGTACGTAGATAGCCAGAATTGAAATATGGGGGTCGCTTATATGAGGGCTATATACAATTATGAACCGATATGGACCAATGTTTGTGTGATTGGGGATCGGTTTATCTGAGGGCTATATATAACTATAGACCGATATGGACCTAGTTAGGCATGGTTGTTAACGGATGAAATTTGCTCCTCCAAGTGGCTCCAAAACCAAATCTGGGGATCGGTTTATATGGGGGCTATATATAATTATGGACTGATATGAACCAATTCCTGCATGGTTGTTGGATACCATATACTAACATTACGTACCAAATTTCAACCGAATCGGATGAACTTTGCTTTTCCAAGGGGCTCCGGAGGTCAAATCTGGGGATCGGTTTATATGGGGGCTATATATAATTATGTACCGATTTCGACCAATATTTGCATTGGTGTTTGAGGACATATAATAACACTACGTACCAAATTTCAACTTAATCAGATGAATTTTGGTCTTCCAAGAGGCTCCGGAGGTCAAATCTGGTGATCGGTTTATATGGGGGCTATATATAATTATGGACCGATATGGACTAATTTTTGCGCGGTCATTAGAGACCATATACTAACACCATGTACCAAATTTCAGCCGGATCGGATGAAATTTGCTTCCCTTAGAGGCTCCGCAAGCCAAATCGGGGGATCGGTTTATATGGAGGCTATATATAATTATTGACCGATGTGGACCAATTTTTGCATAGTTGTTAGAGACCATATACCAATACCATGTACCAAATTTCAGCCGGATCGAATGAAATTTGCTTCTCTTAGAGGCTCCGCAAGTCAAATCGGGGGATCGGTTTATATGGGGGCTATATATAATTATGGACCGATGTGGACCAATTTTTAAAGATCATATGCTGACACCATGTACCTACTTTCAACCGAATCGAATGAAATTTGCTTCTCTTAGAGGTCCCGCAAGCCAAATTTGAGGGCCTGTTTATATTGGGGCTATACGTAAAAGTGGACCGATATGGCCCATTTGCAATACCATCCGACCTACATCAATAACAACTACTTGTGCCAAGTTTCAAGTCGATAGCTTGTTTCGTTCGGAAGTTAGCGTGATTTCAACAGACAGACGGACATGCTCAGATCGACTCAGAATTTCACCACGACCCAGAATATACTTTATGGGGTCTTAGAGCAATATTTCGATGTGTTACAAACGGAATAACAAAGTTAATATACCACCATCCTATGGTGGAGGGTATAAAAATAGGGTACAGATCTCATGTATCGAATTTTTATTCTCTTTTTGCGATATATTAATAAAACTATTCACGTACAAATAAATGCAAGTTTAAAAATTAGAAGAGATACTTCAAAGTATTTTGTTCTTTAATTCCAACAAAAACTTTAAACAAATGAAAAAATCTATATATGAAGCGTTTTTATCTTAAATCAAAATCATTTCCATAAATCAGTTAATTTCAATTTAAAATCTTTTTCCTTTAAGGAAAATTTGCCTTACTTCAAAGACCTAAGACTTTAATGTAGGGATGGAAATTTCCCAGATTTATGACCTATATTTAATTTAAAAAAAATATTATTTCAATGATTAGGAACTTTCCACTTATTAAAATTTCTTCTTTATATTAAATATGAGTCCTAGAGAGAAAAAGACATTGATTCGTGACCACAAAAAAAAATTTAAAATGAAAATTCCCGAAATATTAAAATTTTTATATTAAATACTTATTTTGGCCATAACTTATAAAATAATTAATTCATGATCACACTCCAAAAATCTAAATTGCAATGAAAATTCTCGAAAAATTAAAAATTCTGACTCTCTAATTACCGCGTAAAAGTTCATAACGGTTCGTAGTTATTTGTAGAATTTTCCTAAATATTTAATCTAATATATATCCCGTATGGATTAACATACAATTTAGAAGACGATGTTAAGAAGATTTAAGAAACCTCGGCAAGTGTTACCTAAACCCAAGTAATTCGATTGTGGATGACAGTCTTTAATAGAAGTTTCTACATAATCCATAGTGGAGGGTACATAAGATTCGGCCTGGCCGAACTTACGGCCGTATATACTTGTTTTTTTTTCAAAAATTTATTTCTATAGAAAATTTTGTTAAATTTTTTATTTCTGTAGAAATTTTTATTTCTATAGAAAATTTTTTCAAGGGCTTCTTTTAAAAGAAAATTTTTTCAAAATTTTGCCAAATGTTATTTCTATAGAAAATGTTGTCAACATTTTATTTTTATAGAAAATCTTGTTAAAATTTGATTTGATTTGAATTTGTTTTTGATTTGAATTTGTAGAAAATTTTGTCAAAATGTTATTTCTATAGAAAATTTTGTCAAAATGTTATTTCTATAGAAAATTTTGTCAAAATTTTATCTTTATAGAAAATTTTCTTAAATTTTGATTTGTATAGACAATTTTCTTAAAATTTGATTTTTGTAGAAAATTTTGTCAAAATGTTATTTCTATAAAAAATTTTGTCAAAATTTTATTTTTATAGAAAATTTTCTTAAAATTTGATTTATATAGAAAATTGTCTAAAATTTGATTTTTGTAGAAAATCTTGTCAAAATTTTATTTCTATAAAAAATTTTGTCAAAATTTTATTTTTATAGAAAAATTTTTTTCAAAATTTTATTTCTATAGAAAAATTTGTCAACATTTTATTTCTATAGAAAATTTCGTTAAAATGTTATTTCTATAAAAATTTGTAGAGTACCTCTTGGGACTGGAGAGGAATATTTTGTAAAATCTACCCAAACATCAAGAAAATTTTGTCAAAATTTTATTTCTATAGAAAATTTTCGTAAAATTTGATTTGTATAGGAAATTTTCTTAAAATATGATTTTTGTAGAAAATTTTGTCAAAATGTTATTTCTATAGAAGAATTTGTCAAAATTTTATAGAAAATTTTCTTAAAATTTGATTTGTATAGAAAATTTCTTAAAAATTTTGTCAAAATGTTATTTCTATAGAAGAATTTGTCAAAATTTTAAAGAAAATTTTCTTAAAATTTGATTTGTATAGAAAATTTCTTAAAATTTGATTTTTGTAGAAAATTTTGTCAAATTTTTATTTCGTTAAAATTTTATTTCTATAAAAATTTGTAAAGTACCTCCTAGGAATGGGGAGCAATGTTTTGTAAAATCTACCAAAACATCAAGAATTCTACCAAACAAAAAAAAAAACTACCATTTTTGGTAGAATCCTACCAATTGTGGCAACCGTGGTCCTAACGCGAAAGCGGCCTCAAACTGTGACCATCTCCAAAAACTCAAAATTTCTATGAAAATCCATGAAAAATTTGGTAACTTGGGTGGGTCATAAATTTTAAGTTGTATAATCTACCACATTAAATCTTAATATTTTTCAGATCTAAAGCTGGCTGTCCGCCCGCCTGTCCATCTATTTTATGGCATTGAAATTTACTACAAAAATTCCTACATTTTTGGAATTTGCCACTATTTTCAAAAAATTCCCCCCACTATGATCCACTATGCCTTCGCTACATTTTCCCTTTACATATTCCCCCTTCCCCTTTTCATAGATTATCCCCTTTGGTACATGTATGCCTTTTGTGTGAGTATAGAGGAGGACATCTCATTTCTTATGCTCGGACACGAAACAAATTTTCAAATTACAAATTATGTCGATGTTGATTTTTTCCTTTCATCGCATGTTCACTCTTTCAACATTTTGTCCATTTGAGTAAGAAGGATATGGGAGGGAGAGATAGATATAGAGAGGGGGAAGATAGCGATGTTGAACTAGTTCAATGAAATATAGAAGGATATCTTTGGTTGTAGTTGATTCAAGCTTTGCTGTAATATTCTTTAACTCTACAACTAAGACCACAGACTTCCATCTTAATTGCTGTGGCCATGGAGGAGGGTGTTTCCTAGAAAATTGTCCATATAAGATTTGAAGAAAAAAAACGCCAAGAGACAAAGATGACGTTAACAATTGTGAGATATCCTTGATTATATAGCCATAGTAGTGGTCGTGTTTTTCTAGGAAAATATTAACCAATAACTTTACATTTATTGTGGCCACCAAACCAACATTACCAACACTGTAGAAGAGTCATTAACATGACTCACTCACATCCTACATGGAGGGTGATATACACGCACACAGATAAACTTAATTTAACTGCATCCTTATTTTGCTTTAATTCATGGTTAGTACGACATTTATGTCTTCTATCTTTGTTGTGGTGTGGGATATGTGGTTTTAATGCCCGCTTTTGGGGTATTGGGTGTTTTGGAATTAGACCATTGCTTTTATTGAACTTTATTTGAAATCACTTACAGTTTCACAAGAGAGTTTTAAGAGGTTCCTAAGTGAAGTGTAATGTTCATCACTTTCAAGGGATGTATGAGATATAAATGACTTATTTGACGCATATTAATTTAGATTTATTGAGCCAACAACATATATTGAAATTTTTAAGACATAATAAAATTATCAGTTTTATTTAATACTCGGTTCATAGATAAACCGATAACCAGATTTGACTTCTTGAGCCTCCTGGAAGAGCAGCTGTCACTCAAAACAAGCAAAGCTTTTGACCTTCCTTTGATTCCGAGCCAAAGATGCGGTTTCTTTAAAATAAAGACTTTTTTAACGACCTATCTGGCTTTAAATCTAGAATCAATAAATTTTAAATTAGGATACAGATCTCATTTATGGCATTTTCATCCTCTTTTTGGAATATAGTAATAAATCAGGTAGAAAACATGCCAGTTAAAAAATCCAAATTGTAACGGATACTTCAAAGTAAAAACTGTTTCTTAATTTCAAAAAAAAAAAAAAAACAAGTATATACGGCCGTAAGTTCGGCCAGGCCCAAGCTTATGTACCATCCACCATGGATTGCGTAGAAACGTCTACTGAAGCCGATGGCAAGGTATCACAAAACTTCCTAACAACGTAATATATACCACATAGTCCATACGTGGTATATATTAAACTACAAAAGGGTCGATTAAATACGTATATAATTAAGTTTAAAGTTTCTATAGAAATAAAATTTTGACAAAATTTTCTATAGAAATAATATTTTGACAATGTTTTCTATAAAAATAATGGTAGACTATTTTTGGCTCGAGTGGCAACCATGATTATGAACCGATATGGACCAATTTTTGTGTGATTGGGGATCGGCTATATATAACTATAGACCGATATGGACCAATTTTGGCATGGTTATTAGCGGCCTTATACTAACACCACGTTGCAAATTTCAACCGGATCGGATGAATTTTGCTCCTCCAAGAGGCTCCGGAGATCAAATCTGGGGAACGGTTTATATGGGGGCTATATGGACCGATATGGACCAATTCTTGCGTGTTTATTAGAGACCACATTCTAATACCATGTTCCAAAATTCAACCGGATCGGATGAATTTTACTCCTCCAAGAGGCTCCGGAGGACAAATCTGGGGATCGGTTTATATGGGGGCTATATATAATTATGCACCGATATGGACCAATTTTTGCATGTTTGTTAGAGACCATATACCAACACCATGTACCAAATTTCAGCCGGATCGGATGAAATTTGTTTCTCTTAGAGGCTCCGAAAACCAAATCGGGGGATCGGTTTATATGGGGGCTATATATAATTATAGACCGATGTGAACCAATTTTTGCATGGTTGTTAGAGACCATATGCGAACACCATGTACCAAATTTCAGCCGGATCGGATGAAATTTGTTTCTCTTAGAGGCTTCGAAAACCAAATCGGGGGATGGGTTTATATGGGGGCTATATATAATTATTGACCGATGTGGACCAATTTTTGCATGGTTGTTAGAGACCATATACTAACACCATGTACCCAATTTCAGCCGGATCGGATGAAATTTGTTTCTCTTAGAGCAATCGCAAGTCAAATTTGGGGGGCCATATGTTAACACCACATACCAAATTTCAACCGAATCGGTTGAATTTTGCTCTTCCACGAGGCTCCGGAGGTCAAATCTGGGGATCGATTTATATGGGGGCTATATATAATTATGGACCGATGTGGACCAATTTTTGCATAGTTGTTAGAGACCATATACTAACACCATGTACCAAATTTCAGCCGGATCGGATGAAATTTGGTTCTCTTAGAGGCTCCGCAAACCAAATCGGGGGATCGGTTTATATGGGGGCTATATGTAATTATCGACCGATATGGACCAATTTTTGCATGGTTATTAGAGACTATATACTAACACCATGTACCAAATTTCAGCCGGATCGGATGAAATTTGCTTCTCTTAGAGCAATCGCAAGCCAAATTTGGAGGTCCGTTAATATGGGGGCTATACGTAAAAGTGGACCGATATGGCCCATTTGCATCCGACCTACATCAATAACAACTACTTGTGCCAAGTTTCAAGTCGATAGCTTGCTTCGTTCGGAAGTGGGCGTGATTTCAACAGACGGACGGACGGACATGCTCAGATCGACTCAGAATTTCACCACGACCCAGAATATATATACTTATGGGGTCTTAGAGCAATATTTCGATGTGTTACAAACGGAATGACAAAGTTAATATACCCCCATCCTATGGTGGAGGGTATAAAAAAAACTTTAAACCAATGATGCTTAATCCTCAAAATAAGACTTAATCTATATTTGAAGCATTTTTATATTAAATCTAAAGATTTAATATTTCTGTTAATTTAAGGACGATTTCTTTAAATAAAAAATGTTTTTCTCTATAATATAGGGAAATTTTTCCTTATTTCATAGACATACGACTTTAACGGAGGGACATAAATTTCCAAGACTTGTGTCCTAAATTTAATGACAAAAATTGTTGAAGCAAAGATTACAAAATTTCTTTTAATTAAAATTTCAAAAAAAGTTGTAAATTGCGTAACCTAAAATTAAGATTACATAGTCTTTAATATCAAGTAAATATTTTTTTTCAGTTTTCATTCGATCCGGTTGAAATTTACAATTTAGAAAACAATGCTAAAAGGTTTCAGGATACTTTGCCATTGGTCAGTGTTACCACATACAAGTAATTCGATATAGGATGAGAGAGCTTTGTACGCAATCCAGGGTGGAGGATACATACACTGAAAAAAGCATGTCCGTTTCGTCTTAACACTAATGATTTTGGTATTGATTCCGAGCCAACGAAGCGGAGAATTGAAGTAAGGATACGTTTAAGACATAGTTCACTTTTAAATTTGAGTTTTGCGTATCTGACTCTAGGAAACAAATTTAAATATATCCGTTTTTTCATCCTTTTTCTTCACGCACTATTAAAGTCCTTTCAAAACGTGTTAACGGCAATTTAAGTTTCCAAATTCATACTCGATTTCAAGTAGAAATTATGCTATATTTCAAGGGAAAAATGTCTTTAAAATAAAGTATTGAAAAATGTCTTCCTGTTTTGAACACATTTTTGCTTTGTAGTCAGCCAACAAATTTAAAAATGATTTCATTAATTTTGAAGAATTTTTCAGGAAGCCAAGTTAACTTTATTAAAATAAAAAAACAACAGTTCTTCCTTGTAAAGACACCCAGTTATAAGTCGTTTCACTACAAGGACAAAACGAGTTCTGGACAAGAACAAATGCATCATCTATGCTAAGAAAAATTCGCATTCGTATTTTAAGGACATGAAATCTTTGGCCTAACAACAAAATTTTGTTTAAGTGTAAGGTGGAGGGTATAAAATATTCGATTAAACCAGCAACCTTGGATGCCACTTTCTAAATAATAAAGTACGTTCAAACCACGGTTGTCACTCGTGCCAAAAATCTACCAAAGTTTAAAAAAAAAAATACCCTAAAACTACCAAATTAAAAAATAAACATAATTGTATAAACATACTTTGATTTGTTATTGTGTACAATTTAAATCTTTTAACGATTTTACCTTGTACCAACAAGGCCAAGATACCAACGGAGAAAACCATGAGACTTTGATAGTATGACACAAAAATTAAAATTTTTAAAGATATTGAATTTAATGAAAATTTTGTAAAAATTAAAAAAAAAATAAAAATTTTTTAAAATTTTATTTTTTTAGAAATTAAAAAAAAAAACGATTTCTATAGAAAATTTTGTCCAAATTTTATTTCTATAGAAAATTTAAAAAAAAGTTATACCTACAGAAAATTTTGACAAAATTTTATTTCTATTGATAATTTTGTCAATTTTATTTGTATATAAAATTTTGTTACAATTTTTTTTTTTTTTATAGACATTTTTTTCAAATTTTATTTCTATAGATAATTTTGAAAAAATTTTATTTCCATAGAAAATTTTTAAAAAATTTTATTTACATAGAAAATTTTTAAAAAATTTTATTTACATAGAAAATTTTGTCAAAATTTTATTTATATAGAAAATTTTGTCAAAATTTTATTTATATAGAAAATTTTGTCAAAAGTTTATTTCTATAGAAAATTTTGTCAAAATTTTATTTCTATAGAAAATTTTCTCTTTCTATTTACATAGAAAATTTTGTCAAAATTTTATATGTAAATTTTATTTCTATAGAAGTTTTTCTAAATTTTATTTTATTTCTATTTTGTCAAAATTTTATTTCTATAGAAAATTTTTGTAAAAATTTTATTTCCATAGAAAATTTTGTCAAAAGATTTATTTTGTATAGAAAACTTTGTCAAAATTTTATTTCTATAGAAAATTTTTAAAAAATTTATATCTACAGAAAATTTTGTCAAAATTTTATTTCTATAGATAATTTTGTCAAATTTTTATTTGTATATAAAATTTTGTTACAATTTTATTTTTATAGAAAATTTTCTCAAATTTTATTTCTATAAAAAATTTTTGTCAAAATTTTATTTCTATAGAAAACTTTTGTCAAAATTTTATTTCCATAGAAAATTTTTTCAAGAGATTTATTTCTATAGAAAATTTTGTCAAAATTTTATTTCCATAGAAAATTTTGACAAAATAGTTTTAACAAAATTTTACTTCTACAGAAACTTTTGTCAAAATTTTATTTCTATATAAGTTTTTTAAAATTTTATTTCTATAGAACATTTTGTCAAAATTTTATTTCTAAAGAAAATTTTTGTTAAAATTTTATTTCCTTAGAAATTTTTGTCAAAATTTTATTTCCATAGAAAATTTTGTCAAAAGATTTATTAATATAGAAAATTTTGTCAAAGTTTTATTTCTATAGAAAATTTTGACAAAATAGTTTTCCCAAAATTGTACTTCTATAGAAACTTTTGTCAAAATTTTATTTCTATAAAAAATTTTTTGTAAAAATTTTATTTCTATAGAAAAATTTTGTCAGAATTTTATTTCTATCGAAAATTTTGTTAAAATAGTTTTACCACAATTTTATTTCTATAAAAGATTTTGTTTCTATAGAAATTTTTGTCAAAATTTTATTTTTTTTAAATTTTATTTCTATAGATAATTTTGGAAAAATTTTATTTCCATAGAAAATTTTTAAAAATTTTTATTTATATAGAAAATTTTGTCAAAATTTTATTTATATAGAAAATTTTGTCAAAATTTTATTTATATAGAAAATTTTGTCAAAAGTTTATTTCTATAGAAAATTTTGTCAAAATTTTATTTCTATAGAAAATTTTCTCTTTTTATTTACATAGAAAATTTTGTCAACATTTTATTTATATAGAAAATTTTGTCAAAATTTTATATGTAAATTTTATTTCTATAGAAGTTTTTCTAAATTTTATTTTATTTCTATTTTGTCAAAATTTTATTTCTATAGAAAATTTTTGTAAAAATTTTATTTCCATAGAAAATTTTGTCAAAAGATTTATTTCTATAGAAAACTTTGTCAAAATTTTATTTCTATAGAAAATTTAAAAAAAAATTATATCTACAGAAAATTTTGTCAAAATTTTATTTCTATAGATAATTTTGTCAAAATTTTATTTGTATATAAAATTTTGTTACAATTTTATTTTTATAGAAAATTTTCTCAAATTTTATTTCTATAAAAAATTTTTGTCAAAATTTTATTTCTATAGAAAATTTTTGTCAAAATTTTATTTCCATAGAAAATTTTTTCAAAAGATTTATTTCTATAGAAAATTTTGTCAAAATTTTATTTCTTTAGAAAATTTTGACAAAATAGTTTTAACAAAATTTTACTTCTATAGAAACTTTTGTCAAAATTTTATTTCTATATAAGTTTTTTCAAATTTTTATTTCTATAGAAAATTTTTGTTAAAATTTTATTTCTTTAGGAATTTTTGTCAAAATTTTATTTCCATAGAAAATTTTGTCAAAAGATTTATTAATATAGAAAATTTTGTCAAAGTTTTATTTCTATAGAAAATTTTGACAAAATAGTTTTACCAAAATTGTACTTCTATAGAAACTTTTGTCAAATTTTTATTTCTATAGAACATTTTGTCAAATTTTTATTTCTATAAAAAATTTTATTTCTATAGAAAAATTTTGTCAGAATTTTATTTCTACCGAAATTTTTGTTAAAATAGTTTTACCAAAATTTTATTTCTATATAAGATTTTTCAAAATTTCATTTTTATAGAAAATTTTGTCAAAATTGTATTTCTATAGAAAATTTTTGTCAAAATTTTATTTCCATAGAAATTTTTGACAAAATTTTGTTTCCATAGAAATTTTTGTCAAAATTTTATTTCAATAGAAAATTTTGTCAAAAGATTTATTTCTATAGAAAATTTTGTCAAAATTTTATTTCTATAGAAAATGTTGACAAAATTTTATTTCTATAGAAAATTTGGACAAAATTGTATTTCTATAGAAAGTTTTGTAAAAATTTTATTTCCATAGATAACTTGGTCAAAATTTTATTTCTATAGAATATTTTGCCAAAATTTTATTTCTGTAGAAGATTTTGCCAAAAATTCATTTGTACAGCAAATTTTGACAATATTTTATTTCTATGGAAAATTTTTATGTTGACAAAATTTTATTTCTAAAGATAACTTTAAATTTTTTAATTTTATTTCTAAAAAATTTTGTTAAAATTTTATGTCTATAGGATTTTTTTTATTTCTATAGATAATTTTGCCAAAATTTTATTTCTATAGAAAATTATGTCAAAATTTTATTTCTATAGAAAATGTTGTCAAAATTTTATTTCTATAGAAAATTTTGTGAAAATGTTATTTCTATAGAAAATTTTGTGAAAATGTTATTTCTATAGAAAATTTTATCAAAATTTTATTTCTATAGAAACATTTATGAGCATTTTATTTTAATAGAAATTTCGTCAAAATTGTATTTCTATAGATAATTTCGTCATTCAAATGTCAAATGTTAACAAAATTTTATTTCTATAGATACTTTTGCCAAAACTTTATTTCTGTGGAGATTTTTTTTCAATTTTTTTCTATAGAAATTTTTGTCAAAATTTTATTTTTATAGACAATTTTTTATTTGTATGGAAAATTTTATTTCTGTAGTAAATTTTGTCAACATTTTATTTCTATAGAAAATGTAGGTACCTCTTGATTGGAAGTCCCCGTACAGTTTACCTGAATGTGTGGTCTCCGTATAGTTTATGCCATGCAACTGCATCCATTTATGCAAGTCAATCACATCAAATAGTCCACGAGTGACTAAAGTTGGAGTAATGTCTCAAAAAAAAAAGTTTACTTGGATCCAAAGATTTTGACCTTCCTTTAAGGATTTTGGTATTGATTCCGAGCCAAAGATGCGGCTTTTTTAAAATAAAGACATTTTTAGGGCCCAAATTATGCAGAATACTTCAAAGTTCAAACTGTTTTCTTAATGCTAAAAAAAATTTAAACCAAAGATTCAAACCCTTAAATTAAGTCTTAGCCTATATTTGAAGCCTTTTTTCTTAAATTTAAAAATTCAATATGTCAGTTGAGTTAAAGACGATTTCTTTAAATTAAAAATGTTTTTCTTTATTTTAGAGAACATTTACCTTACTTCAAAGTTCTACATCTTCAACAGAGGGCTCAAAATTTCAATATTTGTGATCTAAATTTAATGAACAAAAAAATTTTTGAAGAAAGGATTATAAACTTTCTTATAATTAAAATGTCATTATTTGAAATAATTTTGTGCTTAGCATTGCGTAAATTTCGAGTCCTAAACTTTAAGATGCATAATCTTCCATATTAGGTCAATATTTTTTTCAGTGTAAGGACATACTACTGCGACTGCATAACTCATCATAATAACTATAACTACGCCACTGTTTATTACAACTTTGTTCAAGCAAGCAAACAAGTTCCGAATGCAACCTCAACATTATGAAAAAAATTTCCTGAGATGGAAAGTAAACTTGAGATAACGTTGTGCTATACATATGGTGTGCACCAAAAATCATGACACGAATGATCATTTCGTAAAAATTTAGGTTGCATATTTTTTCATATTAGGCCAATATATTTACCAGTGTATGAACTAAAGTTCAAGCGGTTTTAAGACTCCCCAAGTATTGTACCTAAGGTACATTTAATACCTCCCAGAAATTCATTTGTTCCATCTCCAATGCATTGCGCTGCAACCAAAGTTTGAGATCAAACCTACATTTTGGTCTGATGCAACATACAACTGCCCCGCAAAAAAAAGAAAAGAAAAAAACGCATTTCCGGTTGAGTTCATCCATAAGGCATGAACTCCATTCTATGCGATATGGATATGCATGTATGTGTTAGTGCTTGCATTGGAGTTTGGCATTATTACTCTTTGCACAGAAATAGGGGTCCATTCATTCCAACCAATGCATCAAACAACCCCTATTAAAGATGATTCTAGAACCTAACGAGAAAAAAAACCCGAAATGGGAGTAAAGGCGAGAAGGCCAAAGCAAAAACAAACAAAAAATACTGAAATGGAAAATGCATTACACACGGACACGAAGAGAAAATGCGACAAAAAAATATCTGCATAACCAAAACCAACTCGGATCCAAATTCAAACGACGAATGAACGATGAGCTAGATGTATACGCCTTACTACGTGACTTTAGCCATTAAGGGAGGGCAACTACCACCATGGCCTATTTAGGATGACGGAGGAAGTAGGAGTGGGTGGTTGGGTGTGTGTGTGTGTGTGTGTGTGTGAGAGAGGATCTCTATGGAGAACCTATTTTGAAGGATGAAATAAAACACATCCTTCATTTGTTTGTTTGTTGGCTCAAAAGAAAAAAGGACGAATTGCTGCTTGGTGTTGGATGGAATGGAATGAAGTGGCATGGCATGGCTGGCTGTATGCTTCACTGACTGACATTGTTGGTGGTCGTGCCTGGTGGTTGCTGTTGTGTCAGAAACTGTTGACAGTAATGCATTTATTATACAAGAGCATGTATGCAATTCCTCTTTCTTTTCATAAAAATACAGCGGAAGTCTTTACTTCCTTTCCACCCTCTTTTACTCTCTTTCTCTCAAGCCCCCTAAAATCGGAGAGAGAAAGCTTAACAAGGCCCTTCATTCGCTTGGAAGAAGACATCAAGAAAATATTTAATGAGTTCTTCCAATCCTCTTGTGAATGCTTAGTTCTGGGCTGTAAAACAAAAAAACCTCAAAATTCAACATTGATTAAATTCTGAAGGATTTTTTGAATTTATTTTACAATGAAATCTCCTGGCCCCTAACAAAAGCAAGGGACGTATGAAGTCATTGTATCCAATTCATTGACTTGACCTTATACATGGGGTTAATAAAATTTCCCCTTATTTCCTTGAATTTTCGATGGTCCTTCGATCTCAAAGTTTTAATTCAATTTATGGTCAAGTTATTGATTTTCTTCATTTTCTCCCAAGGAGTTGAAATTTTCTTAGGGTTTGCTTTGTATGTTGGAGAAAAAAAAAATGACTCAAAACTTTTTTTCTTGGCCTCTTGAATTTTCCTATTTACGGGTCTGTTGTTTTTCCCCAAGACCACTTATTAGTTTATTTCCGTTTCCTTTAGTAGTTGAAGAAATCATAGTGGCTGAACAAAAGGGAATCTCTCAGACTTCAGAATATTTCAAGTGCAAATTTTCTACCTCAAAGAAGTCTTTGTCTACAAAAAAAAAAAAAAAAAAAAAACAACTTCTCCCCATTTTCAAAGTCCCTCCTGAGTTGCAGAAAAAAAGCCTTTGTTTTCTCTACCCCTCTTGAATAATAATTTTCAAAAATTCCCATTTTCAACTCCTTATTGGAAAACTTTTCTCTTAGACCCACACTCCAAACTTGATCTTTAACAATTTTCCAGTTACCAGAAGTGTGAAATGAAATTTTTGTGTAAAGCTAAATTTATGGCAAATCATGCCAATGATTTGTGTAAACAAATAAAAGAAGTCAACGTTAAACTAACCAAAAAAAGTTCTTCTATTTTCCCCCCAATAAGTAGATAAGGAAATTTGCTTGATATCAAGTTGAGGTCCTTAGAAAACTTAGAGAAAAAAACCACATCTTTGTTATGCTAATCAATTTAAGTTTGTTGTAGGGTTTCCATAGAATGATTGATGAAATTTAAAAAATTTATTTGTACTGAAAATTTTGACAAAATTTAATTTCTATAGAAAATTTTGACAAAATTTTATTTCTATAGAAAATTTTATCAAATTTTTATTTTTATAGAAAAATTGATCAAAACCAATTTTTTATAGAAAATTTTATCAAAATTTTATTTGTATAGAACATTTTGACAACATTTTATTTCTATAGAAAATGTTGCCACAATTTCATTTGTATATACAATTTTGTTAAAATTTCATTTCTATAGAAAATGTTGACAAAATTTTTGTTGTAGGGTCTCCATAGAATATTTAAAAATGATTGATAATCTAATTGACAAGACATTTTTCTGGTATAAGGGGATAAAAACAAATTTTGAAAGTTTTATACAAAATTTTCTTAAAATTGAATTTAATAAAAATCAAATTCCATACATGATGCTGGAAATATCTCCAGCCAAAACCCCCCACAATAAAACAAAATATCCCCAACCAACATAAAGAATCCCCAGTTTGGGGAAAAATTCCCTAATTTGACAACACTGCTTCAGCCTTCCAATATGATAGTAGAGATCCAAACCAACCAATAACTCTTTGAAATGGGATCGGTATTATCGATTTCTGGTTATTGTTTATTCATTTAATTAATAGCGCCATCTAGCGTTGCTTAGGAATCGAGTATATGAACTTGATCTTTTTAGCAAGGCAACAAACCGTAATTTGAAATAGACTCCACAACATTAGAAATATCGTTCAATTTTTACAAAATCTTCTATACAAATAAAATTTTAACAAAATTTTTTATAGAAATAAAATTTTAACAAAATTTTCTAAACAAATAAAATGTTGACTCAATTTTCTATAGAAATAAAATTTTGACAAAATTTTCTATAGAAATAAAATTTTACCAAAATTTTCTATAGCAACAAAATTTTGACAAAATTTTCCAAAGAAATAAAATGTTGACTCAATTTTCTATAGAAATAAAATTTTGACAAAATGTTCTATAGAAATAAAATTTTGAAAAAATTTTCTATAGAAATAAAATTTTGAAAGATTTTCTAAAGAAGTAAAATGCTGACAAGATTTTCTACAGAAACTTTTTATAGAAATAAAATTTTAACAAAAATGTCTATTGAAATATCATTTATACAAAAATTTCTATAGAAATAAAATCTTGACAAAATTTTCTATAGAAATAAAATGTTGACAAAATTTTCTATAGAAATAAAATTTTGACAAAATTTTCTATAGAAATAAAATGTTGACAAAATGTTCTATAGAAATAAAATGTTGACAAAATTTTCTATAGAAATAAAATTTTGACAAAATTTTGTATAGAAGTAAAATTTTTAGAAAATTTTCTATAGTAATAAAATGTTGACAAAATTTTGTATATAAATAAAATGTTGAAAAATTTTCTATAGAAATAAAATGTTGACAAAATTTTCTATAGAAATAAAATTTTGACAAAATTTTGTATGGAAGTAAAATTTTTAGAAAATTTTCTATAGTAATAAAATGTTGACAAAATTTTCTATATAAATAAAATGTTGACAAATTTTCTATAGAAATCAAATATTGACAAAATTTTCTATATAATAAAATTTTGACAAAATTTTTTATAGAAATAAAATTTTGCCAAAACTTTTTATAAGTAAAATTTTGACAAAATTTTCTATAAAAATAAAATTTTGACAAAATTTTCTATAAAAATAAAATTTTGACAAAATTTGCTATAGAAATAAAATTTTGACAAAATTTTCTGTAGAAATAAAATTTTGACAAAATTTTTTATAGAAATAAAATTTTGACGAAATTTTCTATAGAAATAAAATTTTGACAAAATTTTTTATAGAAATAAAATTTTGACAAAATTTTCTATAAAAATAAAATATAGACAAAATTTTTTATAGAAATAAAATTTTGACAAAATTTTCTATAGAAATAAAATTTTGACAAAATTTTCTATAGAAATAAAATTTTGATAAAATTTTCTATAGAAATAAAATTTTGAAAAAATTTTCTATAGAAATAAAATTTTGCCACAAATTTTGAAAAACTTTTCTGAAGAAATAAAATTTTGACTCTATTTTCTATAGAAATAAAATTTTGACAAAATTTTCTATAGCAATAAGATTTTGACAAAATTTTCTATAGAAATAAACTTTTGACAAAATTTTCTATAGAAATAAAATTTTGATAAAATTTTCTATAAAAATAAAATTTTGACAAAATTTTCTATAGAAATAAAATTTTGACAAAATTTTCTAAAGAAATAAAATTTTGACAAAATTTTCTATAGAAGTAAACTTTTGACAAAATTTTCTATAGAAATAAAATTTTTACAAACTGTTTTTGGAGAAATAAAATTTTGACAAAACTTTCTATAGAAATAAAATTTTGCCAAATTTACTAATGAAATAAAATTTTGACAACATTTTTTATACAAATAAAATTTTGACAAGCATTTCTAATGAAATAAAGTTTTGACTCAATTTTCTATAAAAATAAAATGTTGACAAAATTTTGCCAAATTTTCTATAGAAATAAAATTTCGACAAGATTTTCTATAGAAATAAAATTTTGACAAAATTTTCTATAGCAATAAAATTTTGACAACATTTTCTATAGAAATAAAATTTTGACAACATTTTTTATAGAAATAAATTTTTGACAAAAGTTTTTATTGAAATAAAATTTTGACACAAATTTCTATAGAAATAAAATTTTGGAAAAATTGTCTATAGAAATAAAATTTTGACAAAAGTTTCTATAGAAATAAAATCTTGACAAAATTTTCTATAAAAATAAAATTTTGATAAAATTTTCTTTAGAAATAAAATTTTTCCAAAGCCTCAATAAAAATGAAATTTTGACAAAATTTTTTATAAAAATAAAACTTTAACAAAATTTTCTATAGAAATAAAATTTTGACAAAATTTTCTATAGACATAAAATGTTGCCAAAGTTTCTATATAAAAAAATTTTTGACAAAACTTTCTATAGAAATAAAATTTTGACAAAAACTTATATAGAAATAAAATTTTGGAAAAATTGTCTATAGAAATAAAATTTTGCCACATTTTCTATAGAAATAAAATCTTGACAAATTTTCTGTAACTATAAAATAAAATTTTGACTCCATTTTCTATAGAAATAAAATTTTGACTCATTTTTTTAAAGAAATAACATTTTGACGAAATTTTCTATAGAAATAAATTTTTGACAACATTTTCTATAGAAAAAAAATTTTTTTTTTATAAAATTTTCTATGGAAATAAATTTTTGACAAAATTTTCTATATAAATAAAATGTTGACAAAATTTTCTGTAGAAATAAAATTTTGACAAAATTTTCCGACTGGGCAAGGAACTGTGGAGCTAGTGCTCCGTCGAATTAAAAAAAGTATTTTTTTCTATCCCGTTTTCACGAAATTTGGAACTTAATTTAGAATTTGTTAATATTTGAAATCGAAATGTTTTATTTCTCAAATACAATCAAGGCTTCTCTTATGTGTATTTTCAAAATGATATTTTCGAGAATTATATTTCTCCTAGGGGATTATCTAGCCAAGGATAAACTTCGGGACATTTATCGCATACAGTCATATAGCGCATTTCGCCTGTTGGTTGCTTGGCCAGACCACAAGTCACTGGTTTGCAGGTTGTCTGAGGTTTCTTAAAGCATCCCTTGAAGGGTTTACCCAATGAAGGATGTTTCATGTACTGGATAACAGCAGAGGGAGTGGTAATATAAACATCAGGCAAAGAATTGGCATATTCCAAAAATCTAGGAAAATAAATAAGGAGGCAAAATTAGTCAAGAAAGTTCCTGCAATAAATTCTTGCACATCACCAAATCAATTTCTGTTCAAATTCTCGTATTCCTTTGTGGTGTTCCCCAACCGAAATGTGTGACCATACATTTCTCCTATTGAGACTTTCGGTCCCATGGTATATATACTAGGAAATTTGGGACTCTCAGTGAGAGTTCACTACAGGGACCTTCAGTTCCCATAGTGTTACCATCGCATCTTTAGTTCCTTTATGGAGACATACGGGACTACAGTTCCTGCACAGAAACATTTCCCTACATTGGCGTCTACATTTTTTTATTGAAACCTTTGCACCAACAGCTCTTTTAGTGACACCTTCGCATGTACAGTTCTGCCACAGAAAACTTTCCCTAATGAGATCCTTAGGTCTACAACTTCCCTATAACATCATCGATGCTATAGTTCCATTACTGAGCCATTTGTGTCTACAAATCAACTACTGAGACCTGCGAAGCTTATTTCTTTTACTGACACATTCACGTCTACAGTTTTCCTACTGAAAACTACGCACTTACAGTCCCCCTTATGAGACCTTCGTCCCTTCAATTCTCCTTCTGAAATCTATATGTCTACAGTTCTCCAACTGAGACCTTCACGGTTACTCTACAGACCTAACCTAACCTATCCCAGTGATACCTTTCCGTCAACGAATCCCCTTCAAACCCATACTTCCATTACCGAGACCTTTATGTCTAAAAATCCCGTACAGAGATCTTCGAACCTATAGTTTGCCTACTGGCGCCTTAGCACCAACTGCTTTTCTACTGAGACCTTTGCAGTTCCTCTGGTGAAACCTTTGGTCCTTCATTTCCCCAAGTGAAGTCTATAGTTCCTCTCCAGAGATTTCCACACCAACAGTTCCCGTACTGAGGCCTTCGAATATATTTGGGACTAGAATTGTCCTATTAATACTTTTGCAGCTACAATTTCCCTAGAGTGACCCTCGAACCTATAGTTTCTGCACTGTCCCCTAGTGAAACCTCCACAAATTCCTAGTGAAACCTATAAATCTATTACTCTCCTACTGAGACTTTTATACCTACAGTTCCCATACTGAGACATTCGGGCCTATAGGTATTTCACTGATACCTTTACGTCTACAAATCCCCCTCGAACCTATAGTACCATTACTGAGGTCTTTATGTCAAAAAACCCAGTACTGAGACCTTCGAGCCTATAGTTGCCTTACTGATACTTAGCACCTACTATTCTCCTACTGACACCTTCGTTCATACAGTTCCTATGGTGAGTCCTTTGATCCCAAGTGAAACCTAGAAGTCCTACTGAGATTTCCATAACCACAGTTCCTACACTGAGGCCTTCGCATCTATAGTTCTTTTATAAACAGTTTTGGTCTAGAATTGTCCTACTAAGGCCGTTGCGGGTACAACTTCCCTAGAGAGACCCTCGAACCTATAGTTCCTGCACTATCCCTTTAGAGAAACTTCCACACATTCCTAGCGAAACCTATAAATCTATAATTCCCCTACTGAGACTTTTATACCTACAGTTCCCATACTCAGACATTAGGATCTACAGTGATTTCACTGATACATTTATGTCTAAAAATCCCCCTCGATCCTATAGTTCCATTACTGAGACCTTTATGTAAAAAACCCAGTACTGAGACCTTCGAGCCTATATTTGCCTTACTGACACTTAGCACCTACTATACTCCTACTGACACCTTTGTTCATACAGTTCCTATGGTGAGTTCTTTGATCCCAAGTGAAACCTAGAAGTCTACAGAAGTCCTACTGAGATTTCCATAACCACAGTTCCTACACTGAGGCCTTCGCATCTATAGTTCTTTTATAAACAGTTTTGGTCTAGAATTGTCCTACTAAGGCCGTTGCGGCTACAACTTCCCTAGGGAGACCCTCGAATCCATAGTTCCTGCACTATCCCTTTAGAGAAACCTCCACACATTCCTAGTGAAATCTATAAATCTTTTACTCTCCTACTGAGACTTTTATACCTACACTTCCCACGCTCAGACATTCGGACCTACAGTTATTTCACTGATACTTTTACTTCTATAAATCCCCCTCGAACCTATAGTTCTATTACTGAGGCCTTTATGTCAAAAACTCAGTACTGAGATCTTCGAACGTTAGAGGCCTTACTGACACTTTAGTACCTATTACTATCTTGCTGAGACCTTCGTTCATACAGTTTCTATGGTGAGTCCTTCGATCCTTCAATTCCCAAGTGAAACCTAGAAGTCTACAGAAAGTCCTACTGAGATTTCCATAACCAAAGTTCCCAAACTGAGGACTTCGCAACTACGGATCCTTTATAAACATTTTGGGTTTAGAATTGTCCTACTAAGGCCGTTGCGACTACAACTTCCCTAGAGAGAGACCCTCGAACCTACAGTTCCTGAACTGTCCCCCTAATGAAACCTGCACTCAGTTCCCCCAGTAAAACCTATAAGTCTACAATTCCCTTACTGCGACCTTCATACCTACAGTTCCCATACTGAGCCATTCGAACCTACAGTTGTCCAACTGATATCTTTTCGTCTACAAATCCCCTTCCAACCTATAGTTCCATTACTGAGGCCTTTATGTCTACAAATCCCCTACTGAAACCTATAGTTGGCTTTCTCACAACTGAGGACCTACAGTTCTCCTGCTGAGACCTTCGTTCTTATAGTTCGTATGGTGAGTCTTTCGATCCTTCAATTCCAAAGTGAATCTTATATAGCTGCAGAAGTCCTACTGAGATTTCCATAACCACAGTTCCCACATTGAAGCCTTCGCATCTACAGTTCCTCTACTAAAGCATTTGGATCTAGAATTATCCTAGTAAGATTTTTGCCTCTTCTAATTCCCTTCTGAGACATTCCCTTTTGAGACTATAGTTCCCTTACTGACACCTTAGCATCTATAGTTTTCTATCTTTGCGTCTTCAGTTCTTCTACAGAGAAGAAATTAACGAACGCCTTCTAACGAAAGGAATTCCGCCCGCGCAGCCCTCTTAGCTTAGGGTAGGTATAATGGCAGTTCGATATTTTTGGGTTCAACTCAAACTCAGCAAAGACAACAGGTCCTGATACTGGCAATTGAATTTATCTACTCCATGAGATCCAGTCCTTCGAATACCTAGATTCCTTACTGAGACCATACTACTACAACACTCCTACAAAGACCTTCGCACTTACAGGTCCTCTAGTGAGAACTTCGGCCCCACAGCTCCCCTAGAGAAACCTATTAGACTACAGTTACCCTACTGAAACCTTCAGACCTACAATTCCTATTCTGAGACTTTCCCATCTAAAGCTATCACAGTGGAATGAATCGGGCTGCCACTTAAACCTAACCTATTTACAGTTTCTCTACTGAGATCTTCGGGCCTTCGAAGACCTTTGTGTCTACAAATCCACTACTGAGACCTTAGAACCTATTGTTCCCTTGCTGAGATAAAATCACAACAAAAAATGGCCCGCAGTTTATCAATATTCCAAATCTTCATATGTGTCCTACTTACTTTCGAAAAGCTTTAAAATAATTTCCACTACGACCAAACCAAGCAGCATGTAAATACATTCCAAATGGAGCCCTATTGCCCTCGTAATGTCTACGGAAATTATCCTTCATCCATTCAAATAAACTGTCGGCATTATCGGGTGGCAAGAATATACAACCATCCAACATAGAGCAACTGTAGCCCTCATTATCAATCCATGAAACCATAGGATTTTCCCATAATCCTGGTATGGAAGCTGTAGGACATGGCCTTATCTGACAATCCTGCAATGAGAGATAATCCAAAGTATAAGGCCACATGGCCGGATTGCGATATTGTTGAGTAGGCCAAGAGCTATCGTAGAGTAGGCCCAAACGTTTTGCGGCAATAAAAGAATTATTTCCCGATATTTGTAGGAAGGGTAAACGCATACCACGTATGTGACGACGATCGATTTTAGCAAATCTTTCCAACATATCGATTTGTTGACCAAATTCACGCATTAGAAGATCGACATCGGCATTACGCCAATAATCGGTACCAGCTCCATGGGTTATGGAATGCAAAGCAATTTCATGGCCCTCATTATAGAGAGCATTCACTTTACTATAGTCCGTGTATTCATGGGAGACATAGAAACATGCTTTAGCCTCACAATGATCGGGATTCAAAAGATCGGCAAAAAGCTCCTGGTATTGGGCATAATTCAAAGCAGTAACAGCATCATCGAAAGTCACAGTGATTAACTAAGGACAGAGGGGAAAACTTCATACAATGAAGATCGTAACGAATCCATCGACTACTCCTACCTGTGGTATTTCTTTCTCATGACCCTTGAAATCCGTTTTGGGCAATGACATAGCCGAGCATCGACAATTGGGAGGCTCGCATTTAGCTCTGGAACACATTTCAGCTTGTTTGAATTCCATATCATGTGGTGTTCGCCATGCTCCTTCAATACTTTGTAAAATCACCAAAAATAACAGTAGCTTCAAGTACTTCATCTTAATGATGTCTTCTCGAGTAATAGTGTGTAACTGTTAATTTCTATTATTAGTGTCATTGATTTTATAGATTTTTTAACAACTTCCGTTTGCTATCATTGCAATTATCTTATCGGACAAACATTTTGTCATATCATTAATTGTGTTAATATTGGTCCCACACCTGTAAATTGATATCATGTTATCGGTAACACAGGTCATCAAACTAAATTTGAATCTCATATGGGGAAATTTCGAGGTTATCTCCTTAACAAATTGTTCGATAAATTGTAAGGTGTTGAGCTACCTATTACGTAGATCTTGGATCAGGGTTAATGAAAGTGCTATTTGTTGAAATCATATAGGGAATTTTCGAATAAAATGGGAATCGAAATTTTCTCTTTACAACAAATTATTTTATAAATCAAATGGTATTTGGGTACCTATTACGTAGATCTTGGATTAGGGTTAATGAAGGTGCTATTTGTTGAAATCTTATAGGGAATTTTTGAATAAAGTTGGAATCGAAATTTTCTCTTTGCAACAAATTATTTTATAAATCAAATGGTATTTGGGTACCTATTACGTAGTACATATCTTTTGGCAATTTAACCACAATATAAACTATTTACGAAGCATTGCCAATATGCTAAAAAAAAAGATCCTATCTTGGGTGTAGTGGCTACACGTTATTTTAGGCTCGCTATTCACTCAGGTACCAACAGGAGAGCTTCAAGAAGTATTTATAGCAAAAATAACCGTAGAAGAGAACGCCGCCGCATTGAACTTGCGGCTCATTTTCATGTCTCCGACGGCTCCCCATTTCGGCGGACTTTGGGATCAAGCAAGCGAAGAACCTGGTCCTTATTATCGGCAAAGCGTTGTTAATCCAAGAATAAACTACGAAAATGTCCGTCAATGTGCAATCGAGCTCAACAGTCTCCCGACTCAAACGAGGAAATGGCTCTGACAACGGAACCCTTCCAGGTTTTTCTGTGACAATTAAACCTTTACATCATTTTCGTACCACCCAGGGCTCCCTACTTCAAAGGACGAGGATTCCCCGCTCTGGGACTTTATCAAAACATTGTTAATCCAAGAAGAAATGATTAAACTGCTCGCTGAGGTTGATGCGGTGCTCAACTGTCTCCCAATACCGGAATTTTCTCACGAGCCAAACGAGGAAGAGGCTTTGACAACCCAGCAAAAAATACTTCAGCAGTAAGAGTTTAGTTGCGCTTTTTGGTATACAATAAAATAGGCAGTGCATCCACACTGCATGAATCGGTGGCAATAACGTAAACGAGTAATCAAACTAGTTTATGCTCATTCGTTTACGTTATTGCAACCAATTCATGCAGTATAGATACATGAAAGGTAGCGCTGCTTTCCTTTACGCAAACAATGCTATACTCAAGATTATATATCATTTCTGGGCAATATTTCTATTAAAATGAGCATATATCAGCGTTATGTAGAAGCTGCTCTAAATCGGGACATCGCCCACAAAAATCAGCGCTGATTCGGTTGTTTTGTAAGAAGTTGGTACTGCCTCTCTCCCTTACAATCCTGCTGAAATAGTGCTCCATTTTTGCTGGGAACGGGTCACTTCTAGGATTTACTGAGACAATCTTCGTAGGTACCAACAGAATATTCAAGAAGCATACACCGGATGAAAAGTGCATTTCGACTTTATACCTCTAAGAGCTTCCCACATAGGAGGACTTTGGGTTGCAACAATCAATCAAGCAAAGTATCTGCTTCTACGAAATGTCGGTGAAACGTTATAAACCCAAGAACAAATGAAAAATGATCAACGAGGTGGAAGCGGTGGTCTACTGTCTCGCAACAGCGTTGTTGTCTCACGATTCAAACGAGGGAGAGGCTGTCAAACCGGGATACTTGCAAGATTTACTGCGACAATCTTCGGAGCCAGCAGGTGTTTCAAGAAACGTTCGTAGCTATCGAGAAACTGTGGAATAATATACTGCTGCATTAAACCTGAATTTCGACTTCATACATCCGAGGGCACCCCATTTCGAAGGACTTTGGGAGGCTACAATCAAGCAGACGAAGTACCTGCTCCTGCGAACTGTTGGGAAACTGGAACTGTTGGAAATTGCTCACCAAAGTGGAAGTGGTGCTCAATTGTCTCTCAATAGCGCTGTTGTGTCAAGACCCAAACAAGCGAGAGATTCTAACACTGGGACACTTTCAGGATTTACTGCGACGATCTTTGTAGGAGCCAGCAAGAGCTTCATGAAACGTTCCTAGCAAATCGAGGAATCGTGAGTGAGTATGATGCCCATTAACGAGTGGGTCATCGTTGTACCTCCGAGAGCTCCCCGATTCGGAGGACTTTGGGAAGCTACAGTCAAGCAGACGAGGTATCTGCTACTATGAATTGTTTCCAAAGTATTATTAACGCAAGAAGAAATGAGGACAATGCAGTTGTCTTCGAATAACACCGATGTCTCACAACCCAAATGAGGGAGAGGCTCTAACACCGGGACACTTTCAAGATTTACTGCGACTATCTTCGTAATAGCCAGCAGGAGTTTCAACAAACGTACCTAGCAAATCGAGGAATCGTGGAAATGGCGAAATACATGCTTCTAAGAAGGTGGAAGCGATGCTCAACTGTTTCCCAATGGCGCTGTTGTCTCACGACCCTAACGATGGAGAGGCTTTGACCCCGATACACTTGCTAATCGTTGAAGGTCTGTATTCGCTGAGGACACAATCCATCGATGAAAATAGCATCTGCAAGCCAAAGTTCTGCAGGCTTTGGCGGGTTCTCTCCGCTGCTAAGCAGAAATTTTGGCGGGCTTGGTCCAGGAACAACATTCTGGAACTCCAAGGCAAATGGAATATGCCACAACCCAATCTAGAGGTCGGTTGCCTGGTCGTCGAAGACCTCCGCTTCAAGAATCGATGACCAGCAAAGTCATCAACGTGATCGACTGCAAGCAGGCATTTTGTCGGGCTTGGACCAGGAACCACTTTAAGGCAAATGGAATATGTCACAACTCAATCTAGAGGTCAGTCGTTAATCGTTGCTGGTCTGCGTTCGTTGACTTCAGAATCCGTCGATGAGGACAGCATCAGCAAGCTGAGGTTCTGTAGATTTTGGCGGATAATCTCTGCAGTCACTTTGGTGGGTTTGGTCCAGGAACAACATTCTGGAACTTAAAGGGAAATTTATTCTGCTAAAATCTAATGTAGAGGTCTGTTGTCGAAGACAACAGACCTCTAGAATAGATGACCAGCAAAGTCATCAACGTGGCCGGCATCAACAGCAGAAAAGTAAGAGTAGCAGAGTTCATTAGAAGGACAGGCGTATATTTATGTAGTGGCGATTTCGATTATAATAAAAATACAACATTAACGAAATTGTTTGCCAAATATAAATTGCTGCGTTGTACCTTTTTATTTTAGATTCCCTGACGGAACTATGAATGTCAAACATTATTGCGGATGAGACTTTAATTTGGGCGTAAGGATAGGATAGGGAAGAAGTACTGTAACCCTAAGTTGAAACCTTTTCACCGAATCGAAATCTCTTTAAAAAAAAAAAACAATTTCGAAGCTAACGACTATTCGTTGAAGCCCTCCAATCCATTGAAGGAGCCAGTATTTTGGAGTTTCAAGGCAATATCTTTAAATGTATTAACTATTGAGGGCATAACCTATTCAGGAATGATCTTTCAGTTATATACTGACATTAGTTTTCAGTAGTGTTCAAATATTAACACATTCCACCCTATTATTTTTAATATATCCATAATGTTGTCTAAGCACTGTCTATATCCAGTGCGTAAATATTTATGTTTACTGTCAGAACTATTCTAGAAAAACATGTGAAGATCTTTGTTGAAGAGCTAATCGAAAACAGATGTCACCAATTGTGACCTTCTTCCGATACTTGGCCAGAAATGTGCAAATATATCCAAAATTATTTTCTAAAAATAGAATTATTGAAAATACATAGTTCAGTATGCAAGCAATTAAAAGATAATTCGATAGGGTAGCGTGGCCGAGCGGTCTAAGGCGCTGGTTTAAGGCACCAGTCTCCTCGGAGGCGTGGGTTCGAATCCCACCGCTGCCATGTTGTAGTAATACTTACGTTTTTACCACCTTTGCTTTGGAATTGGATGTATAAAAATGGTGTTTAATGGTTCAGTTGGTCTAAAACTTCTAAAATATCATCATATCTACGTCTTCCCACTATAAACCACTATATAAAACTGTATGTTAGCGAGGAGATTTTCATGGGAGGTTGATTAAGTAGTGTAACCATCCATACAAATATTAGTCCATCGATTGTCAGAATTGACCTTCTGCGGTATTTTTCATTCGATCCAGAGCTTTGTTAATGCAAGAAGAAATGAGAACAATGCTCATCGAGGCGGAAGCGGTGCTCAACTGTCTGCCAATAGCACCGTTGTCTTACGATCCAAACGAGGGAGAGGCTTTGACAATGGGACACTTTCTGGATTCGTAAAAGCCAGTAGGAACTTCAAGAAACGTTCATAAAAAATCGAGGAACCGTGGACGAGTATGATTCCCACTAAACGAACAAGACGTCGTCATACCTCCGAGGGCTCCTCACTTCGGAGAACTTTAAGAGGCTACACTCAAGCAGGCGATGTATCGCTCCTACGAATTGACGGCAAAGGTTTGTTAACGCAAAAAGAAAAGAGAACAATTCTCACCGAGGTGGAAGTGGTGCTCAACTATCTGCCAATAGCGCCGTTGTCTTACGACTCAAACTAGGGAAATGTTTTGACAATAAATTGCTGGTCTACGTTCGATGCGGTCAGAATCCATCGATGAAGGCAGCGTCAGCAAGCTGAGATTCTGCAGTCTTTGGCGGATACTCTTTGCTGTCAAGCAGGTATTTTGGCGGGCTTGTTCTAGGGACAACTTTCTGGAATTTCAAGACAAATGGAATCAACTACAATCCAATCTAGAGGTCGGTCGCCTGGTCGTCGAAGACAATCTGCCGCCTCAAAATTGTATGTTATAGTTTCATTGGAATTAATTGAAATTCATTAAGTACTTTAGCCATCAATACAAAAATGAGTCTAGCGATTGTTAGTATTGATTTTTTGAGCGTTCTGGGGTATGCTTCATCCGATCCACTTGAATTTCAGACTCTCATGTTAGTATCATGTAGCAACGTAATATATAACCCTCGAATTCCTTGCGGCCTGGTTAAGAGACCAGAGTTCGGGGATCTGTAATTCGGATAATCAAGATGTAAAAGGAAGGAAGGAAATTATAACAAGTATATACAGCAGTAAATTCGGCCGGGCCGAATTTTAAATACCCACCACATCAATCAAATATGATAGTTTACTTTGAAAACTCTTCGTCGTAGTGGGTTACTTGATAATATATAGAATTGTAGGGGATTTGATGAGAAATCTTCTCCCAAGGCAGTCAGCTCCCGAAGACAAACTTTAAAGATTCTATCTATGAAGACCAGATAAGATTCTAGATTTATGAGAACCAATTTTGTTTGAGTTTTAGAGAAATTATAAACATATCGTGTATATGATTAAATTACGCCTTGATTTGAAATCTTAAATCTGTCGATTTTTTCCGCCGTTATTTAAATAAATACGATGAGTAAAATCTGGAAATTTTACTTTCAGTTTGAAGCAATTTTCAATATCAGTGCGCCTGCTATATTAGAGAATTTTAGAGTTGAATAAACGAAAATACTTTATAAGAAAAGGAAATTTCGTTTGTCTAAATTTTATTATAGATTTCCAATTTCAGCCAAATTGGGTAAAAACTACGGATTCTAGAAGCCCAAGAAATAAAGCCGGGAGATCGGTGTATATGGGGGCTATACCAAAACATGGACCGATAGGTACCATTTGCTGCTCACATATTTGTGATCTTGAAATACCTCCAGAATTTCAAACAAATCGGCTAGAAAACATAGTCTCTATACGCCCAAGAAGTAAAAATCGAGAGATCAGTCTATATGGGGGTTATACCAAAAAATGGACCGATATACCTCAATTTCGGCACACTTATTTGTGGTCTAAAAATACCTCTACAGTTTATAGAAGCTCAAGAATTTCAGGCAAAGCGGATGGTAAATATAGTTTCTAGAAGCCTAAGAAGCAAAATCGGGAGATCAGTCTCTATGGGGTCTATATCAAAACATGGACCGATGAGCACCATTTTCGGCACACCTTTTTATGGTCCTCAAATACCTCTAGATTTCCAATTTCAGGCAAATCGTATTGTAAATATAGTTTCTAGAAGCCCTAGAAGCAAAATCGGGATATCGGTCTATATGGGGGCTATACCAAAACATGGACCGATGGGAACCATTTTCGGCACACCTTTTTATGGTCCTCAAATACCTCTATATTTCCAATATCAGCTAAATTGGATAAAAACTACGCTTTTTATAGGCCCAAGCCTCCAAATCGGGAGGTTGGTTTATATGGGGGCTATATCAAACCATGGACCGATACGGACCATTCTCGACTCACCTCTTTATGCTCCCAAAATACCTCTAGATTTTCAATTTCATACAAATCGGATAGAAAATACTGTTTCTAGACGCGCAAGAAGCAAAATCGGGAGATCGGTCTATATGGGGGCTATACCAAAACATGGACCGATACGGACCATTTTCGACACACCTCTTTATAGTCCCACAATACCTCTAGATTTCCAATTTGAGGTAAATCGGATGGAAAATATAGTTTCTAGACGCCCAAGAAGCAAAATCGGGACATCGGTCTATATGGGGGCTATATCAAAACATGAACCGATACGGACCATTTTCGACACACCTCCTTATGGTCCTAAAATACCTCTAGATTTTCAATTTCAGACAAATCGGATAGAAAATACTGTTTCTAGACGCCTAAGAAGCAAAATCGGGAGATCGGTCTATATGGGGGCTATACCAAAACATGGACCGATACGGACCATTTTCGACACACCTCTTTATGGTCCCAAAATACCTCTGGATTTCCAATTTCAGGCAAATCTGATAAAAACTACGGTTTTTATAGGCCCAAGACCCCAAATCGGGAGGTCGGTTTATATGGGGACTATATCAAAACTTGGACCGATATAGCCCATCTTCGAACTTGACCTGCCTGCAAACAAAAAACTAATCTGTGCCAAATTTGGGGACGATAGCGCAATTATTGAAGGCTGTAGCGTGATTACAACAGACAGACAGACAGACGGACAGACGGACATGCTTATATCGTCTTAGAATTTCTCCCTGATCAAGATCGATGTGTTACAAACGGAATGACAAACTTATTATACCCCCGTCACCATTTTATGGTGGTGGGTTTTAAAAAATGTTCGAAGATCTGAACAATCCCTGAAATAAATACACCCTACCTGATGCAATGCTCGACCTTCTTTTCTATCTTTTATTCCCTATATGGCAGAATCTATCTCAACCGGCCGGTTTATTGCTCAACTGACTTTCGTTTTATAGTTTCCTAGTATTTTACTGTTTTGTATTCTGCAGTTCATATTCAACATAGATGTGATCGTAGCTTTAGATGTCCGGTCATGATTATTGACCCCTACACTGCTTCAATTTTTTATACCCTCCACCATAGGATGGGGGGGGGTATATTCACTTTGTCATTCCGTTTGTAACACATCGAAATATTGCTCTAAGACCCCATAAAGTATATATTCTGGGTCGTGGTGAAATTCTGAGTCGATCTGAGCATGTCCGTCCGTCCGTCTGTTGAAATCACGCTAACTTCCGAACGAAACAAGCTATCGACTTGAAACTTGGCACAAGTAGTTGTTATTGATGTAGGTCGGATGGTATTGCAAATGGGCCATTTCGGTCCACTTTTACGTATAGCCCCCATATAAACGGACCCCCAAATTTGGCTTGCGAGGCCTCTAAGAGAACCAAATTTCATCCGATCTTGCTGAAATTTGGTACATGGTGTTAGTATATGGTCTCTAACAAGCATGCAAAAATTGGTTCACATCAGTCCATAATTATATATAGCCCCCATATAAACCGATCCCCCGATTTGGCTTGCGAGGCCTCTAAGAGAAGCATATTTTATCCGATCCGGCTGAAATTTGGTACATGGTGTTAGTATATGGTCTCTAACAACCATGCAAAAATTGGTTCATATCGGCCCATAATTATATATAGCCCCCATATAAACCGATCCCCCGATTTGGCTGGCGAGGCCTCTAAGAGAAGCAAATTTCATCCGACCCGGCTGAAATTTGGTACATGGTGTTAGTATATGGTCTCTAACAACCATGCAAAAATTGGTCCACATCGGTCCATAATTATATATAGCCCCCATATAAACCGATCCCCCGATTTGGCTTGCGAGGCCTCTAAGAGAAGCATATTTCATCCGATCCGGCTGAAATTTGGTACATGGTGTTAGTGTATGGTCTCTAACAACCATGCAAAATTGGTCCGCATCGGTCCATAATTATATATAGCCCCCATATAAACCGATCCCCCGATTTGGCTTGCGAGGCCTCTAAGAGAAGCAAATTTCATCCGATCCGGCTGAAATTTGGTACATGGTGTTAGTATATGGTATTTAACAACCATGCATAAATTGGTCCACATCGGTCCATAATTATATATAGGCGCCATATAAACCGATCACCAGATTTGACCTCCGGAGCCTCTTGGAAGACCAAAATTCATCTGATTCAGTTGAAATTTGGTACGTGGTGTTAATATATGGCCTCAAACTCCCATGCAAAAATTGGTCGAAATCGGTCCATAATCATATATAGGCCCCATATAAACCGATCCCCAGATTTGACCTCCAGAGCCCGTTGGAAGAGCAAAATTCTTCCCATTCGGTTGAAATTTAGTACGTGATGTTAGTATATGGTATCCAACAACCATGCAGGAATTGGTTCCTATCAACCCATAATTATATATAGCTCCCATATAAACCGATCCCCAGATTTGACCTCCGGTGCCTTTTGGAGAAGAAAAATTCTTCCGATCTGCTTGAAATTTGGTACGTGGCGATCGTATATGATATTTAACAACCATGCCAAAAGTGGTCCATATCAGTCCATAATCATATATAGCCCCATATAAAGCGATCTGGAGATTTGGTTTTGGAGCCTCTTGGAGGAGCAAATTTCATCCGAGTGAGTTGAAATTTGGTACATTGTGCTAGTATATGGTCATTAACAACCAGTTTCAAGATACCACAACCCAAGTACTTCGATTGTGGATGACAGTCTTTCGTAGAAGTTTCTACGCAATCCATGTTGGAGGGTACATGAGATTCGGTCTGGCCGTATATACTTGTTATTTCCCATTTTGATAATCTCCAAGACGTTCAATTCTCCACCGCTTTGTCCAGTGCTGTATACTGAACAACATCTTCGTATTATTCCCAGTCCATGTTTCTAAATTCGGCCAGCTTTTCCCGCATCCATTCCCTATGTAAAATGTCAGACAATAAAATGTAATCTTTGGATGTAGGTCTCGTTCCCAGACTACTGGATTATGCGGAAGCATATTGCCCAGCATCGGTAAACCCTGTCAGTTCTCTTTGTCTGTATTTGAGAAAAATTTCTCTCGACTAATGAACTCATATTTCACAAAGCCAAAGAAGAAAAAGACAAACGGATGGACGGACGGACGGACGGATAGACGGACGGACTTGGTAGCATTCGAGTGCATCACATTTTTGTGACGATGCACAAATTTGTATGACAATGAGGCACAGTTGCATACAAATTATAAGGGTAGCGTGGCCGAGCGGTCTAAGGCGCTGGTTTAAGGCACCAGTCTCTTCGGAGGCGTGGGTTCGAATCCCACCGCTGCCAAGAGTTTTTTAGGGAATAGTAATGATACTCAAATTCTGTCCATCTTCTCTAGCTACAAAAGAAAGTTTGGTATTAATGTTGTATTCTTGTATATTAAAAGAGGGGGTATTGAATTAATTAGGATTATACTGCGCCGAAAAAAATCCCTCTCCCAGTACTACGTATCAAATCTTGGCCCCTCTACTTTTGGGCCTTTATTATTTTCATATGGGCGATTCTCATCACTGATTTTATAAATATCAATTTGCATTTAACATTTGGATCTAAATTAAATTACTGGTATATATCTGGGTAGCGTGGCCGAGCGGTCTAAGGCGCTGGTTTAAGGCACCAGTCTCCTCGGAGGCGTGGGTTCGAATCCCACCGCTGCCAAGGGTTTTTTGAGTAAGCTACACTAAATTACAGAAATAATTCAAGAGAGGAGAAGAAGAGAAGAGAGGTGGTAGGTTATCTCCCCCATATAAAGCTGCAAAATTATTGTAAAATTACCGAAATATGGATCCGAAACTCTTACAAGATTTGACTCTGCTGCATACTGATGTGATGTAATAGTTCTGGAATAATAAAGATAAAGATCTATGTTTAACTTGGTCGAGTCAATTATCTTAGAATAAATTCGATGGTGACATAAATCTATCTCTAAGTTTGTCCAGCTTAGGAGGGTATAGTAGCAGCCCGTAATTTTCAGCTCTCATTTAGGCTCATCCAGTCCATTATAATACCACAAATGTTGATATTTTCTCTTCTCAATGAGTGCTTCCCGATTCTATGTTTAGCTCAATGATTTATTTTTTTATAGCCCGAATGGGGTTTCCAATTGCTTTAAAATCACCCAGAGAGAGACACCTTGAAACACTCAGAACTGGCACCAGCATTACTGGGAAGTCAAAATTTCAATATACTGAGGCATCACCCCCAAAAAAGAGTTTATTTTTATACAATTTTTTTATTATATCACATTTTTTTTTTTAAATTCATGTCACTTAATGGTAGCGTGGCCGAGCGGTCTAAGGCGCTGGTTTAAGGCACCAGTCTCCTCGGAGGCGTGGGTTCGAATCCCACCGCTGCCACAAGTAATATTTTGGTGTGTTTCCAACATTATAAAGGGTGGTTAAAATTTCAAGGGCCGATGTTGATTTTGAATAAAACACAAACTATTTAGGAAATTATTGTAATTTTATTTTATTATGATATATTGGTTTTACTCAATTATGTATGGAACACAATATCGGCCAAATGGGCGCCGCGACCTCGGTGGCACACCTTCATCCGATGGTCCAAATTTTCGATGACTCTGAGGCATAATGGAGGTTCTATGCCGTTAATGTGCCGAATTAGCTCATCCTTTAGCTCTTGAATTGTTGCTGGCTTATCGACGTACACCTTTTCTTTCAACTAACCCCAAAGAAAAAAGTCCAACGGTGTCAAATCACATGATCTTGGCGGCCAATTGACATCGCAGCCCATAAACCGCACCAAACAGTCACTCTTTGTGGGTGCATTGGTTTTTCGACAATCACTCTTGGATTCTCATTCGCCCAAATGCGGCAATTCTGTTTATTGACGAATCCACTGAGGTGAAAATGTGCCTCATCACTGAAGGTGATTTTCTTCGAAAACTGAACCATTCTTGGAACCATTTAATACGTTGTTGGATTGTGTATCTCTCCATGGTTGAATAAGTCTGGAATACAGAAATGTCAAATAAAATTCGGAAAAAACTTGGCGTTTAGGTGTGGTTCACATTCAACATCGGCCCTTACAATTTAACCACCCTATATCTAAATGAATTTGCTGAATTTTGTAAAACTTACATATCATATTATCAAGTGTTATTTGGATTGTCTTTAACTACACTGACAAAAAAAAATATTTACGTGATACTATCGATTACGCAACCTAAATTTTAGGTTCCTTAAATAATGAAATTTTAATTAGAAGAAAGTTTCTAATCTTTGTTCAAACATATTTTTTACCATAGGATGGGGGTATATTAACATTGTCATTCCGTTTGTAACACATCGAAATATTGCTCGAAGACCCCATAAAGTATATATATATATTCTGGATCGTGGTGAAATTCTGAGTCCATCTAAGCATGTCCGTCCGTACGTCTGTTGAAATCACGCTAACTTCCGAGCGAAACAAGCTATCGACTTGAAACTTGGAACAAGTAGTTGTTATTGATATAGGTCAGATGGTATTGAAAATGGGCCATAACGGTCCACTTTTACGTATAGCCCCCATATAAACGGACCCCCAGATTTGGCTTGCGGAGCCTCAAAGAGAAGCAAATTTCATCCGATCCGCCTAAAATTTGGTATATGATGTTGGTATATGGTCTCTAACAACCATGCAAAAATTGGTCCACATCGGCCCATAATTATATACAGCCCCCATATAAACCGATCCCCAGATTTGGTTTGCGGAGCCTCAAAGAGAACCAAAATATATCCGATCTTGCTGAAATTTGGTACATGGTGTACATGGTGTTGATATATGGTCTCCAAAAACCATGCAAGAATTGGTCCACATGGGTCCATAATTATATATAGCCCCCATATAAACCGATCCCCAGATTTGGCTTGCGGAGCCTCAAAGAGAAACAAATTTCATCCGATCCACCTGAAATTTGATACATGGTGTTGGTATATGCTCCCTAACAACCATGCAGAAATTGGTCTACATGGGTCCCTAATTATATATAGCCCCCATATAAACCGATCCCCAGATTTGGCTTGCGGAGCCTCAAAGAGAAGCAAATTTCATCCGATCCGGCTGAAATTTGGTACATGGTGTTGGTATATGGTCTCTAACAACCATGCTAAAATTCGTCCACATTGGTCCATAATTATATATAGCTCTTATATAAACCGATCCCCTGATTTGGCTTGCGGAGCCTCAAAGAGAAGCAAATTTCATCCGATCATGCTGAAATTTGGTACATGATGTTGGCATATGGTCTCTAACAATCATGCAAAAATTGGTCCACATCGGTCCATAATTATATACAGCCCCCGTATAAACCGATCCCCAGATTTGGCTTGATGAGCCTCTAAGAGAAGCAAATTTCATCCGATCTGGCTGAAATTTGGTACATGATATTGGCATATGTTCTCTAATGACCATGCAAAAATTGGTCCACATCGGTCCATAATTATATATTGCCTCCATATAAACCGATTCTCCGATTTGGCTTGAGGAGCCTCTAAGAGAAGTATATTTCATCCGATCCGGTTGAAATTTGAAACATGGTGTTAGTATATGGTCTCTAATAACCGTGCCAGAATTGATCCATATCGGCCCATAATTATATATAGCCTCCATATAAACCGTTCTCCAGATTTGACCTCCGGAGCCTCTAGAAGGAGAAGAATTCATCCGATCCCGTTCAAATTGGGAACGTGGTGTTAGTATATGGTCGCTAACAATCATACCAAAATTGGTCCATATCGGTCTATAGTTATATATAGCCGATCTCCAATCACACAAAAATGGGTCCATATCGGTTCATAATCATGGTTGCCACTGGAGCCAAAAATAATCTACCAAAATTTTATTTCTATAGAAAATTTTGTCAAAATTTTATTTCTATAGAAATTTTTGTAAAAATTTTATTTCTATAGAAAATTTTGACAAAATTTTATTTCTATAGAAAATTGTGTTAAAATTTTATTTCTATAAAAAATTTTGTAAAAATTTTATTTATATAGAAAATTTTGACAATATTTTATTTCCATAGAAAATTTTGTCAAAATTTTATTTCTATAGAAAATTTTGTTAAAATGTTATTTCTACAGCAAATTTTGTTAAAATTTTATTTCTATAGAATATTTTGTCCAAATTTTACTTCTATAGAAAATTTTGTCCAAATTTTACTTTTATAGAAAATTGTGACAAAATTTTATTTCTATAGAAAATTGTGTTAAAATTTTATTTCTATAGAAAATTTTGTCAAAATTTTATTTCTATAGAAAATTTTGTTAAAATTTTATTTCTATAGAAAATTTTGTTAAAATTTTATTTCTATAGAAAATTTTGTCCAAATTTTACTTTTATAGAAAATGTTGTCAAAATTTTATTTCTATAGAAAATTTTGTCAAAATTTTATTTCTATAGAAAATTTTGTCAAAATTTTATTTCTATAGAAAATTTTGTCAAAATTTTATTTCTATAGAAAATTTTGTCAAAATTTTATTTCTACAGAAAATTTTGTCAAAATTTTATTTCTAAATAGAAAATTTTGTCAAAATTTTATTTCTATAGAAAATTTTGTCAAAATTTTATTTCTATAGAAAATTTTGTCAAACTGAATTATATTTGTATTTAATCGGCCTTTTTTGTTTAATATACCAATACCAAAATTCTTAAGTGAAGATCAAAATCTTTGAATCCAAATAAACTTTTTTTTTGAGTGTATAGTTTAACTTCTCTTCATCACATTCATTATAGAGCCCGGTTTTCCATTTTGACTTCTTAATCACCTAGACGCTGTCATAAACGTGATAGAGCTCCTGTTTGGTCACATCGCTATTTAATCTCACAATGCTGCCATCAGTTGATTGAAAGTTAATTCGTGATCAACAAATTGAAAATCCTAAAACAAAACCGAAATTTTTATATCAAAAACTTCTTTTGTTCATATCTCCAAAAAAGTAAAAGGAGCTTAATTCGTTATCACCCAAAAAAAATCCATCCAAATACTTAAAACCTCCCAAACCAAGTGTCGTAGAGCCAAAAGGAGGTTAATACGCGACCACCATAAAAAAAATGGAAAATTTTAGTCGAAACCCTGAAAACACCGAAATTTTTATATGAAATACTTTTTTTTTCCTCATACCTCCTAACTTAAGAGTCTTAGAGCAAAAAGGAGGTTAATTCGCGATCAGCCCCAAAAAATCGAAAATTTAATTCAAATTTTGAAAACACCGAAATTTTTATATGAAAAAATTCTTATGCTCATATCTACTAAACTAAGCATCGTAGAGCAATAAGAAGGTTAATTCGTAATCACATCCAAAAAATAAAAAATTCAATCAAAATCCTGAAAACCCGATATTTTCATATGTAAAACTTCTTTTATTCATATCCCCTAAATTAAGCAACGTAGAGCAAAAAGTAGTTTAATTCGCAATCACTCCCCAAAATTTCGTAAATAAATTTAAATTTTTGTTATAAAAACATCTTTTGTTGATATCTTCTAAACTATAGAAAATGATGTTCCAAAATCGTGAACGGACGGTGACAAAATGAAACGGAAACGTTCACGAAAAATTAAAACGGAATGTCGCATATATGCGACGTATATCGAAAAGGAGGTTAATTCGTAATCACCCTCCAAAAAATCGAAAATCCCATCCAAATCCTGAATAAAGTAAAAAAAAAATACATGAATAACTTTCTTTACTCATATCTCCCAAACTAAGGGTCGTAGAGCCAAAATGAGTTTAAGTTGTGATCACCCAAACAAAATTGAAAATACCATCCAAATTCTGAAAAATCTGAAATTTTTATTTGAAAAATTTCGTTTGCTCATATCTCCTATCCTTAAAGCGAAAACGAGTTTAATTCGTGATCACCCTTCAAAAATCGAAAATTCCATCCAAATTTTGATGAAACCAATTTTTCTTTTTTTTTGGAAAATGGTCCAATCATGGCTTTTTTCCTCTCAATAATACTACCAGCTCTTCTTAGGAAAATAAATCGTTGGTTATCCTAGAATAAGAGCCTAGTTTAAGCACTTTTTATCTGACGTGACATCTTCATTAAATATTTTCTTTTGTTTGGCTCCTAAAAGTATACATCATTATTGCTCTAAATTGCACAGACTTAGCATATGCTTCCTACTTTATCTAATATATTTATTTTCGATATATTCTCTTCATCGTATACAGATGATTTATTTTCCATTCGATAGTCCTTATGGTTAACAACATGGGATTTCCACCTTCTCTAAAAGCATAGTGATTTACTTTGCATGGATTTTCTTCCACTCCAACACAATTCAGCCATTTATGCCTTTGCATACCAATATTGACTTGTTGTCATGCATTGCATTGAACCATGTTGCTAGACCGTAGACCATAACCGGAAGCAGTTTTGATGTTTGCGTTAAGATAGTGTCAATTTGTGTCACTTGATAAATGACTTTAAATTATGTCTGGCCTTAAGGTGAGTAGTGGTGCTGGTGCAGTTAGTGTCAGATGCATATAAATTCACCAAACCAGTAAACTGAGTAGCCATACATCAGCATGAAAATAATAGGTGAGTTTTTTTTGTGAGTATAGATAGTTTTTGTGAAAATGAAAAAAAAATTAGACCAGAGAATAGCTACAATACACCGATACCTTCCGATGTATTATGCCTTCTCTCGTAGTTGCAGTTGACAAATACTCTAAATTTTCTACATAGGGTATTTAACCATACTAGTTGTGGATAGACAACCACCACCCAGGAAAGTATGGGTTAATCTTCAATTTCTAGAGCTCGAGTTTCAGCGTTACATAAGAGTGCATTTAGATCAGGCAACATATCAGACAGGTTTGAATGGGATTCATGAGGATACTATAATTGCAGCGGTGAGAAGCCACATGGTTAATCTTGTTCTCGGAGTCCGTCCATAACACCAGAGGAAAGAGACCTATCACGGGAGACCGGAATAAGTTTGGAGCAATAAAGATCAGTCGTCTCAATTCCTATATATCACGAGTCATCTTTTCGCTTCTCATACTAAACCTATACGACCCACTACCAGATCAGGTAGCTCTAAAAAGGTTTCATGAGGATAATATTGCTGAAGCGGTGAGAAGCTACATTTTCAATCCTATTCTCGAAGGCCGATCACAGCCCATAGCTACGAAGAAAAGAAATCTCTCACGGCATGCCAGGAAGAAGCTACATTGTCAAAACCTGATCTCGGAGTCCGACCACCGCCTATAGCACGGGAGCAACTAGACCTCCCAGGACAAACCAGAGTAGATTTGAACCAACTAAGATGCTGTCGTCTCAATTCCTATTCAAGTGTGATCGATGGTAGCCTGGCTGACGTGTGTCGCATTGTTATCAAGGATCACAAGACTCGAGTTATTTTTTTTTTGAGTCCATCGGCAGGCCGGGTAGGTCTGAAAAGGATTCATGCTGTAGCCGAAGCTGTGAGAAACTACAAGATCAATCCTGTTCTCGGAGGCCCACCGCCGTCCATAGCACCGCAGGAACGAGACTTCCCACGACAGTCCTGGGTAGTTTCGGCCCAATTAAGATGAGGCAAGCTCTGCCGCCTCAATTCCTATTTATGTGTGATGGACGGTAGACTGGCTGACGTGTGTCCCATTGAAATCAAGGGTCACATAACTTAAGTCATTTTTTTCGCTTCCCCTACTCAATCTACCAGACTCTCCACTTGATCAGGCTACATACTAGGCAGCTCTGAATTCGTGAGGATACTATAACAGAAGCTGCCTTGTTAATCTTCTCACATCAGGCTGGTCTGAGCAGTATTCATGACGATATTTTAGCTGAAGTGGTGAGACACTGCTTAGTTAATCCTGTTCTCGGAGTGCGACTACCGTCCATCAGAAGAAGTATTTTTTTGCCAAACTTAGGCAACTGCAGTCACCACAATTCCTATTAATCAACGATTGGTAGAAGAGTGACTCGAGTTAATCTTTTCGCTTACCTACAACTCACCAGCAAATCACTAATGTACCAAAAATGCAACACAGGATGAAGACGCAACACACAGTTTCAACAACAACCAGTCGACACGCATTGCGGTCGTTCCTACACACCGGCGTCGACACAAGGAACTCCTCCGTGTCCAATGACTGCAACAATCCTACGGGAATTCAAGTATGTATGACTACCCAAACCATTTTTCTTCCTGGGTAAATTCTGCCTGCCAGTCTGCTCAAAACATTCCTTCTTTGTGTCGGCGACATTGAAAACAATCCAGGACCAGTGAAATACGTGATTTCAGTCTGTTAGCGACCTGTCACATGCGCAGGTTACTCTGTGATGTGAAGCAAACGTCAAGAATGTAAACACTGGATAAACGTGTGTTGTTCGGGACTCAAGGAAGAGGGGGTACACTCCTGCTTTCAAGTGTCCCACCTGTGTGCACCCGCTTCCCCCCTACCATATCACCTATAGTCACAATAGCAACGCCCTTTCATAATGTGACTGCAAATCCCATATCACCTAACATTACATACCCCTACCCATTCATCAGACCTTAGTCACGAGTCCGTCTGTAAATAATAGTATATATGGTCCAGAGTCATTTTAGGGCTTGGAGAAATAAATTCAGCAGCCAAACTAATTCGGTGCTCTAACTGCAAGACCTCGCCCCATCTGAACTCTTCAGACCTCAGGAATTCGGACCAATATACAGATTTTGTTGAAATCCGATGCCGAAGAACCCAGCAATCTCAGCCGTCATCATCCACTGATAGTAGCCATTATACGACGACATTAGTTGACTCTTCCTTGTCACCACATTCTGCAGCACAGCCAATTGGACAGAGAACAACAGCCCCTACCACTAATGGGAACTAGTTGAGGAGCCTCAAGTTCCAAGAAAGATTACTGAAATTACAAATTTCATGGACAAGAAAGGAATTCACATTGCCGCGCTCTAGGAAACTAAATTCTCCAGTACGAAATGATCGCTCTAGGCCATCCTTCAACTTTGTCCTAAGACAAGACATAAAAAGGAATGCCGATTGGGGAATAGCCTTCATTGTCCATGATTCTGTGAGATACAGGCCAATGTCATTTACCCATTTGAAGATACAGGAAGTAACTGTTACGGTGGGGTACGTAAATAGATATATGTGTGATAAACGTATATATTCCTCCCGATTTCGGGTTTCCCGGCAGGATATAAGCCAGTACTGGGGCAATACTTTAGTAGTCAGCCAACTATTCTATTAGGCGACCTGAATGCTCATCATGCCAATTGATACTCAGAGCTTGGATGTGAGGCTTGAGGAAAATTGATTGCTAATCATGTGGATGACACAGATTTCTGTGTATTAAAAACTACCCGCATAACGGCCTCATGCCGAAACTCCCCGGACTGCACCATGGCTTGCTCTGAACTTCTCTTATCGCTGAGTGATGCCCGATTCTATGTTTAGCTCAATGACAAGGGACCTTCTTTTTATAGACGAGTCCGAACGGCTCTCCAGATTGCGGTGAAATCACTTAGAGAAGCTTTGAAACACTCAGAAATGACTCCAGCTTTGCTGAGATGGGATAATCCAACGCCTGAAAACTTTTTGGTGTTTGGTCGAAAATGGATTTGAACCCACGACCATGCTAACCATTGCACCACGGCGTTCCGTGGCGCAGATAACATGGCATGCAGACATAACCATGAACTTTGACTACCTCCCGATTACGGTGAACTAGGGACAGACATCACTATCCCAGAGAAGTGAACGTTTATGTACTTTGGTAAAGCTAAGTGGGAGCTATTTTCCTGGCTACTAGAGTACTTACTAACATTCTCCGAACCTGGTATGATAAACATTCCAGAATGCTTCGCCTAATCAAAGTCGGCGGCAACATGTCTGGTCTCACGGCATAGTCAACATGGTGTCTAGAAATGCCCATGAACTCTGACCATCTCCCGATTACGGTGAAAATTAGGGACATACATCCTTATGCCAGAGAAGATAACGTTTATGAACTTTGGAAAAGCTAACTGGGAGCTATTTACCTCGCTAACAGAGTACTCAGTAACATTCTCTGAACTTGATATGATAATCATACCATCATGCTGAACTTTATAGATAATCATACTAATCAAACCAGAATGCTTCGCCTACTTAAGGGAGTGCAACCATTCACTTCCATTGTTTTTAACGGGTTTTCTATTTTGGGGTAAAAAAATAACTCGAATTTCTATTCGATCGCGCCGTTGATCGATTTAGCCAACGATTATTATCATAAATATCTTTATTATGTAACGGGGTTTTCTCATCGGCTGAGGTAAGCCTAGGCGCCTCCAGAACCTCCGTAAGAACCCTCTAAACCTTTCGAAATAATTACTTAATTCGGTTTTATTTATAAAAACTATTTTGCAATCTACTTGTGTGATATTTGACAATCTCTCTAATATAATTAGGATCTGATAGGAGCATTCATTCGGGATGTCGTCGATATGGCAACTGATGTCTTCGCTTGCTTGATGATCAGGATTTGATGAGCGATTCGCTTCGTTGATGAGTGCGTCGGTTTCTTGATGGTCGGTGGTTGTTGATTATTCGGTTTGTTGATGAACGGTGATGTATGAGGACGTCGTTTCGTAGAGCTTCAGTAATTGATGAGGTATTCGGTTTGACACATAGATGATGTCGCTAGGATTAAATGCATATTATTTTTATATAGTACCAACCTTCAAATGATTCGTGTAAGTCAATTAGTTTGTGAAATAGAGCGTCTTTTGTGAAGCAACTTTTGTTATTGTGAAAAAAATGAAACAGGAACTTCGTGTTTTGATAAAATACTGTTTCCTGAAGGAAAGAAATACGGTGGAAGCAAAAACTTGGCTTGATAATGAGTTTCCGGACTCTGCCCCAGGGAAATCAACAATAATTGATAGGTATGCAAAATTCAAGCGTGGTGAAATGAGCACGGAGGACGGTGAACTCAGTGGACGCCCTAAAGAGGTGGTTACCGACGAAAACATAAAAAAAAAATCCACAAAATGATTTTGAATGACCGTAAAATGAAGTTGATCGATATCAAAGGACAGATATCAAAGGAACGTGTTGGTCATATCAATCATCAATATTTGGATATGCGGAAGCTCTGTGCAAAATTGGTGCCGCGCGAGCTCACATTTGACCAAAAACAATAACGTGTTGATGATTTTGAGCGGTGTTTGCAGCTGTTAACTCGTAATACCCCCGAGTTTTTCCGTCGATATGTGACAATGGATGAAACATGGCTCCATAACTACACTCCTGAGTCCAATCGACAGTCGGCTGAGTGGACAGCGACCGGTGAACCGTCTCCGAAGCGTGGAAAGACTCAAAAGTCCGCTGGCAAAGTAATGGCCTCTGTTTTTTGGGATGCGCATCTAATAATTTTTATCGATTATCTTGAGAAGGGAAGAACCATCAACATTGACTATAATATGGCGTTATTGGAGATTTTGAAGGTCGAAATCGCGGCAAAACGGTCCCATATGAAGAAGAAAAAAGGGTTGTTCCACCAAGACAACGCACCGTGCCACAAGTCATTGAGAAAGATGGCAACAATTCATGAATTGGGCTTCGAATTGCTTCCCACCGTATTCTCCAGATCTGGCCCCTAGCGACTTTTTCTTGTTCTCAGACCTCAAAAGGATGCTCGCAGGGGAAAAAAATTGGCTGCAATGAAGAGGTGATCGCCGAAACTGAGGCCTATTTTGAGGCAAAACCGAAGGAGTGCTACTAAAATGGTATCAAAAAATTGGAAGGTCGTTATAATCGTTGTATCGCTCTTGAAGGGAACTATGTTGAATAATAAACACGAATTTTGACAAAAAAAAAATGTGTGTTTTCTTTGTTAGGTCGGGGACTTATCAGCCAACCTGCTATCTGTGGTGGAACAGTAGACACGATGGTCTCTGTGGTGGAACAGTAGGCTCGACGGTCTTCATGGTGGAACAGTAGGTCCGAAGGTCGTGGTGGTGGTCTAAGTGGGGGAACAATAGGCCTGAAGGTCTCTGTGGTGCAACAGTAGGCCCGAAGACCTCTGTGGTGGAACAGTAGGCGCGATGGTATCTGTGGGGGAACAGTAGGCGCGATGGTCTCTGTGGGGGAACAATAGGCCCGAAGGACTCTGCGTAATATTTATTTCGCGTGTGGGAATAAATTCCTCAGACGACGCAAAAAAAATATCACCGAACTTCGAGCGGAGCGATGTGCAATGAGCCACTCGTAGCACGAGTGGCTCCTAGCTGTATACTGTAGACGCCGCTGTTTTCCCCAAGTCTCAGTGAGTCGCCTATCCGAGTCTCCCTTTTGATTGACACAAAGTCCACCATATTTATAAAGCATACAATGAAGTGACTGGGAATTGTCACTGCTTGCATGAAATAAACAATTCATTTTCGTCACCAGAAATCACTCGTATGTAGCAACCCACAGCCACTAAGCGGTTGATCATATGACCTAGTGGTGGGTTATGTGTGTGTGTTGTATCGGGTGACGCAGGTAGCGTTAATAATGTAAGGCAAAATGGACTTGGTCACTTTTGTACGTAAAAAGTACTAAGTCAATTTTGTCACATTACAATTATTGATATAACATTGTATACTTTTAGGAGCCTGAGAAAAACTACAAATTTATTTCAAAACTAAAATTGATAAGAAATCTTAATCACAAATGAACAGTTACGATTGTAAAATGTAACCATTGGTTATGTTTCCTATTCCAGGTCTATAAATTCCCAGTAGGCATTCCAGTAGAAAGCCTTTTAGTGGTCTCGTTGACAATACAAAACACAACCAATGTCTCTTTGAATGCTTGCACAGCACTTAATTAAGTTACATTCAAATGTGAAAACATTTCAAACTTAAATAAAACTACACAAGAGATATTCTCAGTTTCTTTTAGCAATTTTGCCATATAAGGATTAACCTCAAGCTACAACGTGATGCATTCCACAAGGATAACTATGGCTATCCTCCCGGGATAAAAGCAGCCATCCATTTCATGTTAAATAGGGTCCTTTGTTAATGTTCTCTTGCAAATGTCAAATGTCAGGTATGTGATGTGAACCGGCATCATCAAAGTTGAAAAAATTCTCCTGGTATGCTTTGCTGAGGGAACTTAAACCTGAACATGTTCGGTATCCATCAATGTCTCATTTAATAGAAATTGCATAGAATATCCATTGCTGCTAAAGGAAATTAAAAGATCGTTTGTTAGCATTCCAAATGTCAATGTTCATTCCTTTTCATCTTTCTATGGCATTGCATGTACACAACTCCCTTTTCAAGATTAAATTCCATTTCGATTTCGTGTTCAATTCACACGAAAGTCTTTTTTCGTAAATTTTTAAACATTTTCCAATAAATTATATTGCATGTTGCATTCTTAACATAATACGAACGTGACCTCAAGTTTGCGGATGTGCCGTTTTTTTTTTTTTGTTGTGGGATCGAGGGTTTGTAAGCATTTTACGTAAATTTTAAATTCGTATTTGTCTAGTCTCGTTTTATGAACATTTATCGCCGATGCTAGTAAAAATGGTTGGCATAGAATACTTATTTCGTATGCATGAAAAGTCTTGTCTTGATTAAGAAACCAAGAAAAGGACATTGTGGTAAGTGAATGTGAGTTTCAAAGAAAAATTTAATTTTGTCTGTGTGCTTTTTTTTGGCAACAAGTCTTTTATTAAGGATTTTTCTGTTGCCTATATTTAGGTGGATGAATTTTTGTGGTAAGAAAGTGCTGCATACTGAAATAGGATTGCATACAAAAGTCTTAACTTTGTGTAAGAGTTACAGATGATAAAAACGCTTCCATATAAGTGGCCTTCATTCGGCCGAAAAACCCACCGCACGCTACACCAAAATGGCTCTACAGTATTTTAGACCATTCCCGACGAACTCCCGTTTGAGGAGTTCGACACTTTTGGTGCCAAACTTACTCTTCATAACACCCCAGGAGCAAAATTCTAACGAATGGAGAGAGTTTTCTTTTAGCCATTGTACGGTACGGCGGAGAACTGTTGGAATGTTCATGGTGTGCGGCCTAAATGTTTGTCAGCCCAGTACTTTAGTTCTGTCTTTAGGACATTTTCCCGATAATATTCGGACCAATACCGACGGAGTGCGATCTTTTGGTATTTTTACAGCCAAATTTACTCTCCAAAATACCTCAGGCCCAAAAGACCAACGGATTAAGATCCGGAGATTTTGGTTGCATTTTACGGTGCTGAGTCCTGTTGAAATGTCCATGGTCTCCAGCTAAAATATTTGTCAGCTCAGTGTTTTAGTTCTGTCTTTAGGACATTTTTCCAATAATATTGGGACCCTTTCCGGCAAAGTGTCGCCTTAAGATGATGGACACTTTCGGTAGTTTTGGTGCCAAACTTACTCTCCGAAATATTCGAGTCGCAAAAGTTCAATAGATTGAGAGAGCAATGGTGCTGAGAACTGTTGGAATAACAGGTTGGCTGATAAGTCCCCGGTCTAACAAAGAAAAACACATTTTTTTTTGTCAAAATTCGTTTTTATTATTCAACATAGTTCCCTTCAAGAGCGATACAACGATTATAACGACCTTCCAATTTTTGATACCATTTTGGTAGTACTCCTTCGGTTTTGCCTCAAAATAGGCCTCAGTTTCGGCGAAGTTTTTTCCCTGCGAGCATCCTTTTGAGGTCTGAGAACAAGAAAAAGTCGCTGGGGGCCAGATCTGGAGAATATGGTGGGTGGGGAACAACACTTTTTATACCCTCCACCATAGGATGGGGGGTATATTAACTTTGTCATTCCGTTTGTAACACATCGAAATATTGCTCCAAGACCCCATAAAGTATATATATTCTGGGTCGTGGTGAAATTCTGAGTCGATCTGAGCATGTCCGTCCGTCCGTCTGTTGAAATCACGCTAACTTCCGAACGAAACAAGCTATCGACTTGAAACTTGGCACAAGTAGTTGTTATTGATGTAGGTCGGATGGTATTGCAAATGGGGCATATCGGTCCACTTTTACGTATAGCCCCAATATAAACGGACCCCCAAATTTGGCTTGCGAGGTTTCTAAGAGAAGCAAATTTCATCCGATCCGGCTGAAATTTGGTACATGGTGTTAGTATATGGTCTCTAACAACCATGCAAAAATTGGTCCACATCGGTCCATAATTATATACAGCCCCCATATAAACCGATCCCCCGATTTGGCTTGCGAGGCCTCTAAGAGAAGCAAATTTCATCCGATCCGGCTGAAATTTGGTACATGGTGTTAGTATATAGTGTCTAACAACCGTGCAAAAATTGGTCCACATCGGTCCATAATTATATATAGCCCCCATATAAACCGATCCCCCGATTTGGCTTGCGAGGCCTCTAAGAGAAGAAAATTTTATCCGATCCGGCTGAAATTTTGTACGTGGTGTTAGTATATGGTCTCTAACAACCATGCAAGAATTGGTCCACATCGGTCCATAATTATATATAGCCCCCAAATAAACCGATCACCAGATTTGACCTCCGGAGCCTCTTGGAAGACCAAAATTCATCTGATTCAGTTGAAATTTGGTACGTGGTGTTAATATATGGCCTCAAACTCCCATGCAAAAATTGGTCGAAATTGGTCCATAATTATATATAGGCCCCATATAAACCGATCCCCAGATTTGACGTCCAGAGCCCCTTGGAAGAGCAAAATTCTTCCCATTCGGTTGAAATTTGGTACGTGGTATGGTATCCAACAACGTGGTATGGTATCCAACAACCATGCAGGAATTGGTTCCTACCAGCCCATAATTACATATAGCTTCCATATAAACCGATCCCCAGATTTGACCTCCGGTGCCTTTTGGAGAAGCAAAATTCATCCGATCTGCTTGAAATTTGGTACGTGGTGATCGTATATAATATTTAACAACTATGCCAAAAGTGGTCCATATCAGTCCATAATCATATATAGCCCCATATAAACCGATCCCGAGATTTGGTTTTGGAGCCTCTTGGATGAGCAAATTTCATCCGAGTGAGTTGAAATTTGGTACATTGTGCTAGTATATGGTCGTTAACAACCATGCCTAACTAGGTCCATACACGCAGAGAAGGAATATGATCACCACAAACATGTTTCAAGAGCAAAATGTTATTTTTGTATGGCGACCATGTAACATGTTTGTCACTAAAATGTTATTTTCTCGTCGAATATGGGGCCGTTTTCCGCAATTTCGACCTTCAAACGCTCCAATAACGCCATATAATAGTCACTGTTGATGGTTCTTCCCTTCTCAAGATAATCGATAAAAATTATTCCATGCACATCCCAAAAAACAGAGGCTATTACTTTGCCAGCGGACTTTTGAGTCATTCCACGCTTCGGAGACGGTTCACCGGTCGCTGTCCACTCAGCCGACTGTCGATTGGACTCAAGAGTGTAGTGATGGAGCCATGTTTCGTCCATTGTCACATATCGACGGAAAAACTCGGGTGTATTACGAGTTAACAGCTGCAAACACCGCTCAGAATCATCAACACGTTGTTGTTCTTGGTCGCTCGCGTAGACACCCATTTTGCACAGAGCTTCCGCATATCCAAATATTGATGAATGATATGACCAACACGTTCCTTTGATATCTTTAAGGCCTCTGCTATCTCGATCAACTTCATTTTACGATCATTCAAAATCATTTTGTGGATTGTTTTTGATGTTTTCGTCGGTAACCACCTCTTTCGGGCGTCCACTGCGTTCACCGTCCTCCGTGCTCATTTCACCAGCCATGAATTTTGCATACCAATCAATTATTGTTGATTTCCCTGGGGCAGAGTCCGGAAACTCATTATCAAGCCGAGTTTTTGCTTCCACCGTATTTTTTCCCTTCAGAAAATAGTATTTTATCAAAACACGAAATTCCTTTTTTCCATTTTTTTCACAATAACAAAAGTTGCTTCACAAAAGACGCTCTATCTCTGACACGAATCGTTTGAATGTTGGTACTATATAAAAATAATATGCATTTAATACTAGCGACGCCATCCATGTGTCAGACCGGGGACTTATCAGCCAACCTGTTATCCATGGTCTGCGGCCGCAATGTTTGTCAGCCTAGTGCTTGAATTCTGTCTTAGGATATTTTCCAATAATATTCAAACACTTTCTGGCAAAGTGCCGCCTTAATGTGATGGACACTTTCGATAGTTTTGGTGCCAAACTTACTCTCCACAAAAGTCCAACGGATTGAGATTTGCTGATTTTGGTGACCGTAGCGAAGAACCTCTATTTTAAGTCATTCGTAGTTGACGCGTGCTGAGTCCTGTTGGAATGTCAATGGTCTGCGGCCGAAACGTTTGTTAGGCCATTGCTGAAGACGTTCAGGACATTTTCCCGATAATATTCGCGATTTATTTTATCCCCACGATCGAATAAATGAGGCCCACATCATAACCATCGATGACACTTGAGTTCTGTTGGCCAATCGAAGGTGTAAATTGTCAGCTGACCTCAAGTCAACACGATCCTGCTCAAGTTGGAATGTCTTCTCAGCGGAGGAGTCTCCGTCAGCTGTGACACTTTTTGGAATTTCAATGGCTTTAGTCCAAGCTCTTTTTTCAGTATGTGTTGCATCAGTTCTGGCGAGATGTTCAGCTCACGAGAATGATTTCCGGCACTACGGCGTGAATTTTGATCAAATCTGGCCTTCAGCAAGACAAAAATCGAATTGATGTCCACTTAGATCACTACAGGTCCATTGTAATTCCTTAAAATATTCTTTCTGAAGTGGTCTCCCTTAAAGTAGCTCAATAACTTCAATTTGTCCGTCTTCCTTAAAGTTGCTTAAAAAATCAAACCAGAGGCCCTGATGAAGGCAAGTATGCTCCTTAAGCTAAACTCCCACAAATCGGCGAGAGCCTGAAAGATAAAGAAGCCCATTATATTGCTTATTCTAAACGATAATGCTGGACACTGGTAATGCTGGGTTTTATGTAACTTCCGCGTCCATACACTATCTGCAAATTTCATCATATTTGAATGCAATTCTTATCATATATTTTCCAAGTGTGTAATGTCCAGTTATACTTCTATCTAAACCTCTCAATTCCTGTCTATTCATCTCCACCAGAATTACACAATTCCTACAATTCATTTCGTCCCGCATCAACTTGGGTTGCTCCCAAACTTCCTAAGAGACACAACGTCCTCGCCATAGTGCATACCATTTGACATGAATCATGTAAAGATATGAAGACAGCGGAAGAAAAACGTCCCCAGGGACATTATTCGTTCCACGAGCGCCCTCCTTAACCAGAAAGAGACCCAACGTCCTCGCCATAGTTCACCACGTATGACATGCATCCTCTGAAGATGTGAAGACTGTGGAGGAAAATCGTCCACAAGGAGATTATTTGTTCTACGAGCGTGCTCCTTAGCCAGTACATCTGCTTCTTCATGTGTCATTATTACACAGTGCCAAGGTACCCAGCATAGAGTTACATTATGCTGTTCAGTGATGAGCATAAGCTATCTACGACAGCCGTTGTCCTCATGTCCAATGATTTTATAGCTGCCGTTATTCAGAAGCGATATCAGCTTCTTCATCGACATTAAAGATGAAGAAGCTGATATCGCTTCTGAATAACGGTTTCTTCAACAGCGACTCAGTAGATTTTTTATTGCAGAATTTTATGCCTGAAAGATGCTGCACTCGCTATCTAGTGTGTATGACTCTCCTATTCCTAGATCTCTATATTTAATAAATGCCGCTACCAATTCCTTCGACCATTTTAGATCCATCCATACACATATTCAGAGTTCCGAACGGTATACTCCTTTTCTTCCAATCTTACATACTTATTTTATTTTCGATATCTGATTTTAGAATGTGGAGCCATATGTAGTCACAGGTTTTACAAACGCTGTATAAAGCCAATTAAATAAATAAAAAAAGTAAGTGAAACAAGCATTCCCCATCATTCCCTGCCTAATTTTTGACAAGAGTACAATGCCGCATAGGGCTTCTTTATGCGATCTGTGGTATTTTTCATCCAGTTCAGTCTTGAGCGCAAGAGAACTCCCAAGCATCTTCTTGATTTCGAGGGACTGAACTTCGTCCCTTGAAATTCAGGAACTTTGTATCCAATGGTCTTTCTACTTATAGCGAAGACTACCAGAACTGTTTTACCAGGGTTCACTCCCAATCTACATCCCTTGGTTCACTCTGATATGAAGACATTTTGGTGGTTCGCAATTGCCCCTAAAATTTGCCAGCCATATGTAGCCAAAGGTCTTATAACCGCAGTATAAAGCCAATTAAAAAGTGGAGGACGCATTCCCCAACGTTCTACGACTAATTACAAGACCGCATAGGCCTTCTTTATGCGATCTGCGGTATTTTTCATTCAGTTCAGTTTAGAGTCCGGGATAACTTCCAATTATCTCGCTGATCTTGAGAGACTCAACTTTGTGCCGTGAAATTCAGGAGCCAATGATCGTTCGTCTTCTAGGGATGAGTACCAGCTCTTATAGCCGCACTATAAAGCAATTAAAAAGGGAAAAAATTACAATGCCGCATAGGCCTTCTTTCTGCGATCCAGTTCAGTTCAGGGTCCAAGAGAACTTCGTTCTGTGAAATTCAGGAGCTTTGTATCCAACGACCTTCTTCTTCTAGTGAAGAGTACCAGCTCTTATAACCGCGCTATCAAGCAAAAGAAGAGTCTCCTTAAATTCAGGATCTGTGTATCCAATGACACTTCTTCTTCTAGTTAAGAGTCCCAACTCTTATAACCGCACTATAAAGCTAAATAAAAAGGGAAGGATGCATTTCCCAAAAGTACAACGCCGCACAGGCATTCTTTCTGCGATCCAGTTCAGTTCACAGTCAAAGAGAACTCCTAATTATCTTGCTGATTTCGTGAGACTCAACTTCGTCCCATGAAATTCTGGAGTTTTGTATCCAACGATCATTCTTCTTCTGTTGAAGAGTACCAGCTCTTATAACCGCACTATAAATCCAATTAAAAATGGAAGGATGCATTCCCCAAAAGTACAATGCCACATAGACCTTCTTACGCGGTCCAGTACAGTTTACAGTCAAAGAGCACTCCTGAGTATCTTGCTGATTTCGAGAAACTCAACATCCCGTGCAATTCAGAAGCTTTGTATCCAATAATCTTTCTTCTTCTAGTGAAGACTACCATCTCTGTTCTTCTAGGATTCACCCTCTGATCCTGTTGGTAACCTAACCTAGCGTGAAATTGCTAGATCAATTCAGCATTTCACTACGACCCAGACAATATTTGTTTTATTGGGAAAACAATGGCAACTTTATCATTACAGTGGCAATTTTTCTCCGTGCTAACTTAATGGCAACACTGGACCAAATTAGCTCCATAAAATTCTCCAAAAAAATAAAAACTCATATATCAAATGTAATATAACGAATTGTTTTACCTTATTAAAGTTAATACCACTCCATTTATTTCACAAAAAAAAAAACACTAAAGCCATAAAAGATTTTTAGATCTCCACTTCACTGGAATTCACGTATCCACTCTTTGTTGATGGAATTGTCAGAGAGAGAGAGGTATAGTTTGACATTTCAATTCGGTCACACATGTCGTCCTAGCAACTTAAGTGACTTTATTTTATTTGTGTGCTGATGTTGACGATGATAGTTTCTAAATTGTCGTGTATTTCACTACAGGTTTTCTCAGTTATGGTTGCGTGTTTTTACTTTCCTTTCTTTCTCTTTTAGGGAACATCATTTGTCATCATGAACAAAGAATATTTTTGACATTCGCTGTTGATGCTGAAGCAACGAGAATCGTATGAAGAAGTCGTGAGATTTATTTTAAATAAATGATTCAAGCACTTATAAATGTCTCCATTTATGGTAGAGACGATTATGAATCTTTATGCCGCAGCTATTGGCATTTGTTCAAATTGAGAATGAAGTCCTATTTTAGACCAAGGACTTTAGACCGTAGAGACGATACTAATGAAAATGTCCCGCGAAGTTCGGGAGGAATAATTCCTCACATGGCTTGGCTACTGGTTAGAGCAGGGAGATCAGGGTGTCAATACACCCCAACTCAAGACTTTGCCCGGCTTCATTTTCTGACCCCATTTTGGGTAGCTACTCTACTCTGCTGTTATTTCTATAGAAAAGTTTGTCAACATTTTATTTCTATAGAAAATGTTGTCAAAATCTTACTTCTTTAAAAAATTTTGTCAAAATTTTATTCCTATAGAAAAGTTTGTCAACATTTTATTTCTATAGAAAATTTTGTCAAAATTTTATTTCTATAGAAAATTTTGTCAAAAATTTTATCTCTATAGAAAATTTTGTCAAAATTTTATCTCTATAGAAAATTTTGACAAACTTTTATTTCTATAAAAAATTTTGTCAAAATTGTATCTCTATAGAAAATTTTTCAAAATTTTACCATCTTTGCCCAAATAAATTTGACAAACATTCTTTTCCTCTGTTGGTTAAGATACTCTTGTAGTTTAGTCAACACAATGGTTTTAAAGCTGAGATCAAAACAACAAATATGATTGAAATACAAATCAACAATAAAAACCAAAACACGAAATTTTTATTTCTCTAGAAAAATTCGTCATAATTTTAATACAATAGAAAATTTTGTCAAAATTTCATTTCTATAACAAATTTTGTCGAAATTTTATTTCTATAGAATAGAAATTTTATTTCTATAGAAAATTTTGTCAAAATTTTATTTTTATAGAAAATGGTGTCAAAATTTTATCTCTATCGAAAATTTTGTCAAAATTTTATTTCTGTAGAAAATTTTGCCAAAATTTTATCTCTATAGAAAATTTTACCAAAATTTTATCTCTGTAGAAACTTTTATAAAAATTTTTTTCTCTAGAAAATTTTGTCAAAATTTTATCTCTATAGAAAATTTTGTCAAAATTTTATTTCTCTATAAAAATTCGACAAAATTTTATTTCTAAAGAAAATTTTGTCACAATTTTATTTCTATAGCAAATTTTGTCGACATTTTATTTCTATAGAATATTCTATAAAAATTTTATTTCTGCAAAAATTTTATTGTAAAAATTTTATTTCTATAGGATATTTTGTCAAAATTTTATTTCTAAAGGATTTTTTTTTGTCAAAATTATAATTATTCTGATAATTGGTTGATAGTTTTGCTGCAAGTAGAGGATGCTGATGCGGAATGTGGTAATTCCGAAACAGCTGTACATCCAAACATCTTGCAGTCTATATGGCTTTGCCCAAATAAATTTGACAAGCATACTTTTCCTCTGTTGGTTAAGCTACACTTGTAATTTAGTCAATGCATGGTTTTAAGCTGAGATTAAAAACAACAAGTATAAACGGCTGTAAGTTCGGCCAGGCCGAATCTTATGTACCCTCGACCATGGATTGCGTAGAAACTTCTACGACAGAAACTTCTACACAATCGAATTACTTGGGTTGTGGTATCTTAAATCGTTTTCTAAATTGTGAGTTAGTCCACACGTGGTATATATTAGACAAAAAGGTATGTAAGTCTACAAATAATTACGAATCGATATGGACTTTTGCACGGTACGTAGGGAGCCAGATTTGAAATATGGGGGCTATATACAATTATGAACTTGATATGGACCAATTTTTGTGTTATTGGGGATCGATTTATCTTAGGGCTATATATAACTATAGGCCGATATGGACCTAGTTAGGCATGGTTGTTAACGGCCATATACTAGCACAATGTACCAAATTTCAACTGACTCTGATGAAATTTGCTCCTAGAAGAGGCTCCAAAACCAAATCTTGGGACCGGTTTATATGGGGGCTATATATGATTATGGACTGATATGGACCACTTTTGGCATGGTTGTTAAATATCATATACTACCACCACGTACCAAATTTCAACCAGATCGGATGAATTTTGCTTCTCCAAAAGGCACCGCTCAAATCCGGGGATCGGTTTATATGGGAGCTATATATAATTATGGACTGATAGGAACCAATTCCTGCATGGTTGTAGGATACCATATACTAACATCACGTACCAAATTTCAACCGAATCGGATGAATTTTTGCCTTCTAAGGGGCTCCGGAGGTCAAATCTGTGGATCGGTTTATATGGGGACTATATATAATTATGGACCGAATTCGACCAATTTTTGCATGGTCAGTTGAGACCATATACTAACACCATGTATCAAATTTCAGCCGGATCGGATGACATTTGCTTCTCTTAGAGGCTCCGCAAGCCAAATCGGGGGATCGGTTTATATGGGGACTATATGTAATTATGGACCGATATGGACCAATTTTTGCGTGGTTGTTAGAGACCTTATACTAACACCATGTACCAAATTTCAGCCGAATCGGATGAAATTTGCTTCTCTTAGAGCAGTCGCAAGCCAAATTTGGGGGTCCGTTTATATGGGGGCTATACGTAAAAGTAGACCGATATATCCCATTTGCAATACCATCAGACCTACATCAATAACAACTACTTGTGCCAAGTTTCAAGTCGATAGCTTGTTTCGTTCGAAAGTTAGCGTGATTTCAACAGACGGACGGACGGACATGCTCAGATCGACTCAGAATTTCACCACGACCGAGAATATATATACTTTATGGGGTGTTAGAGCAATATTTCGATGTGTTACAAACGGAATGACAAAGTTAATATACCCCAATCCTATGGTGGAGGATATAAAATAAAAACACGAAAATTTTATTTCTCTAGAAAAGTTCGTCAAAATTCTATTTCAATAGAAAATTTTGTCAAAATTTTATATCTATAGCAAATTTTGCCGAAATTTTATTTCTATAGAAAATTTTGTCAAAATTTTAAGTCTATCGAATTTTTGTCAAAATTTTATTTCTGTAGAAAATTTTGTCAAAATTTTATCTCTATAGAAAATTTTATCAAAATTTTATCCCGGTAGAAAATTTTGTCAAAATTTAATGTAGAAAAATTGGTCAAAATTTTATCTCTATAGAAAATTTTGTCAAAATTTTATCTCTATAGAAAATTTTGTCAAAATTTTATTTCTCTAGAAAAATTAGTCAAAATTCTATTTCTAAAGAAAATTTTGCCACAATTTTATTTCTATAGCAAATTTTGTCGACATTTTATTTCTATAGAATATTCTGTAAAAATTTTATTTCTGTAAAACTATTATTGTAAAAATTTTATTCGCATAGAATATTTTGTCAAAATTTTATTTCTAAAGAATTTTTTTGTCAAAATTTTATTTCTATAAAAATTTTTTTCCAATTATAATTTCTTTAGAAAATTTTGTCAAAATTTTATCTCTATAGAAAATTTTGTCAAAAATTTATCTCTATAGAAAATTTTGTCAAAAATTTATCTCTATAGAAAATTTTGTCAAAATTTTATTTCTCTAGAAAAATTCGTCAAAATATTATTTCTATAGAAAAATTTTGTCAACATTTTATTTCTACAGGAAATTGTTTACAAAATTTTATTTCTACATAAAATTTTGTCAAAATTTTATTTCTATAGAAAAATTTGTCAACATTTTATTTCTATAGAATATTTTATTCGTACAGAAAATTTTTTTCCAAATATAATTTCTATAGAAAATTTTGTCAAAATTTTATTTCTATAGAAAATTTTGTCAAAATTTTATTTCTATAGAAAATTTTGTCAAACTTTTATTTGTATAGAAAATTTTGTGAAAATTTTATTTCTATAGAAAATTTTCTCAAAATTTTATTTTAATAGAAATTTTTGTCAAATTATTTTTTCCAAAGGGTTTTTTTTTCAAAATTTTATTTCTATAGAAATTTTTTTTCCAAGTTTTATTTCTATAGAAAATTTTGTCAAAATTTTATATCTCTAGAAAATCTTGTCAAAATTTTATCTCTATAGAAAATTTTGTCAAAATGTTATCTCTATAGAAAATTTTGTCAAAATGTTATCTCTATAGAAAATTTTGTCAAAACTTTATCTCTATAGAAAATTTTGTCAAAATTTTATTTCTCTAGAAAAATTCGTTTTTTGCCGACATTTTATTTCAATAGAATATTCTGTAAAAATTTTGTTGTAAAAATGTTATTTCTATAGAAAATTGTGTCAAAATTTTATCTCTATAGAAAATTTTGTCAAAATTTTATCTCTATAGAAAATTTTATCAAAATTTTATCTCTGTAGAAAATTTTGTCAAAATTTAATCTAGAAAAATTTGTCCAAATTTTATCTCCATAGAAAATTTTGTCAAAATTTTATCTCTATAGAAAATTTTGTCAAAATTTTGTCTCTAGAAAATTTTGTCAAACTTCTTTAAAAATGTTGTCAACATTTTATTTCTTTAGAAAATTTTGTCAAAATTTTATCTCTATAGAAAATTTTTGTCAAAATTTTATTTCTCTAGAAAAATTCGTCAAAATTTTATTTCTAAAGAAAATTTTGCCACAATTTTATTTCTAAAGCAAGTTTTTTCGACATTTTATTTCTATAGAATATTCTGTAAAAATTTTATTTCTGTAAAAATTTTATTGTAAAAATTTTATTGTAAAAATTTTATTCGTGTAGAATATTTTGTCAAAATTTTATATCTAAAGGATTTTTTTGTCAAAATTTTATTTCTATCGAAATTTTTTTCCAAATATAATTTTTTTAGAAAATTTTGTCAAAATTTTATCTCTATAGAAACTTTTGTCAAAATTTTATCTCTATAGAAAATTTTGTCAACATTTTATTTCTCTAGAAAAATTCGTCAAAATATTATTTCTATAGAAAAATTTTGTCAACGTTTTATTTCTACAGGAAATTGTTTACAAAATTTTATTTCTATAGAAAAATTTGTCAACATTTTATTTCTATAGAAAATTTTGTCAAAATTTTATTTCTATAGAATATTTTATTCGTACAGAAAATTTTATATAAAATAAATTTTGCCAAAATTTAATTTCTATAGAAAATTTGTCAAAATTTTATTTCTATAGAAAATTTTGTCAAAATTTCATTTCTATAGAAAATTTTGTCAAACTTTTGTTCCTATACAAAATTTTTGCAAAATTTTAGTTCTATAGAAAATTTTATCAAATTGTTATCTCTTTAGAAAATTTTGTCAAAATTTTATTTCTATAGAAAATATATATAGAAAATTTTGTTAAAATTTTATTTCTGTAGAAAAATGTGTCAAAATTTTATTTCTTTAGAAAAATTTGTCAAAATTTTGTTCTTCCAGAAAAATTTGTCAAAATTTAATTTCTATAGAAATTTTTTTCAAAATTTTCGTTTTGGCTTATCTAAGTCAAAGTCGTCGTTATCCCAAATTCCATTAAAAATTCGGATGAGACTTATACATTAATCAAAAATTGATTTTACGTGTCCAATACTATATTTTTGAGCATTTTTCCCTTCTCATATCATGGTATTTATAAGCAGAGAAATTATCGCCTGAGAATATGCAACGAAAATATTCTATAGTGTGTAAACCAGATTACTCTGCTGAGCTAGGAATTTGCAGCAATGTTTTCGAGAGAAGTTCACCACTGTGGTATCACAATGGACTGAATAGTCTAAGTGAGCCTGATACATCGGGCTGCCACATAACCTAACCTAACCTAATGTTTTCGATGAAAGTGAAAGCTAATAATGACATGAAAAGACATAATTTGTATTATAGAAATTGTCTTTTATACGATTATTTCTAATAAATGCGAATATAAATGCATTTAGTTCGTATTATCCGTTTATGAAGAAATTTGTCAACATCTCAATGTTCCACCTTTTATTGCGAATGCTACTTTTTGTGCCACTTTTTGAAATTATCACCGGTAACTCTATTTTCTATCTCTCTACTTTTATTGAACGCTATAAATAAAATAAAATAAAAAATAATTTCCGCCCGAGCAGGGACTTGAACCCTGGACCCTTGGATTAAAAGTCCAATGCTCTACCGACTGAGCTACCCGGGCTTGTGCCGTTATTGTGTCAAAGACGCTTCTTAATGCCCCATGAGCAGAAACATCGCTCTAGCGATAGGCTTTAATACCCACAGTATTGAATAAAATTAAGAAAATAAATTCTTAAACCTTAATGTTTTGTTTGTTTTGTTTTTTTGTATTTAGAATTTACGAAAATAGTTTTTGTTGGCCTCTCGTCATCAACCCCCTGCCCGGCATGGACATGTGATCGAAAACACAGAACACACACACAAATCGACCATAATGAATGAATGGTTGACTGACACATGGTTGGTTGTTTGCCGCTCGCCGCTCAGCGCTCTCCATATTCATTTATACGTGCCAGATATTGAATAAGAATTCGTTTTGCTTCATTGTTGTTGCTGTGTTGTTTTTCTTGTCAGTTCTATAAAAAAAAACTACAATAATTGTTTGTTGAGTTGTTTTTGTTATTGTTTATAGAATGTGTTGGGAAAACTTTGATAGGAATCTAATCTGTCATTCTTTAAGTACATGATGATGCTGATGCTTTGATAGCGAATAACATCAATGGGTAATTGGGTAGCACATGTAAATCAGTGTTGCCAAGTTGGGGGGTTTTTGTGATTTCATACCCTCCACCATAGTATGGGCGGTATATTAATTTTGTCATTCCGTTTGTAACACAACGAAATATTTGTCTATGACCCCATCTAGCGATATCCGTCCGTCCGTTTGTCACGCTAACTTCCGAACGAAACAAGCTATCGACTTAAAACTTGGACCAAGTAGTTATTATTGTAGATGTAGGTGGGCCATATCGAACCATTTTAAGGTATAGCCCCCATATAAACCGATCCCCAAATTTGGCTTGCGGAGCCTCTTCGAGCAGCAAATTTCATTCTATCCTGTTGAAATTAGGTACGTGGTGTTAGTATATGGTAGAGGTGTGCGTGAGCACGCGTGAATCACGTGAGTCGCGAACAAAATCCAAAGCAACTCTCGTCAATGGGACTAATAGAAATATGTCGTGCGTGAGTGTACGCGAGAAATCGGTTCGTGAATGTGCGTGAATAAAATTTCTGCAAAATCATGCTAACGAAAAAATCAAGATTTAATTGTTTACTTGTATGTTAACTGATGTGCGTTATGATAAATAGTAAATTTAACTAGCCGAGACACAAACCAGGTAGTTTTGCATGCACACCTTATGGGTTAATTACAATTTGGGGTGATAAAATATTTAATAATATTTAGCACTTTCCACTAGTCCTGCGCACTATATTTTGTTATTAAACGAAAGTTCTTGAAGAGAAATCGGTTCGTGAATGTGCGTGAATAAAATTTCTGCAAAATCATGCTAACGAAAAAATCAAGATTTAATTGTTTACTTGTATGTTAACTGATGTGCGTTATGATAAATTGTAAATTTAACTAGCCGAGACACAAACCAGGTAGTTTTGCATGCACACCTAATGGGTTAATTACAATTTGGGGTGATAAACTATTTAATAATATTCAGCACTTTCCACTAGTCCTGCGCACTATATTTTGTTATTAAACGAAAGATCTTGAAGAGTACTATAAATGCAAGTGGTTTTTATACCCTCCACCATAGGATGGGGGTATATTAACTTTGTCATTCCGTTTGTAACACATCGAAATATTACTCTAAGACCCCATAAAGTATATATAAAGGGTGATACGGTCAAAATTTGGTCAATATGAACTTGACGTATTTCTTTCAATTTTGCATTTAAAAAACCTGAACACCCCTCATTTTGAAGGTGTGTGTGTGTAGAATGTTGATCCTATTTTGATTTTGGAATTAACTCTTCAGTTGTCAAAATGCCGTCCAAGCAAGAAGAGCAGCGTATCAAAATTTTGCTCGCGCATCGCGAAAATCCGAGCTACTCGCACGCAAAGCTGGCAAAATCGCTAAAAGTTGTTAAATAAACCGTTACAAATGTAATTAAAGTGTTTGGGGAACGTTTGTCGACAGCCAGGAAATCTGGATCGGAGGGAAATCGAAAACCGGAAGCCGCTGAGACGACAAAGAGAGTTGCCGGTAGTTTCAAGCGAAACCCTAACCTCTCTCTCCGAGATGCCGCAAATAAGCTGGGTGTATCGTCTACAACCGTGCATCGAGACAAAAAACGAGCCGGACTATCGACTTACAAGAAGGTAGTGACTCCAAATCGCGATGATAAACAAAATACGACTGCCAAAGCGCGATCCCGGAGGCTGTACACGACGATGCTGACGAAGTTTGACTGCGTGGTAATGGACTACGAAACCTACTTCAAAGCCGACTACAAGCAGCTTCCAGGACAGGAGTTTTATACGGGAAAAGGAAGGGGAAAGGTAGCAGATATTTTCAAGAACAAAAAACTGTCAAAGTTCGCAAAGAAATATCTGGTTTGGCAAGCCATCTGTACCTGTGGCTTGAAAAGCAGCATTTTCATAGTTTCCGGGACTGTCAACCAATGCTGAAAAGCAGCATTTTCATAGTTTGCGGGACTGTTAACCTAGAAATTTACGTGAAAAAGTGTTTGAATAAACGTCTGCTGCCTTTCCTGAAGAAACACGGTTGTTCCGTACTGTTTTGGCCGGATTTGGCATCTTGCCATTACGGTAAACAGGCCATGGAGTGGTACGCCGCCAACAACGTACAGGTGGTTCCCAAGGACAAGAACCCTCCCAATTGAGAAATACTGGGCTATTGTCAAGCGGAACCTAAAGAAGACCAAAAAACTGCTACGGACGAGCAGCAGTTCAAGGCAAACTGGCTTTCTGCGGCGAAGAAGGTGGACAAGGTGGCTGTACAAAATCGGATGGCAGGTGTCAAGCGTGAGGCCCGGCAATTCGGATTTGGAAAAGCGAAAGCTTAACTTATTATTTATCTAAAAGTTAACTGATTATATTTTTCCTGAATTTTATACTAATTGAACTTGAAAAAGAAATTTAATTTGATTTTTTAAGTAAACGATTTCACCGATTTACACGCGTTTTCCCTTGACCAAATTTTGACCGTATCACCCTTTATATATTCTTGGTCGTGGTGAAATTCTGAGTTGATCTAAGCATGTCCGTCCGTCCGTCCGTCCGTCTGTTGAAATCACGCTAACTTCCGAACGAAACAAGCTATCGACTTGAAACTTGGCACAAGTAGTTGTTATTGATATAGGTCGGATGGTATTGCAAATGGGCCATATCGGTCAGCTTTTACGTTTAGCCCCCATATAAACCGATCCCCAGATTTGGTTTGCGGAGCCTCTAAGAGAAGCAAATTTCATCTGATCCGGCTGAAATTTGGTACACGATGTTAGCATATGATCTCTAACAATCATGCAAAAATTGGTCTACATCGGTCCATAATTATATATAGCCCCCATATAAACCGATCCCCAGATTTGGCTTGCGGAGCCTCTTGAAAGGCCAAAATTCATCTGATTCAGTTGAAATTTGGTACGTGGTGTTAGTATAGGGTCTCTAACAACCATGCAAAAATAGGTCCACATCGGTGCATAATTATATATAGCCCCCATATAAACCGATCACCAGATTTGGTTAGCGGAGCCTCTAAGAGAAGCAAATTTCATCCGATCCGGCAGAAATTTGGTACATGGTGTTAGTATAGGGTCTCTAATAACTATGCAAAAATTGGTCCACATCGGTCTATAATTATATATAGCCCCCATATAAACCGATCACCAGATTTGGCTTGCGGAGCCTCTTGAAAGACCAAAATTCATCTGATTCAGTTGAAATTTGGTACGTGGTGTTAATATATGGCCTCAAACACCCATGCAAAAAATTGGTCGAAATCGGTCCATAATTACTTGTTATTATTAAGGCATCCCAAAACTACCGTTTCTACAAGTGCAAGAAGTACACTCAAGTGATCGGTCTATATGGGGGATATACCAAAACATGGACCAATGCATGCAATTTTCAGCACACGTATTTTTGGTCCCACAATATCTCTAGATTACCAATTACTGGCAAATTGGATAAAAAGAAGCCAAAGAAATAAAATCGGGAGATCGGTCTATTGGGAGCTATACCAAACCATAGACCGATTCCCATCATTTTCAGCATACCTATTTAGGGTCCTAAAATACCTCTAGATTTCCAATTTCAGGCAAATTATGGATTCTATGAATTCTAGAAGCCCAAGAAATAAAATCAGGAGATCGGCCTATATGGGGGATAAACCAAAAAAATGGACCGATATACAGCTATTTGTGGTCCTAAAATACCTCTAGATTTCCAATGTCAGACAAATTGGATAAAAACTACGTGTTCTAGAAGCCCAAGAATTAAAGTCGGAAGATCGTTCACATCGATACGAACCAATTTTGGCATGGTTGTTATCAGCCATATACTAGCATAATTTACCAAACTTAAACTGGATCGAATGGATTTTGCTCCTTCAAGAGGCTCCGGAGGTCAAATCGTGGGATCGGTTTATATGGAGGCTATATATAATTATAAACCGATATGGACCAATTTTTGCATGGTTATTAGATACCTTATACTAACACCCTGTACTAAATTTCAACCGGATCGGATGAAATTTGTTTCTCTTAGAGGCTCCGAAAGCCAAATCGGGGGATCGGTTTATATGGGGGCTATATATAATTATGAACCGATGTGGACCAATTTTTGCATGGTTGTTAGAGACCATATACTTACACGATGTACCAAATTTCATTCGGATCGGATGAAATTTGCTTCTCTTAGAGGGTCTGCAAGCCAAATTTGGGGGGTCCGTTTATATGGGGGCTATACGTAAAAGTGGACCGAAATGGCCCATTTGCAATACCGACCTATATCAATAACAACTACTTGTGCCAAGTTTCAAGTCGATAGCTTGTTTCGTTCGGAAGTTTGCGTGATTTCAACAGACGGACGGACGGATGCTCAGATCGACTCAGAATTTCACCACGACCCAGATTATACATACTTTATGGGATCTTAGAGCAATATTTCGATGTGTTACAAACGGAATGACAAAGTTAATATACCCCCATCCTATGGTGGAGGGTATAAAAGTAGTAAGTTGAAACTTAATCCTAAGAAATCTAATCTTATCAGTTTCAGACCGTATGCTCATAAGGACGAGGAGAAGATGAGCGTTTATATTGATGGAGAGCTAGTGGAAGAGACTTTGAACGTACGCTACCTAGGAATGGAATTCAGTCATAATTTGCATTGGGACAATCACATTAGCTCCCTGAAGTCTAAGTTATCAGCCAGTATAGGGATACTATATAAGTTTAAAAACAAGTATATACGGCCGTAAGTTCGGCCAGGCCGAATCTTATGTACCCTCCACCATGGATTGCGTAGGAACTTCTACTAAAGGCTGTCATCCACAATCGAATTACTTGGGTTGCGATAACACTTGCCGATGACAAGGTATCGTAAAACTTTTTAACACTGTCTTCTAAATTGTAAGTTAGTCCATAAGGGGTATATATTAAACAAAAAGAAAAAGGCCGATTAAATACGTATATAATTCAGTTTGACAAAATTTTCTATAGAAATAAAATTTTGACAAAATTTTCTATAGAAATAAAAACTTGACAAAATTTTCTATAGAAATAAAATGTTGACAAAATTTTCTATGGAAGTAAAATGTTGACAAAATTTTCTATAGAAATAAAATGTTGACAAAATTGTCTATCGAAATAAAATGTTGACAAAATTTTCTACAGAAATAATTTTTTTACAAAATTTTCTATAGAAATAAAATTTTGACAAAATTTTCTATGGAAATAAAATGTTGACAAACATCGCTATAGAAATAAACTTTTTACAAAACGTTCTATAGAAATGAAATTTTGACAAAACTTTCTATAGTAATAAAATTTGACAATTTTTACATGGGTGTTAGAGGCCATATACTAACGAAATGTACCAAATTTCAACAGCATCGGATGACTTTTGCTCCTCCAAGAGGCTCCGGAGGTCAAATCTGGGGATCGGTTTATATGGGAGCTATATATAATTATGGACCGATATGGACCAATTTTTGCATGGTTGTTAGAGACCATATACTAACACCACGTACTAAATTTCAATTGGATCGGATGAATTTTGCTCATCCAAGAGGCTCCAGAGTTCAAATCTGGGGATCGGTTTATATGGGAGCTATATATAATTATGGACCGATATGGACCAATTTTTGCATGGTTGTTAGAGACCATATACTAACACCACGTACTAAATTTCAATTGGATCGGATGAATTTTGCTCATCCAAGAGGCTCCAGAGTTCAAATCTGGGGATCGGTTTATATGGGAGCTATATATAATTATGGACCGATATGGACCAATTTTTGCATGCTTGATAGAGACCGTATACTAACATCAGGTACCCAATTTCAAACGGATCGGATGAATTTTGCCCCTCCAAGAGGCTCCGGAGGTCAAATCTGGGGATCGGTTTATATGGGAGCTATATATATTTATGGACCGATATGGACCAATTTTTGCATGGTTGTTAGAGACTGTATACTAACAGCAGGTACCAAATTTCAACCGGATCGGATGAATTTTGCCCATCCAAGAGGCTCCGGAGGTCAAATCTGGGGATCGGTTTATATGGGGGCTATATATAATTATGGACCGATATGGACCAATTTTTGCATGGTTGTTAGAGACCGTATACTTAGACCACGTACCAAATTTCAACCGGATCGGATGAATTTTGCTGCTCCGGAAGGCTCCGCAAACCAAATTTGGGGATCGGTTTATATGGGGGCTATACGTAAACGTGGGCCGATATGGCCCATTTTCAATACCATCCGACCTACATCAATAACAACTACTTGTGCCAAGTTTCAAGTCGATAGCTAGTTTCGTTCGGAAGTTAGCGTGATTTCCACAGACGGACGGACAGCCGGACAGACGGACAGACGGACGGACGGACGGACATGCTTAGATCGACTCAGAATTTCACCACGACCCAGAATATATATACTTTATGGGGTCTTAGAGCAATATTTAGATGTGTTACAAACGGAATGACAAAGTTAATATACCCCCATCCTATGGTGGAGGGTATAATAAAATAGATGTTAGTACGAAATTGTTGCTGTATAACTTCCTGATTCATTCACATCTAAACTACCTTCCAATGGTGTATGCTTTTAGATGGAGTAATTCTCTGAAATCTTTACAAGCGGCTCAGAACAAGTTTATAAATCATTAGGAAACTTGGGTCCGCAGACTTCACAATTTCGACTCAACGTGCAAAATACTCATAGACATACAAGACAGGCGATGAACCTAGCATCTGTGAGATGCCGTCTTGAAGTCACTAAACAAAGGATTTCTTTTTCTGGCCCTCATGATTTTAATAGTCTCCCAATATATCTTAGGCAGGAAGTTCCACTATCCAAGTTCAAAAATGATTTCAAAAGATATTTGATAGATAATATGGAAATACTTCTCACAAACTGAAATAGTCTTAATATTTAAACTTTCGATAGCTATTATTTACTATTAATTCTTAGTTATTATACCCTCCATCATAGGATGGGGGTATATTAACTTTGTCATTCCGTTTGTAACACATCGAAATATTGCTCTAAGACCCCACAAAGTATATATATTCTGGGTCGTGGTGAAATTCTGAGTCGATCTAAGCATGTCCGTCCGTCCGTCCGTCTGTTGAAATCACGCTAACTTCCGAACGAAACAAGCTATCGACTTGAAATTTGGCACAAGTAGTTGCTATCGATGTAGGTCGGATGGTATTGAAAATGGGCCATATCGGTCCACTTTTACGTATAGCCCCCATATAAAGGGACCCTCAAATTTGGCTTGTGGAGCCTCTAACAGAAGCATATTTCATCCGATCCGGCTGAAATTTGGTATATGGTGTTGGTATATGGTCTCTAACAACCATGCAAACATTGGTCCATATCGGTCCTTAATTATATATAGCCCACATATAAACCGATCCCCAGATTTGGCTTGCGGAGCCTCTAAGAGAAGCATATTTCATCCGATCCGGCTGAAATTTGGTACATAGTGTTGGTATATGGTCTCTAAAAATCATGCAAAAATTGGTCCACATCGGTCCATAATTATATATAGCCCCCATATAAACCGATCCCCAGATTTGGTTTGCGGAGCCTAAAAGAGAAGCAAATTTCATCCGATCCGGCTGAAATTTGGTACATGGTGTTGGTATATGGTCTCTAACAACCATGCAAAAATTGGTTCACATCGGTCCATAATTATATATAGCCCCCATATAAACCGATCCCCAGATTTGGCTTGCGGAGCCTCAAAGAGAAGAAAATTTCATCCGATCCGGCTGAAATTTGGTACATGATGTTGTTATATGGTCTCTAACAACCATGCAAAAATTGGTCCATATCGGTCCTTAATTATATATAGCCCCCATATAAACCGATCCCCAGATTTGGCTTGTGGAGCCTCTAAGAGAAGCATATTTCATCCGATCCGGCTGAAATTTGGTACATAGTGTTGGTATAGGGTCTCTAACAATCATGCAAAAATTGGTCCATATCGGTCCATAATTGTATATAGCCCCCATATAAAACATTCTCCAGATTTGACCTCCGGAGCCTCTTGGAGGAGCAAAATTCATCCGATCCGGTTCAGATTAGGCACGTGGTGTTAGTATATGGCCGCTAACAACCATACCAAAATTGGTCCAATCACACAAAAATTGGTCCATATCGTTTCATAATCATGGTTGCCACTAGAGTCAAAAATAATCTACCAAAATTTTATTTCTATAGAAAATTTTGTCAAAATTTTATTTCTAGAGAAAATTTTGTTAAAATTTTATTCGGTTCATAATAAAATTTTCATCATTGTCAAAATTTTATTTCTATAGAAAATTTTGTCAAATTTTATTCGGTTCATAATCATGGTTGCCAGTCGAGCCAAAAATAATCTACCAAAATTTTATTTCTATAGAAAATTTTGTCAAAAGTTTATTTCTATAGAATTTTGTCAAAATTTTTATTTCTATAGAAAATTTTGTGAAAATTTTATTTCTATAGAAAATTTTGTTAAAATTTTATTTCTGTAGAAAATTTTGTCAAAATTTTAGGTCTACTTTGTCAAACTGAATTATATACGTATTGGATCGATCTTTTTTGATTTAATATATAGCACGTATGGACTTACATACAATTTAGAAGATGGTGTTAGGAGGTTTTAAGATACCTTGCCATCGGCAAGCGTTACCGCAACTTAAGTAATTCGATTGTGGATGGCAGTGTTTAGATGAAGTTTCTACGCAATCCATGATGGAGGGTACATAAGCTTCGGCCTGGCCGAACTTACGGCCGTATATACTTGTTGATTTTAAAATGAATAATGTTCAGTTGTAAATGTTATAGCCTCTACAAGTCTTTTTGGGGCTGAGGCATATTTTTATTTTGTTATGAATTAATATTGTAATTTTTTATATTTTAAAATAAAAAAAGTATGAATTACGGCATAGTTAATATGGTAATGAGTGTACATGATGGAATAAAATTTAGTTAAATTTTCGCACGCATTATTTCATTCTTCCCCATAAAACAATTCAATTTTTTGTTGTATATTAATGGAACTCCTTTAATTTATTAAAACAATAAAAAGAAGCCATTGCAAATATTAGTCAAATGCATAACTTAACCGTCACTTTCTGCAACGGAAGTCCAATTAATGCCAAACTCATAACTTCCTTACTAATGAAGTCGTTGCAGGAGACAATAGCCAAAGAGGTAAAACTTGCAAGCCTTCTTGCTCTTGCTCCCATCAAGTTTTACATAGAAATTATTTTTCTTATTTTTCTTTTTCTTTTACGTTTTAATTTCTTCTCAATAGATTTCATTCAATATTTGTTGATTGCTTATCTTGGAATATGAAAATCCTAACAACCAACAATGGACCAAAAATAAAACTATGAAATTGAAAAAGAAAAACTTTTTCATTATGAAAATTAATAAACAACAAAAATATCTACAAGAGCCAAGAAAACAAAACAAACCCTACACACTTACACTTACACAAATTGCAAGGATGAAAATTGAAACCCCATTTCATAGAAATATTTAGCTCAAGTTTTACGTAGGAATGGAATCCTTCAACTATGAAGCCACGGAGCAAAATCTTGCATTTCGTATGCATAGATCTGAGAAATGGAAATGACAATAGAAGGGTTCTTTGTTTTCCTTCAAGTCAAATATCAAAACATACAAGATTGGGATTGAGGAAATTACCCCTAGTAAAGGCTTTTCCCAAGCAAGACAATGATGGTTTCACAAACAGAAATAGACGGCTTTGTATTCCCTGAAGATGAGTTTCCAGCTACATTGACAAGTGTATGTAGATATTGTGTCTATCAATTCTCCCGACCCGCCCTGTAAACCCCAATCACAGATAGACGGACGTTTGTTTTTTTTTTTTTCTACTGGAACGGGGGACTCTTTTCGTATTGGTTTTGCCAAGCATTTAGCGAATGACACAATCAGCCCGAGATGGATGGGAAAACCGAATGTATTTGTGGATATTTTTCCTCAACTAAATATTGATGTTGAAATGAAAGTCTCTCGATTGATATACAATAAAATATTTAATAATTTACTTTCCCCTCCCCCTCAATCGAAATAACTGATATCCACCATCTAAATAACTGCTGATGAAAATCTCTGATTCATTTTTGTAGGCACTTGCTGTGATGTTGCCATTACTATTGTCTAGTGGTTTAGGAGCTTGGGGAATGACAGAATAAAATCATATAAAATTGCGTGGGAATAAATTACAAACTGATTGCTTCAACCGCCACTTGAAATTAGAAATCAATGAGAGAGCCATAAAATGCCAAGATTTCACCAAAGGTGTACAATGACTACTTGGGGCGGTACATTTGGAAAATGTTACGGAGAAAAAAAAATTGTAAATTGTTCGAAAGGCACTTCCAAAAATGGCCTCCCAACGTTGCTCCTTTTTATACCCACCACCATAGAATGGTGATGGGGCTATAATAAGTTTGTCATTCCGTTTGTAACACATCGAAATATCGGTTTTCGACTATATAAAGTATATATATTCTTGATCAGAGAGAAATTCTAAGACGATATATGCATGTCCGTCTGTCTGTTTGTCTGTTGTAATCACGCTACAGCCTTCAATAATGGCGCTATCGTCCTGAAAGTTGGCTCAGATTCGTTGTTTAATTGCAGGCAGGTCAAGTTCGAAGATGGGCTATATCGGTTCAAGTCTGATATATTTTTTATCCGATTTGCTTGAAATTGCAAATCTAGAGGTATTTTAAGATCAACAAGTATATACGGCCGTAAGTTCGGCCAGGCCGAAACTTATGTACCCTCCACCATGGATTGCGTAGAAACGTCTACTGAAGCCGATGGAAAGGTATCATAAAACTTCCTAACAATGTAATATATACCACATAGTCCATACGTGGTATATATTAAACTACAAAAGGGCCGATTAAATACGTATATAATTAAGTTTAAAGTTTCTATAAAATTTTGACAACATTTTTTATAGAAGTAAAATTTTAACAAAATTTTCTATAGAAATAAACTTTGGAAAAAATTTTCTATAGAAATAAAATTTTGACAAAATTTTCTATAGAAATAAAATTTTGTCAAAATTTTCTATAGAAATAAAATTTTGTCAACATTTTCTATAGAAATAATATTTTGACAACATTTTCTATAGAAATAATATTTTGACAATGTTTTCTATAAAAATAAAATTTTGGTAGATTATTTTTGGCTCGAGTGGCAAACCATGATTATGGACCGATATGGACCAATTTTTGTGTGATTGGGGATCGGCTATATATAACTATAGACCGATATGGACCAATTTTGGTATGGTTATTAGCGGCCTTATACTAACACCACGTTGCAAATTTCAAGCGGATCGGATGAATTTTGCTCCTCCAAGAGGCTCCGGAGATCAAATCTGGGGAACGGTTTATATGGGGGCTATATTATTTTGGACCGATGTGGACCAATTTTTTCGTGGTCATTAGAGAACATACAGCAACACCATGTACCAAATTTCAGCCTGATCGGATGAAATTTGCTTCTTTTAGAGCAATCGCAAGCCAAATTTGGGGGTCCGTTTATATGGGGGCTATACGTAAAAGTGGACCGATATGGACCAATTTTTGCATGGTTGTTAGAGACCATATACTAACACCATGTACCAAATATCAGCTGGATCGGATGAAATTTGCTTCTCTTAGAGCAATCGCAAACCAAATTTGGGGGTCCGTTTATATGGGGGATATACGTAAAAGTGGACCGATATGGCCCATTTGCAATAGCATCCGACCTACATCAACAACAACTACTTGTGCCAAGTTTCAAGTCGATAGCTTGTTTCGTTCGGAAGTTAGCGTGATTGCAACAGACGGACGGACGGACATGCTCAGATCGACTCAGAATTTCACCACTACCCAGAATATATATATATATATATATATATATATATATATATATATATATATATATATATATATATATATATATATATATATATATATATATATATATATATATAATATATATATATATATATATATATATATATATATATATATATATATATATATATATATATATACTTTATGGGGTCTTAGAGCAATATTTTGATGTGTTACAAACGGAATGACAAAGTTAATATACCCCCCATCCTATGGTGGAGGGTATAAATATATGTGTATCGGTCCATGCTTTGGTGTTGCCCCCATATAGACCGATCTCCCGACATTATCTCTTGGACTTCTAGAAACTGTATTTATTATCCGATTGGCCTGAAATTTGAAATCTAGAAGTATTTTATGACCACAAATAGGTGTGCCGAAATTGGGTTGTATTGGTCCATGTGTTGGTATAGCCCCCAAATATAGACCGATCTCCCGATTTTATTTCTTGGGCGTCCAGAAACAATATTTTCTATCCGATTTGCTTAACATTGAAAATCTAGAGGTATTTTAATATCGCATATAGGAGTGTCGTAAATAGGGTGTATCGGTCTATGTTTTGGTGTAGCCCTCATATAATCCGATCTCTTGGGCTTCTAGAATCCGTAGTTTTTATCCAATTTCATTGAAATTGGAAATCTAGAGATATTTTAGGACCATCAAAAGGTGTGCCGTAAATAGAGCCTATCGGTATATGTTTTGGTATAGCCCCCATATAGAACGATCTCCCGACTTTATTTCTTGGGCTTCTAGAATCCGTAATTTTTATCCAATTTGCCTGAAATTAGATATCTAGAGGTATCTTAGGACCATAAAGAGTTGTGTCGAAAATGGTCCATATAGGTCCATGTTTTGGTATAGCCTCCATATAGACTGATCTCCCGATTTTTCTTCTTGGGCTTCTAGAATTCGTAGTTTTTACCCAATTTATCTGAAATGGGAATTCTAGGGGTAAAGGGTGGTTAAATTGTAAGGGCCGATGTTGAATGTGAACCATACCAAAATGCCAAGTTTTTTCCGAATTTTATTTGACATTTCTCTATTTCATACTTACTCAATTTGAACCATGGAGAGATACACAATCCAACAACGTGTTAAATGGTTCCAAGAAATGGCAACAGTGGATGATCAATTTTCGAAGAAAATCATCTTCAGTGATGAGGCACATTTTCACCTCAGTGGATACGTCAATAAACAGAATTGCCGCATTAGGGCGAATGAGAATCCAAGAGTGACTGTCGAAAAACCAATGCACCCATAAAGAGTGACTGTTTGGTGCAGTTTATGGGCTGGCGGCATCATCGGGCCGTATTTTTTCCAAAATGAGGCCGGTCAGGCAGTTACACGCAAAGAAAAAAAACGTTTGGAAAACGTGTACCGAAAACGTTTTTCTTTTGTTAGAGTTTTTTGAATTGCTTCGAAAATTTTAAACTTTTATCATCAAAAAAATTCGTTTGTTACAAAATTTTTATTTTTTCAATAAAAAAAGTTATTTTTGAAATAACAACACAGTCCATTTCGTTTATATCAAACACTGTTCTTTTCTGACTTTAGGTCTTTAATAAGACACATTTTACAGTTCAAAATTTAATATAGTACAATGTAATGTTGAACATTTTTTCGGAATCTTCCGAATATATCTGGAATATATGTAAAAAAAAACAAAAGCAAAAAAAAAAACTTTGGCCGAAGCAGGGATCGAACCCACGACCCTTGGCATGAGAGTCGGACGTAGCTACCACTGCTCCACGGTGCCAAACTAAATGTTTTTTCCGGTAAATAAACTTTGTTTATTCGGTTCGTGGGCGCCGCAAGCTATGCTATATAAATATAACTTATATGGATATTTATCTATTGATGACCATAACAGGTACATAGCTCAGTGGTTAGTGTGTTGGCTTACAATGTGCATGGTCCGCGGTTCGATTCTCCGTCCAGGCGAAAGGTAAAAAAAAATTTAAAAATTTATAAAATCGTATAATTTCTTCTACATTGTTGGTATTACAGGAAAAGGTGTTAAGAACTAAAAATCCTCGTGGATGTGAGAAAGATGTGAGGGACAATGCAATTAGCAAGAAAATAATGTTTTTTTTCTGAGCTAGTCTTTATGAAATTGTTTTTACATCCTGGAAAAGAATAAACGTTTATCACAAAAAGTATATACTTTTCTTCCAAATACACTTCCTTACAGCGAAAAGCAAATGAGAAACGAACTTTGTTTGTCTAAAATTTCGTTTGGGAGGAAAGAATTATTTTTTTGCGTGTACTGTGAATTTGTTTTCGCTATCGTGAGATGATAACGAACTTTTTATGGCCCGAATTGGAAGATATGGATGTGGACGATATGTGGTTTCAGCAGGACGGTGCCACTTGCCACACAGCTAACGAAACAATGGCTCTTTTGCGCAACAAATTCAATGGCCGTGTTATCTCACATAATGGCGATGTCAATTGGCCGCCAAGATCATGTGATTTGAAACCGTTGGACTTTTTCTTTGGGGTTATTTGAAAGAAAAGGTGTACGTCGATAAGCCAGCAACAATTCAAGAGCAAATGGATGAGATAATTCGATACATTAACGGCATAGAACCTCCATTATGCCTCAGCGTCATCGAAAATTTGGGCCATCGGATGAAGGTGTGCCACCGAGGTCGCGGCGCCCAATTGGCCGATATTTTGTTAAATACATAATTGAGTAAAACCAATATATCATAATAATATAAAATTACAATAATTTCCTAAATAGTTTGTGTTTTATTCAAAATCAACATCGGCCCTTGAAATTTTAACCACCCTTTATTTGAGGGTCATTACAAAGTGTGTCGAAAAGTATTGGTCCCATATAGATCTACCTCCCGAATTTATATCTAGGATTTCTAGAAACCGGCTGAACACAAATAGTTCAGCCGAATATGGTGTGTGTCGACCCATGTTCTGGTATAGCCCCCACAAAGACCGATCCCCCGATTTAACTCCTTGGGCTTCTAGAAACCGTAGTTTTTATCCGATTTGGCCAAAAATGTAAATATACTGGTATTTTAGACCCTCATCGCATTTGTGTGTACCGGTCCACATAAATGGACCGACTTCCGAACGATACAAACTATCGGATGGTAATGCAAATTGGCTATATCGGACCATTTTTACGTATAGCCGCCATATAAACCGATATCCAAATTTGACCTCCGGAACCTTTCGGTGGAGCAAAATTCATCCGATTCGGTTGAAAATTGGCAAGTGGTGTTAGTACATGGTCTCTAACAACCATAAAAAATGTATCCATATCGGTCCATAATTATATATAGCCCCCATATAAACCGATCTTCAGATTTGACCTCTGGAGCCTCTTTGAGGAGCAAAATTCATCCGATCCGGTTGAAATTTGGTACGTGGTGCGAGTAGATGGTATTAACAACCATGCAAAAATTGGGCCATATCGGTCCATATTCTACCGATCCAGATGAAATTTGATCCATATCGCCAAAAATAATATACCAAAATTTTATTTCTATAGAAAATTTTGTCAAAATTTTATTACTATAGAAAATTTTTTCAAAATTTTATTTCTATAGAAAATTTTGTCAAAATTTTACTTCTATAGAAAATTTTGTCAAATCTTCATTTCTATAAAAAATTTTGTCACATCTTTATTTCTATAGAAAAATTTGTCAAAATTTTATTTCTATAGAAAATATTGTCAAAATTTTATTTCTATAGAAAATTTTGTGAAAATTTTATTTCTTAAGAAAATTTTGTCAAAATTTTGTTTCTATAGAAAATTTTGTCAAAATTTTAATTCTACAGAAAATTTTGTCAAAATTTTACTTCTATAGAACATTTTGTCAAATCTTTATTTCTATAGAAAATTTTGTCACATCTTTATTTCTATAGAAAAATTTGTCAAAATTTCATTTCTATAGAAAATTTTGTCAAAATTTTATTTCTATAGAAAATTTTGTCAAATTTTTATTTCTATAGAAAAATTTGTCAAATCTTTATTTCTATAGAAAATTTTGTCAAATCTTTATTTCTATAGAAAATTTTGACAAAATTTTATTTCTATAGAAAATGTTGTCAAAATATTATTTCTATAGAAAATTTTGTCAAAATTTTATTTCTATAGATAGATATATACCTTGCAAATTTCATCCGATTCAGATGAAATTTGATCCATATCGGCAAAAATAATATACCAAAGTTTTATTTCTATAGAAAATTTTGTCAAAATTTTATTTCTATAGAAAATGTTGTCAAAATTTTATAGAAATTTCATTTCTATAGAAAATTTTGTCAAAATTTTATTTCTATAGAAAATTTTGTCAAAATTTTATTTCTATAGAAAATTTTGTCAAATTTTTATTTCTATAGAAAAATTTGTCAAATCTTTATTTCTATAGAAAATTTTGTCAAATCTTTATTTCTATAGAAAATTTTGACAAAATTTTATTTCTATAGAAAATGTTGTCAAAATATTATTTCTATAGAAAATTTTGTCAAAATTTTATTTCTATAGATAGATATATACCTTGCAAATTTCATCCGATTCAGATGAAATTTGATCCATATCGGCAAAAATAATATACCAAAGTTTTATTTCTATAGAAAATTTTGTCAAAATTTTATTTCTATAGAAAATGTTGTCAAAATTTATAGAAATTTCATTTCTATAGAAAATTTTGTCAAAATTTTATTTCTATAGAAAATTTTGTCAAAATTTTATTTCTATAGAAAATTTTGTCAAATTTTTATTTCTATAGAAAAATTTGTCAAATCTTTATTTCTATAGAAAATTTTGTCAAATCTTTATTTCTATAGAAAATTTTGACAAAATTTTATTTCTATAGAAAATGTTGTCAAAATATTATTTCTATAGAAAATTTTGTCAAAATTTTATTTCTATAGATAGATATATACCTTGCAAATTTCATCCGATTCAGATGAAATTTGATCCATATCGGCAAAAATAATATACCAAAGTTTTATTTCTATAGAAAATTTTTGTCAAAATTTTATTTCTATAGAAAATGTTGTCAAAATTTTATAGAAATTTTATTTCTATAGAAAATATTGTCAAAATTTTACTTCTATTTTTGTGAAAATTTTATTTCTTAAGAAAATTTTGTCAAAATTTCATTTCTATAGAAAATTTTATCAAAATTTTATTTCTATAGAAAATTTTGTCAAATTTTTATTTTTATAGAAAATTTTGTCAAATCTTTATTTCTATAGAAAATTTTGTCAAATCTTTATTTCTATAGAAAATTTTGTCAAAATATTATTTCTATAGATAGATATATAACTTGCAAATTTCATCCGATCCAGATGAAATTTGATCCATATCGGCAAAAATAATATACCAAAATTTTATTTCTATAGAAAATTTGTCAAAATTTTATTTCTATAGAAAATTTTATCAAATCTTTATTTCTATAGATAAAATTTATTTCTATAGAAAATTTTGTCAAAATTTTATTTCTATAGAAAATTTTGTCAAAATTACACATCTATAGAAAATTGTGTCAAAATTTTATTTTTATGATAATTTTGTCAAAATTTTATTTCTATGGAAAATTGTGTCAAAATTTTATTTCTATAGAAAATTTTGTCAATATTTTTTTTATAGAAAATTTTGTTAAAATTTTTTTATAGAAAATTTTGTTAAAATTTTATTTCAATAGAAAAATTTGTCAAAATTTTATTTCTATAAAAATTTTGTCAAATTTTTATTTCTATGGAAAAATTTGTCAAAATTTTATTTCTATAGAAAATTTTGTCAAAATTTTATTTCTATAGAAAATTTTGTCAAAATTTTATTTCTATAGTAGATTTTGTCAAAATTTTATTTCTATAGAGAATTTTGTCAAAATTGTATTTCTATAGAAAATTTTGTCAAAATTATATTTGTATAGAAAATGTTGTCAACATTTTATTTCTATAGAGAATTTTGTCAAAATTTTATTTCTATAGAGAATTTTGTCAAAATTTTATTTCTATAGAAAATTGTGTCAAAATTTTATTTCTATAGTAGATTTTGTCAAAATTGTATTTCTATAGAGAATTTTGTCAAAAGTGTATTTCTATAGAAAATTTTGTCAAAATTATATTTGTATAGAAAATGTTGTCAAAATTTTATTTCTATAGAGAATTTTGTCAAAATTTTATTTCTATAGAGAATTTTGTCAAAATTTTATTTCTATAGAAAATTGTGTCAAATTTTTAGTAATTCGATTGTGGATGACAGTCTTTAGTAGAAGTTTCTATGCAATCCATGGTGCAGGGTACATACGATTATTTTTAAATAATATTGTGTTAAATAGCATGTCCTAAAATTTAGGCTACCAAATCTCCTTTTACCATGTGTAGGGTATTCATTTTATCATTCTTTCATGGCAGAATTTCTCAATAATTTTGATTAAACTTCAACTACACTGATTTGCTTGTATTCCGTTTTCTTGCTATTTGGTGGACTTGCAAATGATGAATGTCTTACAAATCTAAGATGAAATGAATATGAATGAAGCTATCCATGTTGGTGAGATTGCTTCATGGTTCCATGTTTATGATTTAGGTTTTCATTTGTAAGGAGAGTTGTGAAAGAAAACAAGTATATACGGCCGTAAGTTCGGCCAGGCCGAAGCTTATGTACCCTCCATCATGGATTGCGTAGAAACTTCTTCTAAACACTGCCATCCACAATCGAATTGCTTAAGTTGCGGTAACGCTTGCCGATGGCAAGGTATCTTAAAACCTAACACCATCTTCTAAATTATATGCAAGTCCATACGTGCTATATATTAAATCAAAAAAGATCGATCTAATACGTATATAATTCAGTTTGACAAAGTAGACATAAAATTTTGACAACATTTTCTACAGAAATAAAATTTTAACAAAATTTTCTATAGAAATAAAAATTTTGACAAAATTTTCTATAGAAAGAAAATTTTGACAAAAATTTCTACAGAAATAAAATTTTAACAAAATTTTCTATAGAAATAGACTTTTGACAAAATATTCTATAGAAATAAAATCTTGGTAGATTATTTTTGGCTCGATTGGCAACCATGATTATGAACCGAATAAAATTTGAACAAAATTTTCTATAGAAATAAAATTTTGACAATGATGAAAATTTTATTATGAACCGAATAAAATTTTAACAAAATTTTCTCTAGAAATAAAATTTTGACAAAATTTTCTATATAAATAAAATTTTGGTAGATTATTTTTGGCTCTAGTGGCAACCATGATTGTGAACCGATATGGACCAATTTTTGTGTGATTGGACTAATTGTTGTATGGTTGTTAGCGACCATATACTAACACCACGTTCCTAATTTGAACCGGATCGGATGAATTTTGCTCCTCCAAGAGGCTCCGGAGGTCAAATCTGGAGAACGTTTTATATGGGGGCTATATATAATTATGGACCGATATGGACCAATTCTGGCACGGATGTTAAAGATCATATACTAACACCATGTTCAAAATTACAACCGGATTGGATGAAATTTGCTTCTCTTGGAGACTTCGCAAGCCAAATCTGGGGATCGACTTATATGGGGGCTATATATAATTATGAACCGATGTGGACCAATTTTTGCATGGTTATTAGATACCATATAACAATATCATGTACCAAATTTCAGGCGGATCGGATGAAATTTGCTTCTCTTTGGGGCTCCGCAACCCAAATCTGGGGATCGGTTTATATGGGCGCTATATATAATTATGGACCGATGTAGACCAATTTTTGCACAGTTGTTAGAGACCATATACCAATACCATGTACCAAATTTCAGCCGGATCTGATGCAATTTGCTTCTCTTTGAAGCTTCGCAAGCCAAATCTGGAGATCGGTTTATATGGGGTCCATATATAATTATGGACCCATGTGGACCAATTTTTGCATGGTTGTTAGAGACCATATACCAACATCATGTACCAAATTTCAGCCGGATCGGATGCAATTTGCTTTTCTTTGAGGCTTCGCAAGCCAAATCTGGAGATCGGTTTATATGGGGTCTATATATAATTATGGACCGATGTGGACCAATTTTTGCATGGTTGTTAGAGACCATATACCAACATCATGTACCAAATTTCAGCCGGATCGGATGCAATTTGCTTCTCTTTGAGGCTCCGCAAGCCAAATCTGGGGATCGGTTTATATGGGGGCTATATATAATTATGGACCGATGTGGACCAATTTTTGCATGATTGTTAGAGACCAACTACCAACACCATGTACCAATTTTCAGCCGGATCGGATGAAATATGCTTCTCTTAGAGGCTCCACAAGCCAAATCTGGGGATCGGTTTATATGGGGGCTATACGTAAAAGTGGACCGATATGGCCCATTTTCAATACCGTCCGACCTATATCGATAACAACTACTTGTGCCAAGTTTCAAGTCGATAGCTTGTTTCGTTCGGAAGTTAGCGTGATTTCAACAGACGGACGGACGGACGGACGGACGGACATGCTTAGATCGACTCAGAATTTCACCACGACCCAGAATATATATACTTTATGGGGTCTTAGAGCAATATTTCGATGTGTTACAAACGGAATGACAAAGTTAATATACCCCCATCCTATGATGGAGGGTATAAAAAAAAACAAATTTATACCCGAGGTTGTTAATTTGGGTCCTCATATATACACTGAACATTAATCTAATATGGAAGATTATGCAAGTTGAATTTTAGTATGCCCTAAATAACAATATTACGGAAAATTTTTTTATAAAATAAAGAAATTGTAACTAAAAAAATATTTTTTATGTTTTCATTAAATTTAGGACATGAATTTATGAAAAAATTCGATACTGTGATGTGTTACAGATGGAATGACAATAATTTACAAAATATTAAGGATAAATGTTTTTAATATAATGAAATTTAAATTAAAGTAATGTTTATAATCTTTGTTTCAAATTTTTTTTTTATTAAATTTAGGACAAAAAATTTGGAAATTTTCGTGCCTCCGTTAACGTCGTATGTTTTTAGACTTAAGAAAAAGTCAAAATCTTTGTATCCAAGTAAACTTTTTTCAGTGTACAGTGGTGGATATAAATAAATATTTTAAAAATTTGTCTATATTACATAGAAATAAAAAAAAAATCCATTTATAACAAAATTGTATTTAAAAGGACATCGTGCGAGTTCATGCGTGAAATTACACTCTTCATGAAGGACTACATATTCTTGATAAATTAAAAAATTTTCCAAAAAAGAAAATTGCAATCCGTGCACATATGCAAAGACATGAAGATATGTAACATCTCACCCCCTCCTCACTATCCTTAAATACTAACTTAAGAACGTCATTACAAAATGCCACACTCCATAGGGTATCTCATACCATCATCATCAAATTTTCGCTTTGTTCGCTATGACAAATGTGAAAAAGTCCTTTCTTGACACCAGCTGTCAATTGATTTACAACAACATTAATTTAATGCATAATTTTCTTGGGTTTCTTGTTTTTTTTTATTTTGTTTTTGCTAGTGTCTTTCCCTGGCATTTCATTTTCGTTTCATTTCAAATGTTTTCTTTGTCCTAACCTCATTGTGTGTGGGGTGCCATTGACAGTAGCCCATGTGAGAGAGCTTCATATGCCCCTGCCCCTCATAAAAAGGAGGAGAAAATAAAATTTTTATATAAACGTTCAAAAAAGACCACCCGTTTTTTTGTTTGGCGCAAATTACCCTCCTAAAAGGTTTCTACAATTATTTTAAGAATTTGTTTTTTTTTTTTAATGTTGCTGCTTCAACAAAAAAATTTCCATATTGTCGCTTAGTTTGAAGGAAATGCCAAAACATGTGGCGAAAAGTGGAGAAAAATTTGAGTTTTACCCCCCCCCCCCCCCCCCATGCAAAATGATGTCGTTTAAAGTGAGACATTTATAATTTTTTTTACATTTCTGAAAGTGTGCTAAAAAAACAAATGATGTCAGTGTACAGTAAGGTAAAATCATATAAGGACAGAGTTCAACACATTGACTGTGCCTAACTAGGCAAGGTATTTTAAAACTTAATTATAGAAAATTTTCAAAAATTTTTTTCCTATCGAAAAATTTTGTGAAAATTTTATTTCTATAGAAAATTTTGTCAAAATTTTATGCCTATGGAAAATTGTGTCACAATTTTATTTATATAGACAATTTTGTCAAAATTCTATTTCTATAGAAAAATTTGTCAAAATTTTATTTCTATAGAAAATTTAGTCAAAATTTTATTTCTATAGACAATTTTGTAAAAATTGTATTTTTATAGAAAAATTTGTCAACATTTTATTTCTATAGAAATTTTTGTCAAAATTTCATTTCTATAGAAAATTGTGCCAAAATTTTTTCCTATAGAAAATTTTGTCATAATTTTATTTCTATAGACAAATTTGTCAAAATTTTATTTTTATAGAAAATTTTATTAAAATTTTCTTTCTATAGAAATTGTTGTCAAAATTTTATTTCTATGAAAATTTTGTCAAAATTGTATATCTATAGAAAATTGTGTCAAAATTTTATTTCTATGGAAAATTTTGTAAAAATTTGATTTATATAGAAAATTGTGTCAAAATTTATTTCTATAGAAAATTTTGTCAAAATTTTATTTCTATAGAATATTTTGTCAAAATTTTATTTCTATAGAAATATTTGTCAAAATTTTATTTATATAGAAAATTTTGTCAAAATTTTATTTCTATAGAAAATTTTGTCCAAATGTTATTTTTATAGAGCATTTTGTCAAAATTTTACTTCTATAGAAAATTGAGTCCAAATTTTATTTCTATAAAAAATTTTTTCAAAATTTTATTTCTATAGAAAAATTTGTCAAAATTTTATTTATATAGAAAATTGTGTCAAAATTTTATATCTATAAACAATTTTGTCAAATTTTGATTTCTATGGAAAAATTTGTCAAAATTTTATTTCTATAGAAAAATTTGTTAACATTTTATTTCTATAGACAATTTTGTCAAAATTTTATTTCTATAGAAAATTTTATAAAATTTTTATTTCTATAGAAAATTTTGTCAAAATTTTATTTCTATAGAAAATTTTATAAAATTTTTATTTCTATAGAAAATTTTGTCAAAATGTTATTTATAAAGAAAATTATGTCAAAATTTTATTTCTTAAAAAATTTTGTCAAAATTTTATTTCTATAAAAAAATTTATTCAAAATTTTATTTCTATAGAAAAATTTGTCAAAATTTTATTTATAGAATAGTGTGTCAAAATTTTATTTCTATAAAAAATTTTGTTCAATTTTTATTTCTATGAAAAAATTTGTCAAAATATTATTTCTATAGAAAAATGTGTCAAAATTTTATTTCTATAGAAGATTTTGTCAAAATTTTATTTCTATTGAAAATTTTGTCAAAATTTTATTTCTATAGAAAATTTTGTCAAAATTTTATTTATATATAAAATTGTGTCAAAATTTTATTTCTTAAGAAAATTGTTTCTTAAATTTTATTTCTACAAAATTTTTTTTTCAAAATTTTATATCTATAAAAAGTTTTGTTAAAATTTTATTTCTATAGAAAATTTTGTCAAAAGTTTATTTATATAGAAAATTGTGTCAAAATTTTATTTCTTAAGAAAATTTTGTCAAAATTTTATTTCTATAAAACATTTTGTCAAAATTTTATTTCTATAGAAAATTTTGTCAAAATTTTATGTGGGTATAGAAATAAAATTTTGAAAAAATTTTGTCAAAATTTTATATCTATAAACAATTTTGTCAAATTTTGATTTCTATGGAAAAATTTGTCAAAATTTTATTTCTATAGAAAAATTTGTTAACATTTTATTTCTATAGACAATTTTGTCAAAATTTTATTTCTATAGAAAATTTTATAAAATTTTTATTTCTATAGAAAATTTTGTCAAAATTTTATTTCTATAGAAAATTTTATAAAATTTTTATTTCTATAGAAAATTTTGTCAAAATGTTATTTATAAAGAAAATTATGTCAAAATTTTATTTCTTAAGAAAATTTTGTCAAAATTTTATTTCTATAAAAAAATTTATTCAAAATTTTATTTCTATAGAAAAATTTGTCAAAATTTTATTTATAGAATAGTGTGTCAAAATTTTATTTCTATAAAAAATTTTGTCAAATTTTTATTTCTATGAAAAAATTTGTCAAAATATTATTTCTATAGAAAAATGTGTCAAAATTTTATTTCTATAGAAGATTTTGTCAAAATTTTATTTCTATTGAAAATTTTGTCAAAATTTTATTTCTATAGAAAATTTTGTCAAAATTTTATTTATATATAAAATTGTGTCAAAATTTTATTTCTTAAGAAAATTGTTTCTTAAATTTTATTTCTACAAAATTTTTTTTCAAAATTTTATATCTATAAAAAGTTTTGTTAAAATTTTATTTCTATAGAAAATTTTGTCAAAAGTTTATTTATATAGAAAATTGTGTCAAAATTTTATTTCTTAAGAAAATTTTGTCAAAATTTTATTTCTATAAAACATTTTGTCAAAATTTTATTTCTATAGAAAATTTTGTCAAAATTTTATGTGGGTATAGAAATAAAATTTTGAAAAAATTTTTTTATAGAAAGAAATTTTTTTTTTAACTTTATTTCTATAATTTTTTTTTTTAATTTTATTTCTATAAATTTTTATACCCTTCACCACTACTGTGGTACAGGGTATAATAAGTTTGTGCATTTGTATGTAACGCCAAGAAATAGTGGCCATAGACCCATCTTTTAGTATACCGATCGGCTTAGAATTAAATTCTGAGCCGATTTAGCGATGTCCGTCTGTCTGTCCGTCCGTCTGTCTGTATATGTAATTTTGTGCACAAAATACAGCTCGCAATTTAAGTCCGATCGTCCTCAAATTTGGCATAGGGCCATTTCAGATTTAGATATAGCTGCCATATATATTTATCCCCGATTTGGTCATAGTTAGCGTGTTTGTCAAACGATTTTCTTGAAATACCGTACATCCAAATATTTTATGAATCTCGAAAATCTTGCAAAATATCAGCCAAATCGGTTCAGATTTAGATAAAGCTCCCATATATATCTTTCGTCCGATTTAGACTCATATGACCACAGAGCCCAAAGTATACTACCGATCTTCGTGAAATTTTTGATTGAAATCGGTTCAAATTTAGATATAGCTCCCATATATATCTTTCGTCCGATTTGAACTTATATGGCCACAAACGCCAGAGTGCCGTGATTTGCTTCAAATTTTGCACAAGGGGTACGTTTAATAGTATCGTTAAGTGTTCAAATTTTGTTGAAATCGGTTCAGATTTAGATATAGCTCACATATATATCTTTCGCCCGATTTGGACTTATATGGTCTCAAAAGCCAGAGTTTTGTCCTGACTTACTTCAAATTTTGCACAAGCGGTACTTTTTTTAGATATAGCTCCCATATATCTTTCGTCCGATTTGAACTTATATGGCCTCAAAATCCAGGGTTTTACCGTGATTTCCTTCAAATTTCGCACTAGGAGTATGTTTAGTAGTATCGGTAATTGTGTTTAAATCGGTTCAGATTTAGATATGGCTCCCATATATATCTTCCGTCCGATTTGCACTCGTATGACCAGGGGGGCCAAAGTTATACTCCCATTTACGTGAAATTTCGCATAGATAGCAGAATTATTATTTTAACTACACATGTCAAATTTAGTCAAAATCGGTTCAGATTATATATAGCTCCCATATATACATACACCACAGTTGGGGAAATATGGTAGACTGTTACACATTTTCAATGGAAGTTTCCTCCAATTAACTGGATAGCGTTAGCTGATTTAAATTTTAATTCTAGAGATTTTGTAGAAGTAAAAAAATTGTCTCCTTTATATAGCTTCCAGCAAATGTGAAGTAGTTGAGATGGTAACACAAATTTTGGCCTACATAGGGGTGAAGGGTATAATATAGTCGGTCCCGCCCAACTTTAGACTTTACTTACTTGTTTTTATACCATCCATCATAGGATGGGGGTATATTAACTTTGTCATTCCGTTTGTAACACATCGAAATATTGCTCTAAGACCCCATAAAGTATATATATTCTGGGTCGTGGTGAAATTCTGAGTCGATCTAAGCATGTCCGTCCGTCCGTCCGTCCGTCTGTTGAAATCAAGCTAACTTCCGAACGAAACAAGCTATCGACTTGAAACTTGGCACAAGTAGTTGTTATCGATGTAGGTCGGATGGTATTGAAAATGGGCCATATCGGTCCACTTTTACGTATAGCCCTCATATAAAGGGACCCTCAGATTTGGCTTGTGGAGCCTCTAACAGAAGCATATTTCATCCGATCCGGCTGAAATTTGGTACATGGTATTGGTATATGGTCTCTAGCAACCGTTCAAAAATTGGTCCATATCGGTCCATAATTATATATAGCCCCCATATAAAACGTTCTCCAGATTTGACCTCCGGAGCCTCTTGGAGGAGCAAAATTCATCCGATCCGGTTCGAATTAGGAACGTGCTGTTAGTATATGGTCGCTAACAACCATACAAAAATTGGTCCAATCACACAAAAATTGGTCCATATCGGTTCATAATCATTGTTGCCACTAGAGCCAAAAATAATCTACCAAAATTTTATTTCTATAGAAAATTTTGTCAAAATTTTATTTCTAGAGAAAATTTTGTTAAAATTTTATTCGGTTCATAATAAAATTTTCATCATTGTCAAAATTTTATTTCTATAGAAAATTTTGTTCAAAAGTTTATTTATATAGAAAATGTTGTTAAAATTTTATTTCTGTAGACATTTTTGTCAAAATTTTCTTTCTATAGAAAATTGAGCCAAAAATAATCTACCAAGATTTTATTTCTATAGAAAATTTTGTCAAAAGTTTATTTCTATAGAAAATTTTGTTAAAATTTTATTTCTGTAGACATTTTTGTCAAAATTTTCTTTCTATAGAAAATTTTGTCAAAATTTTTATTTCTATAGAAAAGTTTGTGAAAATTTTATTTCTATAGAAAATTTTGTTAAAATTTTATTTCTGTAGAAAATTTTGTCAAAATTTTATGTCTACTTTGTCAAACTGAATTATATACGTATTGGATCGATCTTTTTTGATTTAATATATACCACGTATGGACTTACATACAATTTAGAAGATGGTGTTAGGAGGTTTTAAGATACCTTGCCATCGGCAAGCGTTACCGCAACTTAAGTAATTCGATTGTGAATGGCAGTGTTTAGAAGAAGTTTCTACGCAATGATGGAGGGTACATAAGCTTCGGCCTGGCCGAACTTACGGCCGTATATACTTGTTTTTTTTTTAATTATATTTATATAAAAAATTTTGTCAAAATTTTATTTCTATAGAAAATTTTGTCAATATTTTGTTTTTATAGAAAATTTTGTTAAAATTTTATTTCTATAGAAAATTTTGTCAAAATTTTATTTATATAGAAAATTGTGTCAAAATTTTATTTCTATAGAAAATTGCAATACCTCGTAATTGGAGAGGAATGTTTTTATAGCGCGGCATATGGATTTTGGCCGATTTTGGCCTATTTATTATTTTACTCATTTTATCTAAGAAATTTTTCTTCTCCACTGTTGGGGATGTACTTCGTACAATACAAGTCCACGCGAACAAATAGTCTTCTTGGAAAATTATGCTATTTAAATGTTTCCTTTTTTGTCCCCCTCTTCTTCTTCTTCTCATTTTTCCTGTATATAGCCCTCTAAGCAGCCACCATTATATTCGTGGTTTTGGTCGTTTACATGCACCGCCGTATAATATGAACTCTGGCACTTAGTGTTCCAACTTACTAGACAAGATAGACAACCTCCACAACTACAGCGGCTACATACGAAGGAAGAAAATTCAGATGGATCTAAGTGGGTAAACGTGGGGCGGGGGAAACAAAGCAGGGCCATAGTTACAAAAGTGCCAGAGAACCAACGAACGAAGGCACTGACAATAGAAATGTCAAAATTATTAACGTAAATTACCGACATTTATTATGTTACGTTTACGTGTTGCATACTTATGAGTGAGTGGTAGCAGAGAACAAAAAAGAGGCAAGCAAAAAAAATGCCATCTTAACATCCTTCCACTTTGCCATACTTCTCCTTGTGATATGGTGGATTGCGGAAAAAAATACGTTTCGCTAGGAAATTGTAGCGTATAGTATTTTTCTCATTCATTTAAAAAGGAATTTCGTGTATTTGAAGAAAAAACAAAAAACATTTATAAGCAGGCCTTAAAGGAAATTTACCGAATATTAGAAACAAAAATTTATGTTTGCCAAAAATAGGCCACGTAAATAGATGGAAGGAAATTTCCTTGTAATAATATATTATTTACAATTTTCACCAATAGCATATAATTTGCTATTTTATAGCCAAAAAAAAAATATTTTTGAGTACTACATGAAAAGTGTGTCAAGATAAAAAGTAAATAGAGGCAGGAGCGGACTAATGTATTTATCATATTCTATTATAGAGGGTTGGAAATGTATATTCTATGTATCAATTAAAATAGAAATGCTAAGTGAAGGACGTTTATTTTGCGGGAACTCAAAAAGAGGTACTAAAGCCATTTTACATTAACTCAAGAGGAACTCCTCTCAATACAAATTTTTGTTTTTTGTTTTATCTAACGAACTTGAAGCTGTAGATTCCCATAAAGATCTAGGTTTACTAGTGGCTCTTCGTCTGAACTTTAGTAAGCATATTCTAATGATAGTTAGTAAAGCTTGGCTTCATAAAATGGTGGAGCAAATAATTGAACGATCCCTTACAAACGAAAAAATTATTCACGTCATTAGTAAGACCAAACCTGGAATACGGTTCCGTAGTTTGGCAACCTTATTTTTGATAGTAGGACTTAACACGAAAATTAAAACTTTTAAAAATATTGAATTTATAAAAAAGTTTGTCAAGATGTTATTCACATAGAAAATTTTGTCAAAATTTTATTTCTATAGAAAAAGTTGTCAAAATTGTATTTATATAAAAATTTTGTGAAAATTTTATTTCTATAGCAATTTTCGTCAAAATTTTATTTCTATAGAAAATTTTGTCTTAATTTTTATTTCTATAGAAAATTTTGTTAAAATTTTATTTTTATAGAAAATTTGTTAAAATATTATTTCTATAGAAAATTTTGCCAAAAATTTATTTCTATAGAAAATTTTGTCAAATTTTCATTTCTATAGAAAATTTTGTTAAAATTTTGTATACCCTGTTTGGGACCCTTATTATTGATAGTAGGACCTAACACGAAAATTAAAACTTTTAAAAATTTTGAATTTATAAAAAAGTTTGTCAAGATGTTATTCACATAGAAAATTTTGTCAAAATTTTATTTCTATAGAAAGTTTTGTCAAAATTTTTATTTCTATAGAAAATGTTGTCAAAATTGTATTTATATAAAAATTTTGTGAAAATTTTATTTCTATAGCAATTTTCGTCAAAATTTTATTTCTATAGAAAATTTTTGTCTTAATTTTTATTTATATAGAAAATTTTGTTAAAATTTTATTTTTATAGAAAATTTTTTAAAATTTTATTTCTATAGAAAATTTTGTATAAAATTTATTTCTATAGAAAATTTTGTTAAAATTTTATTTTTATTGAAAATTGGTTACAATTTTATTTCTATAGAAAATTTTGTCAAAATTTTGTATACAGGGTATTATAAGTTAGTGCATATGTTTGCAACACCCAGAAGTAGACGAGTCAGACACATAGTGTCTTTGGCAATAATTCTCAGGGTGGGTCCCTGAGTCGATCTAGCCATGTCCGTCTGTCCGTCCGTCTGTCCGTCCGTCTGTGAATGTGAACACATTTTTGTGATCAAAGTCTGAGTCGCAGTTTAAGTTCAATCGCCATCAAATTTGGCACAAGTTCCTGTTTTAAGTCAGAATAGAACCCTATTAATTTTGGGAGAAATCGGTTCAGATTTAGATATAGCTCCCATATATATCTTTCGCCCGATATGCACTTATATGGACCCAGAAGCCAGAGTTCTACCCTGATTTGCTTGAAATTTTGCACCAGGAGAACAATCAGTACTATAGTCAGGTGTGCCAAATTTGATTGAAATCGGTTCAGATTTAGATATAGCTCCCATATATATCTTTCGCCCGATATGGACTTATATGGCCCCAGAAGCCAGAGTTTTAGCCCAATTTGGTTGAAATTTAGCACTAGGAGTACAATTAGTAGTGTAGTCAAGTGTGCTAAATTTTATTGAAATCGATTCAGATTTAGATATAGCTCCCATATATATCTTTCGCCCGATATGGACTAATATGGCCCCACAATCCAGAGTTTTAGCCCAATTTGTTCGAAATTTTGCACTAGGAGTACAATTAGTAGTGTAGTTAAGTGTGCTAAATTTTATTGAAATCGGTTCAGATTTAGATATAGCTCCCATATATATCTTTCGCCCGATTTTCCGTCATATGACCACAGAGTTCAAAGTTGTAGTCCAATTTACGTTAAATTTTGCACAGGGGGTAGAATTAACATACTTAGTATGCATGTCAAATTTGGTTCAAATCGGTTCAGATTTCTATATAGCTTCCATATATATGCTTTTCCGATTTGGGCAAAAATGAACAAAACACCCACATTTTCCTTATAAAATCGCCACTGCTAAGTCGAAAACTTGTAAAAGTGACTCAAATTTTCCTTTATTTCTAATACATATCTATCGACCGATAAATTATAAATACACTTTTGCGAAGTTGCCTCAAAATTGGTTTTGATTAAAATGTTTCCCATATTTATACCCTTCACCACTACTGTGGTACAGGGTATAATAAGTTTGAGCATTTGTATGTAACGCCGAGGTATAGTGGTCATAGACCCATCTTTTAGTATACCGATCGGCTTAGAATTAAATTCTGAGTCGAGTTAGCGATGTCCGTCTGTCTGTCCGTCTGTCTGTATATGTAATTTTGAGCACAAAGTACAGCTCGCAATTTAAGTCCGATCGTCCTCAAATTTGGCATAGGGCCGTTTCTTGGGACAGAGACAATCGCTGTTGGTTTTGCATCATTATCAGCCAAATCGGTTCAGATTTAGATATAGCTCACATATATATCTTTCGTCCGATTTAGATTCATATGACCACAGAGACCAAAGTTTACTACCGATCTTCGTAAAATTTTGCAGAGATGGTAGAATTGACATTCTACCAATGCTTGGTAAATTTGATTGAAATCGGTTCAAATTTAGATATAGCTCCCATATATATATTTCGTTCGATTTGAACTTATATGGCCTCAAAATCCAGGGTTTTGCCGTGATTTGCTTCAAATTTCGCACAAGGAGTACGTTTAGGTAATTGTGGCAAATTTGGTTGAAATCGGTTCAGATTTAGATATGGCTCCCATATATATCTCCCGTCCGATTTGCACTCATATGACCAGGGGGGGCAAAGTTATACTCCCATTTACGTGAAATTTCGCATAGATAGCAGAATTATTATTCTAACTATGCATGTCAAATTTAGTCAAAATTGGATCAGATTGTATATAGCTCCCATATATACGTACACCAGAGTTGGGGAAATATGGTAGACTGTTTTATATTTTAGACCCATTTTCAATGGGATTTTCCTCCAATTGACTGGATAGTTTCCTCAGAGAATACAAATATGGCCAAAATTCTCACACTCTACACAAATTTCTGTGATGATTTCCCCATATCATAGCCATATCCTACACACTGCAATGCCAAAATTTCCACAGAACGGATGAGTTTTAAATAAGGCTAAAAGTCGCCCGACTAGACCAAATAATATATCACAACCCAAACTTGACCACATATCTTGGCGAGATCTAACCAATATCCTTGTAAAATCGCCACTGCTGAGTAGCAAAAATTGTAAATATTACTCTAATTGTCCTATATCTCAAATACATATGTATCGCCTGAAAAATCATAAATTTCTTTTGTACAATTGCATTAAAGTTTCTCTCGCTTCATATTTTCCATATTTTTTACTAAGATTGTGTTTCATCCTAGGGCGTTAGCCGATTTAAATTTTAATTCTAGAGTTTTTGTAGAAGTACAAAAAATTGTTTCCATTAAAAGTATTTGTATCTGGAAATGGAAACTTTTATATAGCTCCCAGCAAATTTTAAGTAGTTGAGATGGTAACACAAATGTTTGTCTACATAGTGGTGAAGGGTATAGTATAGTCGGCTCCGCCCGACTTTAGACTTTACTTACTTGTTTTTATATAGAAAATTTTCTCAAAAATTTTACTTCTATAGAACATTTTTTTTTTAAATTTTATTTCTATAGAAAATGTTATCAAAATGTTTTTTTATAGAAAACTTTATTTCTCTAGCATTTTTTGCCAAAAATTTATTTTTATAGAAAATTATGTCAAAATTTTATTTCTTTAGAAAATTTTGTCTTAATTTTTATTTCTATAGAAAATTTTGTCAAAATTTTATTTTTACAGAAAATTTGTCAAAATTTTATTTCTTTAGAAAATTTTGTCTTAATTTTTATTTCTATATAAAATTTTGTCAAAATTTTATTTTTACAGAAAATTTGTCAACATTTTATTTCTATAGAAAATTTTGTCAAAATTTTATTTCATTCGTTTTGTATTATTCTATCTATAGAAGTAAAATTTTCTCAAAAATTTTACTTCTATAGACAATTTTTTAAAATTTTATTTTTATAGAAAATGTTATCAAAATGTTTTTTTTTATAGAAAACTTTATTTCTCTAGCATTTTTTGCCAAAATTTTATTTTTATACAAAATTATGTCAAAATTTTATTTCTTTAGAAAATTTTGTCGTAATTTTTATTTCTATAGAAAATTTTGTCAAAATTTTCTTTTTACAGAAAATTTGTCAACATTTTATTTCTATAGAAAATTTTGTCAAAATTTTATTTCATTAGAAAATTTTATCTTAATTTTTATCTCTATAGAAAATTTTGTCAAAATTTTATTTTTACAGAAAATTTGTCAACATTTTATTTCTATAAAAAATATTGTCAAAATTTTATTTCATTCGTTTTGTTTTGTTATTGTTGGTTTGTTCTTTAGTCATTGTTGTCTTTTTTTGATTTCAGCTTAAAACCCTGCACTGACTAAACTACAACTACAAAATGTTATTTCTTTAGAAAATTTTGTCAAAAAAAAATTTTATATAGAAAATTTTGTCAAAATTTTATTTCTATAAAAAAATTTTCTCAAAATTTTATTTTGTCAAATTTTTATTTCTATAGAAAATTTTCTCAAAATTTTAGTTCTATAGAAAATTTTCTCAAAATTTTATTTATATAGAAAATTTTGTCAAAATTTTATTTCTATAGAAAAATTTGTCAAAATTTTATTTATATAGAAAGTTTTGTCCAAATTTTATTTCTATAGAAAATTTTGTTTAAATTTTAGTTTTATAGAAAATTTGTTAAAATTTTACTTCTAATTTATTTCTAATAATAATTTTATTTCTATAGAAAACATTGTCAAAATTTTATTTCTATAGAAAATTTTATCAAAATTTTATTTCTATAGAAAATTTTACCAAAATTTTATTTCTGTAGAAAATTTTGTCAAAATTTTTTCGTATAGGAAATTTTGTCAAAATTTTATTTTATTTTGAAAATTTTCTCAAAATTTTATTTTGTCAAATTTTTATTTCTATAGAACATTTTGTCAAAATTTTATTTCTATAGAACATTTTTTTAAAGTTTTATTTCTATCGAAAATTTTGTCAAAATTTTATTTCTATAGAAAATTTTATCAAAATATTATTGCTTTAAAAATTTTCAAAATTTTATTTCTTTAGAAAATTATTTCAGAACTTGTTTTTTCTACAGAAAATTTTGTCAAAATTTTATTTCTAAAGAAATTTTTTAAAAATTTTTATTTCTATAGAAAATGTTGTCAAAATTTGTATTTCTATAGAAAATTTTATTTCTATAGCAATTTTTATTAAAATTTTACTTTTATAGAAAATTTTGTCAGATTTTTTTTTTATAGAATACTAGCGTAACCCGGCCCGCTTCGCTGCGCCTTCCAAAGCGTATTTGTAGGAATATTTTGCGTTATGTTAGTCAACCATATCCTTCGTGCTGAAAACAAATCCGAAAAAATTTGAATTCTTTCAAACAAATCCGACTACGTGCTTTTTCGTTTATAGGTACAAATACGACGGATATGCATATGTAAAACGGTTCGTCTTAAAAAATGTCGGGGAGAGGGGTTACCCTTTCCTCCAAATTTTTTAAATAATGTTCTGTATTCAAGTAGTTGGACAATCTTCTATATTTCTTGTGAATTTTAAGTGTGGTTTGTCAAGGAAAGGTATCCTTCTTCTCAACATATCTGAAAATTGAGCACTACATTATAATAACATATAAAGAATTAATGTTTCCCATCCAATAAATCGGAAAAGGCAAAAGTAGTAAAAAATTTTAAAACATTAATATTTGCTAAAATGTTGGAAAATGATGCACCCTCTACGTTGGCTGCCAATTTCATGTAAATTTAAGTTCTTTACTAAAAAGAAGTCAGGCAGAAGCCTGTGCATAAAATATGTCATAAAATTATGTATCGAGTTCCCATTTACAGAAAATCCTCTACTTTCAATTTAAGAAAAAAACGGACAAAAGGGAACCCTCTCCCCACCTTCGCTCTACACCGACCTGATATCGAACTATCACGTACCCTATATTAATTTCACAAACTATTCAATGGTCCCTATAAATTCTATCGAAGTAAATCGACAAAGTTTATTTCAATTTTCCCCTTCCCCAACCAGATATCGAAAAATCATATACCTACTAATCATCAATCATGTATACATATAATCACCTCCTCCCACGTTCCCTGTAAATTTCAAGTAGATCGGAGATGTTTAAATTTTGCTCTATTGTTTTAAAGGGACGTCACTTTTCCCGATACAATATCGACAAACACCGTAGTGAATAGCATCCCTAACTTTCCCTGAAAATTCTTGAAACTTTCCTTCAAGTGTGGGGCAAGGAAGGTTGCCTCTTCGTTCATAACCTTCCCCCACTGCTTTTGTTAATTTCAAGAAAACTTAAGAATTTTTGTTTTTTTGGTTGTAGCTTTAGAGGAGGACCTCCTCCCCGACCAAATATCGAAAAGTGATGTAGCGTATCTTTTGTAAACGTCCCAGAAAATGTAAAGCAAATTATAAGCCTAAAGGGGCGACCTCTCTTCCATTCAAATATCACAAAATCAGGTATCAACTATTAATATCGTAACCTCTCCCCAGTCCTCTGTAAATTTCAAGTAACTCGGTAAAGTTTAATTGTTTCTCTGTATGTACTTAAGAGAAGCGGATGTCTACCTATGCCCTTTTATTTTTATTAAAAAATCAGGAACCTGATATAAATTTCATAACCTCACCCATTTTTTCCGTAAAATTTCAGTCGGGGGAGTTTAGTTTTGTTTTCACTGTACTTTAAAAAAAGTCGGGCAAAGGGGTGGCGCCCCTCCCCGACCAAATATCCAAAAATAATGTAGCAGATTTTTGTCTAGATGCCAACCCCAACATTCTATGAAAATTTCAAGCAAATCGCATAATTTTGTTCCAAGTTTAAAAAAGTAGGGCAAGGGGGAGGTCCCCCTCCCCGTCCACACATGAAACCATCAGTTACCCCATATTAATTCCATAACCTCACCGCATGTTCTCTGTAAATCTCAGATAATTTAGAGAATTTTAGTTTTTTTCACTGTGCTTTAAAAAAAGTCGAACAAAGGAGAGGTCCCCCTCCGCCACCAAATATCGAAATATAAAGTAGCGGATCTTTGTCTAGATGCCAACCCCAACCTTCAATGAAAATTTCAAGCAAATCGGTCAACTTTGGTCAAATTTTCAAAAAGTCCGCCAAAGGGGAGGTCCCCCTCCGCGACCAGCTGTCAAAAAATGAGGTACCCTATTTTCACCACATGAACGCCCCCTACGATCTCTGAAAGTTTCAAGTAAATCGGATCAGCCGTTTCGGAGCCAACTCGGTACATACAAACAAACAATCAAACAAACAAATAAACAAACATAGATTGAATTATATATATATAGATTTTGTCAAAATTTTATTTCTTTGAAAATTTTTATTTCTATAGAAAATTTTATTCTATAGAAAATTTTGTCAAAATGTTATTTTGATAGAAAATTTGCTAAAATTTTATTTTTATAGAAAATTTTGTCAAAATGTTATTTCTTTAGAAAATTTTCAAAATTTTATTTCTATAGAAAATTTTGTCTTAATTTTTATTACTATAGAAAATTTTGTCAAAATATTATTTTTATTGAAAATTGTGTGAAAACTTTATTTCTATAGCAATTTTTGTCAAAATTTTATTTCTATCGAAAATTTTGTCTTAATTTTTATTTCTATAGAAATTTTTTTCAAAATTTTATTTATATAAACCATTTTCAAAATTTTATTTCTATAGAACAGTTTGTCAAAATTTTATTTATTTTATTTTGATTGATCAAGTTCCTTAATCTTCTTTATCCATATAGCTCAAATAATAATTAATTATAAATTAAATCATGCTTTTGGACGTTGATCGCTTGTTTCGGTATGAGGTTAACATGGAAATTAGTTGTTTTATTTGTAATATATAGGGCAAGTTTTCCAAAAACACTTGGCAACACTGGATTTGAGCCTCATATACACCAAATAACTCTTAAGAAGTGATTACTTGAAATCCAATTACATTTAATATGGCTTTCTTAAGTACCTTCAACCATTACTAATCCCAATATGGTCAATGAACCAATGAAGTGGTCATCTCTTTAGAAAAGAAAGTAAAATTACCATTAAATGATTTCACTGAATGAAAAAAAAATCATCAAACTCTTTAGTTTCGCAATTAAAAACTTCTTCAGTTATATTTCATTTTTCAAACCTTAAAGATCAGAGTTTATTGAAAATCTTAAATATGTTTCATATTAGCAAACATTTCTTAGTTATCATTGCTATCCTTATGAACATTTGCCCTTTGGATATCCTTGCTCAACAAAATTCGGTCGAAATTATTGATACATTATCGAATACAGTGCAAATAAATCATCCATTGTCCGATAATCATTTGACACCTGGCAATTTCTTGTACAATTACGATGGAAGCAATTATCCTTATCTGGTCGCCCAAGGTGTTGCAACACCAGCCGCTGCTGCTGCTCCAGAGATACCGATTGTAGTACAACCCTATAATATTTTCGATTCGATTGTTATATGTCCACCTGGTTATATATTGGCCCACAATCATTGCCATAAGCAAGTGAAATATGCTTTAATTACAAAATGAATAAATTAAGTTTCAATATAAAATGAATTTCCATTAAATAAATTTAAATAAACAAAAATTTAAATGTTTGCATTAAGTGAAATTTTACTATGAGAGAGAAGAATTGAAAAATCTCCTTATTAGATGAGTGATGATAATTGGTAACTGAATAAATTAAAATGACATAATAGAGTGGTAAATAATAATAAAAATATAATTTTCTATAATATTAAAAGCTTTTAATTAGATTTTTATTGAGAGGTTGTTAATTGAAGGATTATATGACGACACGGGATAAATATGATTCAGTCTTTAAAATAAAAATTCAATTGTCAATTAAACTCTTATCTCAATTAACTCTTAGATCAATTGAAAATTCTCCGGTTTGACACATACGATTTTAAGTTAACTCATGTTGGATCACTGTTCAAAAAATCTATTAAAAATTTTCCCTTGGATTTAATATCAGTTAAACTAACTTCAATTGTTTCCGACAAAAATTCGATTGGTCCATCAGAGATAAGTTCAGCAGCTAGACAGGCCAATATTTTCTATTGTAGGCTTATTACCAGCTAAGTAAAATATTCCACAGGCACGTTATACAATTCAACTGTTACATCAAATTGTTACTTGGATTTTTAGAAATCGTGATCACAAGTTATATTCTACCACCTTCATAATCGTGCCGCCTTGTGTAAATTTAATTAAAATTATTTAATTACGAAGCCGACTGCTTTAGTTGCAAGTGCTTAATTTTTTTATGTATTGTAATTTTTAATTACAAAAAATAAAAAAAAAAAAACAAAAATAAAATAAAATAAAAAAATATTTAAGTAATACCTATGGGATATGGAAAAACATATATTTCTTTACTGCAAACAGTCCGCATACACAATGAGAAATTATTCACACACACTGAAAAAACTATTCACATGAAAGCCCATGTCATATAAATTTAGGTAGTCAAAATTTTAAGGACATATTTCTTCAGAATAAGGAAATGTTATTCATTTAAAGTTAAAGTTGGACAAATTGTTTAACCCACTGTCAAAAATATATATTCGACCGAAAGTACGGTCACTAAGAATCTTATGTACCTACACTCAAAAAAATTAAACTCTGTTTGTCACTGAAGCCAATTTAATTCAATTTTAGTTCATGGAATTATTATTTTTTAAATGAACTAAAATAGTGAAAAAAATTATACTGAAATGAAGATTAACAAAATTCGTGTCTCCCACAGATTTCAAAATTTCTTAAAATATGTAAATTTTACCAATATTGCACCCATCTTGAACTCTTTATGGCACTAAAGATATTTTTGCAATTTTGAACTCCAATTTTTTTCTCCAATCAACAAAATTTTCTTTATCAGGTGAAAAAAAAAATAATTATGTCAAATAAATTTCCTTGAATTTGTCGAAAAATATTTACTTATTTTTGTGAAATTGGCGTGACATCTACATTTGTAATACAAATTTTCTATAGAAGTAAAATTTTGACAAAATTTTGTACAGAAATAAAATGTTGACAAAATTTTCTATAGAAACAAAATTGTGAGAAAATTCTCTATAGCATTAAAATTTTGACAAAATTTTCTACAGAAATAAAAGTTTGAGAAAATTTCCTATAGAAATAAAATTTTGACAAAACTTTCTATAGAAATAAAATTTTGACAAAATTTTCTATAAAATAAAATTTTGACAAAATTTTCTATAAAATAAAATCTTGACAAAATTTTCTATAGAAATAAAATTTTGAAAAAATTTCTATAGAAATAAAATTTTGACAAAATTTTTTATAGAAATAAAATTTTGACAAAATTTTTTTTGGAAATAAAATTTTGACAACATTTTCTATAGAATTAAAATTTTGACAAAATTTTCTATGGAAATAAAATTTTGACAAAATTTTCTATAGAGATAAAATTTTGACAAAATTTTCTATAGAAAAAAAAATTTGACAAAATTTTGTACAGAAATAAAATGTTGAGAAAATTTTCTATAGACATAAAATTCCCAATAGAAATAAATTTTAAGAAAATTCTCTATAGAAATAAAATTTTGACAAAATTTTCTACAGAAATAAAAGTTTGAGAAAATTCTCTATAGAAATATAATTTTGATAAAATTTTCTATAAAAATCAAATTTTGAGAAAATTTTTTTTGAAATAAAATTTTGACAAAATTTTCTATAGAAATAAAATTTAGACAAAATTTTCTATAAAAATAAAATTTTGACAAAATTTTCTATGGAAATAAAATTTTGACAAAATTTTCTATAGAGATAAAATTTTGACAAAATGTTCTATATAAATAAAATTTTGACAAAATGTTCTATATAAATAAAATTTTGACAAAATTTTGTACAGAAATAAAATGTTAACAAAATTTTGTATTGAAATCAAATGTTGAGAAAATTTTCAATAGAAATAAATTTTGAGAAAATTCTCTATAGAAATAAAATTTTGACAAAATTTTCTATAGAAATAAAATTTTGACAAAATTTTGTACAGAAATAAAATGTTGACAACATTTTCTATAGAAATCAAATGTTGACAAAATTTTCTGTAGAAATAAAATGTTGAGAAAATTCCCAACAGAAATAAATTTTAAGAAAATTCTCTATAGAAATAAAATTTTGACAAAATTTTCTACAGAAATAAAAGTTTGAGAGAGATAACATTTTGAGTAAATTCTCTATACAAATAAAATTTTGAGAAAAATTTCTATAGAAATAAAATTTTGAAAAAATGTTCTATAGAAATAAAATTTTGACAAAATTTTCTATAGAAATAAAATTTTGACAAAATTTTCTATAGAAATAAAATTTTGACAAAATTTTGTACAGAAATAAAATGTTGACAAAATTTTCTATAGAAATCAAATGTTGACAAAATTATCTATAGAAATCAAATGTTGAGAAAATTCCCAATAGAAATAAAATTTTGACAAAATTTTCTATAGAAATAAAATTTGGCAAAATTTTCTATAGAAATAAAATTTTGACAAATTTTTCTATAGAAATAAAATTTTGATAAATGTTTTTATAGAAGTACAATTTTGACAAATATTTCTATAGAAATAAACTTTTCACAATTGTTTTTGTAGAAATAAAATTTTGAAAAAATTTTCTATTTGGAAATAAAATTTTGCAAAATTCTTCACAGAATTAAAATTTTGAGTAAATTCTCTATAAAAATAAATTTTTGAGAAAATTTTCCACAGGAATAAAATTTGGCAAAATTTCCTATAGAAATAAAATTTTGACAAAATTTTCAATAGAAATAAAATTTTTACAAAATCTATATATATAAAATTCAATCTATGTTTGTTTATTTGTTTGTTTGTTTGTATGTTCCGAGTTGGCTCCGAAACGGCTGAACCGATTTACTTGAAACTTTCAGAGATCGTAGGGGGCGCTCATGTGGTGAAAATGGGGTACCACATTTTTTGAAATTTACAAAGGCGGTGGGGGAAGGTTATGAATGAAGGGGCAACCTTCCTTGCCCCACACTTGAAGGAAAGTTTCAAGAATTTTCAGGGAAGGTTAAGGGTGCTATTCACTACGGTGTTTGTCGATATTGTATCGGGGAAAGTGACGTCCCTTTAAAACAATAGAGCAAAACATCTCCGATCTACTTGAAATTTACAGGGAATGTGGGAGGAGGTGATTAAATTTATACATGATTTTTAAATTAGTATATGATTTTTCGATATCTGGTTGGGGAAGGGGAAAATTTGAATAAACTTTATCGATTTTCTTCGATAGAATTTATAGGGACTATTGAGTAGTTGTGAAATTAATATAGGGGTACGTCATAGTCCGATATCAGGTCGGAGTGGAGCGAAGGTGGGGAGAGTGTTCCCTTTTGTCCGTTTTTTTTTCTTAAATTGAAAGTAGAGGGTTGTCCGTAAATGGGAACTCGGTACATAATTTTATGATTTTTGCACAGGCTTCTGTCAGATTTATTTTTAGTAAAGAACTTAAATTTACATGAAATTGGCAGCCAACGTAGAGGGTGCATCATTTTCCAACATTTTAGGAAATGTTAATGTGGTAAAATTTTTTACTACTTCTGCTTTTTCCGATTTATTGAATTGGAAACAGTAATTATTTGTATGTTATTATAATATAGTGCTTAATTTTCAGATATGTTGAGGAGAAGGATACATTTCCACACTTAAAATTCACAAGATATAGAAGATTGTCCAACTACTTGAATACAGAACATTATTTAAAAAATTTGGAGGAAAGAATACACCCTCTCCCCGAACCGTTTTACATATGCATATCCGCCGTATTTATACCTATAAACGAAAAAGCAAGTAATCCGATTTGTTTGAAAGAATTCAAATCTTTTCGAATTTGTTTTCAGCACGAAGGATATGGTTGACTAAGTTAAGGCAAAATGTTCCTACAAAAACACTTCGGAAGGCGCAGCGAAGCGGGCCGGGTTACGCTAGTTTTCTATAAAAATAAAATTTTGACAAAATTTTCTATAGAAATAAAATTTGGCAAAATTTTCTATAGAAATAAAATTTTGACAAATTTTTCTATAGAAATAAAATTTTGCTATATGTTTCTATAGAACTAAAATTTTGACAAATATTTCTATAAAAATAAACTTTTCACAAATTTTTTTATAGAAATAAAATTTTTACAAAATTTTCTATATGGAAATAGAATTTTGCAGAAATAAAATTTTGAGTAAATTCTCTATAGAAACAAAATTTTGATAAAATTTTGTATAGAAATAAAATTTTGACAAAATTTTCTGTAGAAATAACATTTTGACAAAATTTTCTTAGAAATAAAATTTTGACAAAATTTTTTATAGAAATAACATTTTAATAATTTTTTTATAGAAATAATATTTTGACATAATTTTCTTAGAAATAAAATTTTGTCAAAATTTTTTATAGAAATAAAATTTTAACAAATATTTCTATAGAAATAATATTTTGACAAAATTTTCTATAGAAATAAAATTTTGATAAATGTTTCTATAGAAGTAAAATATTGACAAATATTTCTATAGAAATAAAATTTTCACAATAGAAATTTTTATAGAAATAAAAATTTGACAAAATTTTTCATACAAATAAAATTTTATGAAAAATCCATGTACGATACATTGCCTCTTAGCCGATGTTACACCCTTTTCCAGATCCCAAAAGAAAATCCTCATTATATTTGTGGCTACATTTTTTTTGTTGTTACCGTGTTGACACTTTTGTGTTACTTTTTGCTTGTACCACTAAATACCATACTTTTACATTTTTGTGCCACCTTTTTGCCATGTTGTGCCACTTTTTAATTACCTCCTTTATTAAGTGCAAAATTTATCTTAAATTTTGATCCCGGATTAGAAATAAAATTTTGACAGCATTCTCTATAGAAATAAAATATTGACAAAGTTTTCCACAAAAATTAAATTTTGACAAAATTTTCTATAGGAATAGAATTTAAACTACATTTTCTATAGAAATGAAATTTTGACAAAATTTTCTACAGAAATAAAATATTGGCAAAATTTTCTCTAGAAATAAAATTTTGACAAAATTTTCAATAGAAATGAAATTTTGGCAAAATTTTCTATAGAAATAAAATTTTGACAAAATTTTCGATAGGAATAATATTTTTATAAAATTTTCTATAGAAATAAATTTTTGACAAAATTTTCTTTAAAAATAAAATTTTGACAAAATTTTCTAAAATGTTGATAAAATTTTGTTATCAAGCGGATAATTTGTAACACCTGAAAATATGCGACGAAAATTTTCTGTAGTACGTAAACGGGATTCTCACATGAACTGTTTATGTTATGCCTTGATTTTCGATAAAATGGAAATGGGGAAAACGTAACTTCATACTTCCATAGAATAAAAAATATTATGTTCGTATTTGTTATTTAGTGTGCCACTTTTTGTTTCTACTTTTTTGGAATTTTTTTTTTAGAAATTATCAAAAGTAACGCTACTGCATAGACTGTTGCAAATTCTTACCCCTGATACAAAAGAATATATTCTTATCAAACCTAACTCATCTTGGTAATTATTAAATTCTATATTAAGTACATTTTGTCTGATACGTTTGCTGTGACTTCAAGATGTCATCACAAAAACAAACCACAGCTACGGCTATTAACAATCGACTACATCCCGTCTATGGGAAAAAACACAATAATTATTTTACAAACTCTCTGAAAGAAACAAAGTAAACAGTAAATATAATTATAAAAAAATAATAATAACAATCTGAACAATTTTAGTATGATTCGTTCAGTGCTTGAAGAAAGAAATACGGACGGAAATTATCAATCGATCGGGTGCAAAGAATACACGCGATACCATCAAAAGCGTCAAAACTCAAATTCATTGGAATCTCATAATGGAATATGAAAAATTTCTCATATTGATAATAGGTTCACTGATAGTGTTGGCAATTTCTCCAACATTGGCTGCCAGTAAACGTCATCATGCTATTCGAAAACAATTCTCCGATGATACCCCGTTAGGTTCGGAAGAGGACGTAAGATATCAACCTAGAGGTAGACGTCATGGTCGTGGTCATGGTTTCCATGGCCATGGTCATGGACCTGGCCCCGCAATAGTGGAGGAAGGTATTCCTGGATTTCCTCTGAAGGGTCCCCCATCAGCCCCATTTATTTATCAACAACCGGGCAGAGGCCCAGATTTCGTGGGAGGTCCCCGCCATAGAGGTCTACGTCCGGGCCAAGAAAATTATTATGTTGGTAATAATTTTGGCCCTCCAATGGGAAATAATGTGGGCCAACAGTTTCCCTTAAGGACTAATAATTTTCCCACTAATCCCAATTCCGCGGGATTTCCTATTATTAATGGATTTGGTCCAGCTTCTGGAAATAATAATGGAATAGGAATTTCAACACCCGCAAATAGCAATTTTCCAAATGTAATGCCTTTTGACCGTGAACCTAGTGTCCGAGATCAAGATTATCGTAACCCCAATAATCAACCACAAAGGCCAGACACCAGCTTTGTTTCAAGACCTTCCCAGACAGGAACCAGACCAGACAACAGCTTTGTTCCTAGACCTCCCCAGCCAGCCACGGATTTATATGACTCGAATATTTTCCTAAACCCCCGTCCAGTGAATAATGGACCAAGTGCAACAAATCTCCCCCCAGCAGATGTAATACCATCGCAACCTGCTCTAAAACCAAACCAATTTGTCAACATCAACAATCCACCAGCTATTCAGCCTGTGACCAATGATTTGCCACTAAGTGAAAAACCTAATGAGCCACATTCCAAACCCACCATAAATCCTCGAACTTTTGATTTACTCCATGGTAGTAATTTATTTGAAGAAACCACCACAATAGCTCCTCCATTAGGGGCGGAAGCCGAAGATCGAATAACGCCAGTATTTGAACCCCGTATGCTTTTGGATGGTACAGTGCATTGTAAAGAGGGACAAATTGCCGTTGGAAATACGTGCCGGAGAAGGGTGTAGCTTCACTTCACTTCCATAGGCTAGAATACATTTCTGGAAATTACCAAATAAAAGCGGCTGTGAAAAAGCTGACTACGAAAATATAAACTAATAAAAAAAAAAAAACAACAAAACTAATGAATGTTAGTGACATTGAATCTTATCAATATTAATTAGAAAAACAAACAAATAGAATTAAGATGCACTCAGAAAAAAAAACGTTAACATAGAAGCTGAGAAGAGACTCATAAAGAAAAGAAATAATAATTGAATACAAAATAATATAATAAAAATTAATAAATAAAATTAAAATAATGATTTGAGATTTTAAGCAGTATGTTTTTTTTTTATTTTATGTCATTAATAAAAAAATGGGAAAATCCAAATAAAACAATATTTTTATTATTTATTTATTGATTTTATTTATTTATTTTTATTTTTCACTTTTACTTTTTATTTATATTTTTTTTCTCGAACAAGTCTTTGGTGACTTCCCAAACATTCGTACAAAAATTTGACCTTTAGAATTTTGTATGTTTTTCACGTTTGTTTGAAGCTTATATTCATTTCAATTTGTTTTTGAAAGCAGATTATTTTTTGTTGCCTTGTTTTATATCCCTCACCATGGGAATAAGTTTGCCACTCGGTTTGTAACACATCGAAATATAATATTTCGATCTTATACAATATATAAAATGTGAGTTTTTCATACTTATAGGAAATTAAAAAAAAAACGCACTCACATAAAATTTAGAAAAATTCATGAATTCTTTATTTGAATCGATAGTAGGGTTCATATAATTTAATGTTTAAAAATTATTTCATGTAAAAATTGTTTGTGACAGCACCTTAAATGATTCATTCGCTTAGTCCAATTTTGTCATAATTCTTTCCAATAAAATAAATAAATAATAAATGCTTCAATGTTGTCTTCCAATGCGTCAAGTGAAGTGAACTTGTCTATATAGACAAGAGTTTTACCATAGCCCCACACAAAAATAGTCTAAAGTTAAATTAGACACGATTTAGGCCACTAATTGACCGGTCCCGAACGTGAAATAAAATGTTCACCGAACTCGCCTCTCAATAACTGCATTGTTATGAATGCTGCGGTTTCGACTCGAGCCAAAAGTATTCTTCCAAAATTTGGAGAAAATTTTACCAAAAAATTACCAATCAGAAAAAATCTAATTTTGTGAAAATTTTCTTTCTACAGAAAATTTTGTCAACATTTTATTTCTATTAAAATTTTTGTCAAAATTTTACTTCTATTGAAAATTTTCTTAAAATTTTATTTATAACACCAGTATTTGAACCTCGTATGCTTTTGGATGGTACAGTGCATTGTAAAGAGGGTAAAATTGAAAATTTAGTCAAAATTTTATTTCTATAGAACATTTCTTACAGAAAATTTTGTCAAAATTTTATTTCTATAGCAAATTGTTTCAAAATTTTATTTATACAGAAAATTTTGTCAAAATTTTATTTCTATGGAATATTTTGTCAAAATTTTATTTTCTTAGAAAATTTTGTCAAAATATTATTTCTATAGAAAATATTGTCAAAATTTTAATTCTAGTGAAAATTTTGTTAAAATTTTATTTCTATAGAAAATTTTTATCAAAATTTTATTTTTATAGAAAAGTTTGTTAGAATTTTATGTCTATAGAAGATTTTGTCAAAATTTTACTTCTTTAGAAAATTTTGTCAACATTTTTTTTTCTTTAGAAAATGTTGCCAACATTTTTTTTCTATAGAAAATTTTGTCAGCATTTTATTTCTATAGAAAATTTTGTCAGCATTTTATTTCTATAGAAAATTTTTGTCAACATTTTATTTTTATAGAAAATTTTTGTAAAAATTTTATAGAAATAAAATTTTTACAAAAATTTTAAATTTTGTCAAAATTTTATTTTTCTTTTTTCGAAGTTTTCTTTGTCTAAATTTTATTTCCATAGAAAATTTTGTATAAATTTTATTTCTATTGAAAATTTTATTTTTATAGAAAATTTTCTCAAAATTTTATTTCTATGGAAAATTTTCGCAAAATTTTCTTTCTATAGAATTTTTTGTCAAAATTTTATTTTTATAGAAAACTTTGTCTAAATTTTATTTCTATAGAAAATTTAGTCAAAATTTTTTTTCTATAGAAAATTTAGTGAAAATTTTATTTCTATAGAAAATTTTGTGAAAATTTTATTTCTATACCAAATTTTTTTAAAAATTTTATTTCTAGAGAAAATTTTATTTCTATGGATTATTTTGTCAAAATTTTATTTTTATAGAAAATTTTGTCAAAATTTTATTTCTATAGAAAATTTTGTCAAAATTTTATTTCTACAAAAACTTTTGTTAGAATTTTATTTCTATAGAAAATTTTTGCCAAAATTTTATTTCTATAGCAAATTTTGTCGAAATTTTACTTTTTAGAATTTTTTTTCAACATTTTTGTTCTTTAGAAAAATTTGTCAACATTTTTGTTCTTTAGAAAATTTTGTCAATTTTTTTTTTCTATTGAAAATTTTGTTAAAATTTTATTTCTAGAGAAAATTGTTGTCAAAATTTTATTTTTATAGAAAATTTTGTTAGAATTTTATTTCTATAGAAAATTTTTGTCAATATTTTATTTCTATAGAAAATTTTGTGAAAATTTTATTTCTATAGAAAATTTTGTAAATATTTTATTTCTATAGAAAATTTTGTCAAAATTTTATTTCTATTGAAAATTTTGTCGAAATTTTACTTTTTAGAAAATTTTCTCAACATTTTTGTTCTTTAGAAAAATTTGTCAACATTTTTGTTCTTTAGAAAATTTTGGCAAATTTTTTTTCTATTGAAAATTTTGTCAAAATTTTATTTCTATAGAAAATTTTGTCAAAATTTTATTTCTATAGAAAATTTTTGTCAAAATTTTATTTTTATAGAAAACTTTGTCAAAATTGTTTTTCTATAGAAAATTTTGCCAACATTTTATTTCTATAGAAAATGTTGTCAACATTTTACTTCTATAGAAAATTTTGTCAATATTTTACTTCTATAGAAAATTTTGTAAAAATGTAAAAATTTTGTTAAAATTTTATTTCTACAGAAAATTTTGTTAGAATTTTATTTCTATAGAAAATTTTTGTCAAAATTTTATTTTTATAGAAAAGTTTGTTAGAATTTTATGTCTATAGAACATTTTTGTCAAAATTTTATTTCTATAGCAAATTTTGTCGAAATTTTACTTTTTAGAAAATTTTGTCAACATTTGTGTTCTTTGGAAAATTTTGCCAAATTTTTTTTCTATAGAAAATTTTGTCAAAAATTTATTTCTACAGAAAATTTTGTTAGAATTTTATTTCTATAGAAAATTTTTGTCAAAATTTTATTTTTATAGAAAATTTTGTTAGAATTTTATTTCAATAGAAAATTTTTGTTAATATTTTATTTTTATAGAAAAGTTTCGCTAAATTTTATTTCTATAGAAAATTTTGTATAAATTTTATTTCTATTTCTCAAAATTTTATTTCTTTAGAAAATTTTGTCAAATTTTTTTTTTCTATAGAAAATTTTGTATACATTTTATTTCTATTTCTCAAAATTTTATTTCTATAGAAAATTTTGTGAAAATTTTATTTCTATAGCAAATTTTGTCGAAATTTTACTTTTTAGAAAATTTTGTCAACATTTGTGTTCTTTGGAAAATTTTGCCAAAGTTTTTTTCTATAGAAAATTTTGTCAAAAATTTATTTCTACAGAAAATTTTGTTAGAATTTTATTTCTATAGAAAATTTTTGTCAAAATTTTATTTTTATAGAAAATTTTGTTAGAATTTTATTTCTATAGAAAATTTTTGTCAAAATTTTATTTCTATAGAAAATTTTGTGAAAATTTTATTTCTATAGAAAATTTTGTAAATATTTTATTTCTATAGAAAATTTTGTCAAAATTTTATTTCTATAGCAAATTTTGTCGAAATTTTACTTTTTAGAAAATTTTCTCAACATTTTTGTTCTTTAGAAAATTTTGTCAAATTTTTTTTCTATAGAAAATTTTGTCAAAAATTTATTTCTACAGAAAATTTTGTTAGAATTTTATTTCTATAGAAAATTTTTGTCAAAATTTTATTTTTATAGAAAATTTTGTTAGAATTTTATTTCAATAGAAAATTTTGTGAAAATTTTATTTCTATAGAAAATTTTGTAAATATTTTATTTCTATAGAAAATTTTGTCAAAATTTTATTTCTATTGAAAATTTTGTCGAAATTTTACTTTTTAGAAAATTTTCTCAACATTTTTGTTCTTTAGAAAAATTTGTCAACATTTTTGTTCTTTAGAAAATTTTGGCAAATTTTTTTTCTATTGAAAATTTTGTCAAAATTTTATTTCTATAGAAAATTTTGTCAAAATTTTATTTCTATTGAAAATTTTCGCAAAATTTTATTTCTATAGAAAATTTTTGTCAAAATTTTATTTTTATAGAAAACTTTGTCAAAATTGTTTTTCTATAGAAAATTTTGTCAACATTTTATTTCTATAGAAAATGTTGTCAACATTTTACTTCTATAGAAAATTTTGTCAACATTTTACTTCTATAGAAAATTTTGTAAAAATTTTACTTCTATAGAAAATTTTGTTAAAATTTTATTTCTACAGCAAATTTTGTTAGAATTTTATTTCTATAGAAAATTTTTGTCAAAATTTTATTTTTATAGAAAAGTTTGTTAGAATTTTATGTCTATAGAACATTTTTGTCAAAATTTTATTTCTATAACAAATTTTGTCGAAATTTTACTTTTTAGAAAATTTTGTCAACATTTGTGTTCTTTGGAAAATTTTGCCAAATTTTTTTTCTATAGAAAATTTTGTCAAAAATTTATTTCTACAGAAAATTTTGTTAGAATTTTATTTCTATAGAAAATTTTTGTCAAAATTTTATTTTTGTAGAAAATTTTGTTAGAATTTTATTTCTATAGAAAATTTTTGTCAAAATTTTATTTCTATAGAAAATTTTGTGAAAATTTTATATCTATAGAAAATTTTGTAAATATTTTATTTCTATAGAAAATTTTGTCAAAATTTTATTTCTATTGAAAATTTTGTCGAAATTTTACTTTTTAGAAAATTTTCTCAACATTTTTGTTCGTTAGAAAAATTTGTCAACATTTTTGTTCGTTAGAAAAATTTGTCAACATTTTTGTTCTTTAGAAAATTTTGGCAAATTTTTTTTCTATTGAAAATTTTGTCAAAATTTTATTTCTATAGAAAATTTTGTCAAAATTTTATTTCTATGGAAAATTTTCGCAAAATTTTATTTCTATAGAAAATTTTTGTCAAAATTTTATTTTTATAGAAAACTTTGTCAAAATTGTTTTTCTATAGAAAATTTTGTCAACATTTTATTTCTATAGAAAATGTTGTCAACATTTTACTTCTATAGAAAATTTTGTCAACATTTTACTTCTATAGAAAATTTTGTAAAAATTTTACTTCTATAGAAAATTTTGTTAAAATTTTATTTCTACAGAAAATTTTGTTAGAATTTTATTTCTATAGAAAATTTTTGTCAAAATTTTATTTTTATAGAAAAGTTTGTTAGAATTTTATGTCTATAGAACATTTTTGTCAAAATTTTATTTCTATAGCAAATTTTGTCGAAATTTTACTTTTTTAGCAAATTTTGTCAACATTTGTGTTCTTTGGAAAATTTTGCCAAATTTTTTTTCTATAGAAAATTTTGTCAAAAATTTATTTCTACAGAAAATTTTGTTAGAATTTTATTTCTATAGAAAATTTTTGTCAAAATTTTATTTTTATAGAAAATTTTGTTAGAATTTTATTTCAATAGAAAATTTTTGTTAATATTTTATTTTTATAGAAAACTTTCGCTAAATTTTATTTCTATAGAAAATTTTGTATAAATTGTATTTCTATTTCTCAAAATTTTATTTCTATAGAAAATTTTGTGAAAATTTTATTTCTATAGAAAATTTTGTAAATATTTTATTTCTATAGAAAATGTTGTCAAAATTTTATTTCTATTGAACATTTTGTAGATATTTTATTTCTATTGAAAATTTTGTGAAAATTTTATTTCTATAGAAAATTTTGTGAAAATTTTATTTCTATAGAAAATTTTGTAAATATTTTATTTCTATGGAAAATTTTGCAATATCTACCAAAACATCAATAATTCTATCAAACAGTAAAAATTCTATCATTTTTGATAGAATTCTACCAACTGAGGCAACCGTATGCGTGGCATGTAAAACCGTCTCGGTGAAACCAAATGTCTTGCACAACCAGAGAAGGAAGATGATAACTTCTTACAGAAAAATATGAAGATTTTTGACAGTGAAATAACACACGAAACGTACGCCAGCTATTTAAACCAGTGTTGTCAATAAGATAATAAATAAAAAATCATCCTAAATATTCTTGATTAGACTGAAATTCTGAAATGATCTTAGTATGTCGGTTCACAAGAGGGTGCATTAATAAGCGTGTATCGTTCCATATTTTGGTAAAACCCCAATATACCGACTTCTTGGGGATTTGAAAGCCGATATTTTTATCCGATTTAAATGAATTTGGAGATATACCATATCAACTTTTTACATTGCGACCTAGACTTCGATCACCCATATTTCTGTGATCAAAGCCTAGGACGCATTTTAATTCCAATCGAATTCAAATTTGGCACAAGTATATGTTTTCGGTCAAAATATAACCCTATTGATTTTGGAAGAAATCGGTTCAGTTTTAGATATAGCTCCCATATATATCTTTCGCCCAAAAGTTAATAATGTGGCCCCAGAAGCAAGAATTGCAGCATGATTTGCTTTAAATTTTGCACAAGGAGTGCAACTGATAGTGTCATAAAGTGTGCCAAATTTGTTTGAAATCGGTTCAGATTTAGGTATAGCTCCCATATATATCTTTCGCCTGATTTTCTGTAATATGACCCCAGAGGTGAAAGTTGTAATCCGATTTACGTGAAATTTTGCACAGGGAGCAGAATTAACATGGTAGCTTTTTGTGTCAAATCGGTTCAGATTTAGATATAGCTACCATATATATGTTTTTGTGATTTCGTCAACAATGCCCAAAATACCAACATTTCCTTGTAAAATCGTTACTGCTAAGTCGAAAACTCTTAAAAATGACTTAAATTTTCCTATACTTCTAATGCATATCTATCGACCGATAAATATTTCCCATATTTTTTACTAACATTGTGTTTCACCCCAGGGCATTAGCCGACTTAAATTCCTCGCTGAGGTAAACTCTGATTGACTTTGGCTTCCCTTACAAAGCTACTGAGAAGTCAGCAGGTTTTTTGCTGGGTCCCATAAATATATCAATAATAATAACTACAATTTTAAACTGATCTGTTACAGTTTAAATAAACAAATTTTGATGGCTCGCTATGACGTTATCAAAACAAAAAATCCCAAAATTGCAGCTACTTAATTTTGTTTTGTTTTAAATGAACGAACTTGACATCAAAAACAATTTGCTAAACTGAAAAAAAAAAAAATAAAAATGTCAATTATCAAAACAAAACGTTCTGGAATTTATCTAAATATGTATATAAGAACGTACGGGAATACAAAAATCCATATAAATGTCCTATTAAATGAAGTGTTTAGGATTTTGGTATGCTAGAAATGAATAAAGTATCTATTGTTGATAAGAGTCAAAAAAATCAATAAAAACAATCAATTCAAATATTTTGTATCATTATAAATTTTATTTGAATTGATTCACAGTGAAATATTGCATATCATTTCATATATTAAGGTGGGTACTACGTTTGGTTTTGAGCGACGAAAATCAGCTTAATATATATTTTTATAATTTTTAATTTCAAGGAAATTTTTATAGAAATTGTCACCACAATGGGGTCGTTTTATATGGGAGCAATATAAAAACATATGTACACCAATATAGCCCATCTTCGAACATGACCTGCCTACAGACAAATAAAACTATTGGACAATAACGTCATTATTGAAGGCTGTAACGTGATTACAACCGAGCGACAATCCGTCAGCCAGGCAGGCATCGTTTGATTATCTTGCTATTTTATTCTGATCCAAAATAGATATATAGGTTGGCTGATGTGACAGGTGGCAGCCCGATGTATCAGGCTCATTTAGACTATTCAGTCCATTGTGATACCACATTGGTGAACTCCTCTCTTATCACTGAGTGCTGCCCGATTCCATGTTAAGCTCAATGACAAGGGACCTCCTTTTTATAGCCGAGTCCGAACGGCGTTCCACATTGCAGTGAAACCACTTAGAGAAGCTTTGAAAGCCTCAGAAATGTCACCAGCATTACTGAGGCCAGATAATCCACCGCTGAAAAACTTTTTGGTGTTCGGTCGAAGCTGGAATCGAACCCACGACCTTGTGTATGCAAGGCGGGCGTGCTAACCTAACCTACAGAATCCTGATCCTTAGTCGATCTAGCCCTTGGTGTCCATCCTGCTGTCCACTTATTTGTTGTTCACAGAATTCCGGTCGCAACTATTACCGATTTTGATGAAATTTGGAACAGGGCGTGTTTGTTTGTCACATTTTAGTTATAGTCCCCAGATATATGTATAGCCCGATTTCAACAAATGGGGTCATATTCATGGTTGCCTCAGAAAACTACCAAAAATGGTAGATTTTTTGCTGTTTCGTAGATTGGTAGAATTTTTGATTTTTGGTAGATTTTGCAAACTATTCCCCTCCAACTAAGAGGTACTACACAAAATTTTCTATAGAAATAAAATTTTGACCAAATTTTCTATAGAAACAAAATTTTGACAAAATTTTCTATAGAAATAAAATTTTGACAAAATTTTCTGCAGAAATAAAATTTTGACAAAATTTTCAATAGAAATAAAATATTGACAAAATTTTTTTATATACATAAAATTTTGACAAAATGTTTTATATACATAAAATTTTGACAAAATTTTTTATATACATAAAATTTTGCCAAAATTTTCTATAGAAATAAAATTTTGACAAAATTTTCCATAGAAATAAAATTTTGACAAAAAATTGAAAAAATTTTCTATAGAAATAAAATTTTGACAAAATTTTCTATAGAAATAAAATTTTGCCAAAATTTTCTATAGAAATAAAATTTTGACCAAATTTTCTATAGAAACAAAATTTTAACAAAATTTTCTATAGAACTAAAATTTTGACAAAATTTTCTATAGAAATAGAATTTTGCCAAAATTTTCTATAGAAATAAAATTTTGACAAAAAATTGACAAAATTTTCTACAAAAATTTTGTATAGAATTAAAATTTTGACAAAATTTTTTATATTAATAAAATTTTGAAAAAATTTTCTATATTAATACAATTTTGACAAAATTTTCTATAGAAATAAAATGTTGGTAGATTATTTTTGGCGATATGGACCAATTTTTGTATGATTGTGGATCGGCTATGTATAACTATAGACCAATATGGACCAATTTTGGCATGGTTGTTAGCGGCCATATACTAGCGTAATGTACCAATTTCAACCGTATCGGATGAGTTTTGCTCCTCCAAGAGGTTCCGGAGGTCAAATTTGGGGATCGATTCATATGGGGGCTATATATAATTATGGTTTCAACAAGATGGCGCTACATGCCACACAGCTCGCGATTCTATGGCCATTTTGAGGGAAAACTTCGGAGAACAATTCATCTCAAGAAATGGACCGGTAAGTTGGCCACCAAGATCATGCGATTTGACGCCTTTAGACTATTTTTTGTGGGGCTACGTCAAGTCTAAAGTCTACAGAAATAAGTCAGCAACTATTCCAGCTTTGGAAGACAACATTTCCGAAGAAATTCGGGCTATTCCGGCCGAAATGCTCGAAAAAGTTGCCCAAAATTGGACTTTCCGAATGGACCACCTAAGACGCAGCCGCGGTCAACATTTAAATGAAATTATCTTCAAAAAGTAAATGTCATGGACCAATCTAACGTTTCAAATAAAGAACCGATGAGATTTTGCAAATTTTATGCGTTTTTTTTTTAAAAAAAGTTATCAAGCTCTTAACAAATCACCCTTTATATAATTATGGACCGATATGGACCAATTCTGGCATGGTTGTTAGATACCATATACTAACACCATGTACCAAATTTCAACCGGATCGGATGAATTTTGCTTCTCTTAGAGGCTCCGCAAGCTAAATCTGGGGATCGGTTTATATGGGGGCTATATGTAAAAGTGGTCCAATATGGCCCATTTGCAATACCATCCGACCTACATCAATAACTAGAGCAATATTTCGATGTGTTACAAATGGAATGGCAAAGTTAATATACTCCCCATCCTATGGTGGAGGGACGGACGGACGGACGGACATGCTTAGATCGACTCAGAATTTCACCACGATCCAGAATATATATATACTCTACGGGGTCTTAAAGCAATATTTCGATGTGTTACAAACGGAATGACAAAGTTAATATACCCCCCATCCTATGGTGGAGGGTATAAAAAATAGTCCATTCATTGTCTAGACTGCTTGATGATGTTATCAAACAAAAGGACTGTCCAACTGGTACTAAATGTGCCAAAAAAAAATTAGAACTACTTGTTCCAATACTGTCGTTCCCCAAAAAATGTGCCTTTTTAAATTAAAATTAAAATATTTTTTTTTTTTAAATTTAAAATAGCTTCCCAGTAAAAAAATTTGGAAGTTCTTCCAAAGGCACAACTTTAAAAGCACTTCCCGAAGATGCACTCCCAATGATGTTCTTTATTTTAACTACCCAGGAAGTTATTTTAATTCAATTTTTTATAACTTGGGTTTTTCATATTTTTAATGGGTAATTCTAACTTTTTTTGTTTCAAATAGATGAAAAAAGAGTAAGAATTCATAGATGGTACAAATCATTTAAATTTTGTCGAAAAAAATGCTATATCCAATCTGAAAAAATTGTGGATTTTTTGAAAATATTTGAGGTCAAACGTTTCCGACAAGCGTTAGAATCCATTAAAAATTATAACAAATTATAAAAATTATTTATTTGACAAAATATCACAGAATTTTTAAATTTACATCCAAAACATTGAATTTGGATCACACCTAAAGAAGTGATGCAAATTCAGTGTAACGGCTGTTGAAATGGAAGACTTCCGTCCTATGACAAGCCCATGTTAAATTCATCGCTTCTGCGTCAATTTTGCACCACTTCCGGATCCAAAAAGAAAATTTTCATTACTTTTTTGGCGACGCTTTTTTTGCTGGGTTCTTATCACCTTTAACATCTAGTTTTCTTTAACAAATTTGTTTAGAGTGCCAATATTTATGTGTGTCACTGTATATATATTTTCATACACAACACATGCTACTCTAGACAATTTCCCCCAATGTGTTTAGCTTAAATGACTCAAAAGAGAAGTAATTATCTTATGTGTGCTTTGTCTCAGGTATGTGTGTGTGCTTAGCGATCACCGGTTGAGAGCATATTCATTTACTCACTTATGTTCATTTGTTTGCAGCACGAGCACTTTAATAAAAAGCTCCTAAAAGTACTCCAGGGAATTTTATTAATTAATTGAAAGGCTGAAGTAACTTAAATTGCAAGTATACAAGTCATAGTGCTTAAATTGAAACTAGGGATGCCATGGTATTTTTTTTTTTGTGTGAATGAGTTGAGGGTTTCAAAAAAATTTTGATTTGATTAGGATCTATGTGAAAATGTGCCCACCAGATATTGGAGCTAGACTTCCATATGGGTTTCATTTTAAAGTCGGGTTTATTTAAAAGTATACTAACATATACTAACACCACGTACCAAATTTCAACCGGATCGGATGAATTTTGCTCCTCCAACAGGTTTCGCAAGCCAAATCTGGGGGTCGGTTTATATGGGGGGTTATATATAATTATGGACCGATATGGACAAATTTTTGCTTGGTTGTTAGAGACTATCTACTAACACCACGTACCAAATATCAACTGGAACGGATGAATTTTGCTCCTCCAAGAGGATCCGGAGGTCAAATCTGAGGATAGGTTTATATGGGAGCTATACGTAAAAGGGGTCCGATATGGTCCATTTGCAATACCATCTGACCTACATCAATAACAGGTACTTATGCCAAGTTTCAAGTCGATAGCTGGCTTCGTTCGGAAGTTAGCGTGATTTCAACAGACGGACGGACGGTCGGACATGATTAGATCGACTCAGAATTTCACCACCACCCAGAATATATATATTGGGGTCTCAGAGCAATATTTCGATGTGTTACAAACGGAATGGCAAAGTTACTATGGTGGAGGGTATAACAATAATTGATGCCATCAATTTTTTAATCAAAACACAAACACAAAGTTAATTATTAAATGTGATCGAAAATAGTTACGTCTATAATTAAAAAATTAATTGATACATTAATTTTTTAATGAAACTAAGAACACAAGATTAGTTAAGAAAATGAATGAACATTTTCGAGGTTTTTATTAAACAGTTAATTGTTCCAATTAATAATTTAATAAAATTTATTCGATGAAGATTAACGGTTTTTATTAAAAAGTTAATTGGAAATTGGATTGAAGTTTAACTAAAAACATTAATTGAATCAATTAAAAATCTGATTGAGTTTTCCAATCGACATCAATTAAAATTTTTTATTGAGTCAATTAAAGCATTAATTGTTTTTACAATCAACATTAATTGAAATTTTAATTGAAACAATTAAAAAATTAATTGCAATTTTCAAATCAAATCAATTAAGTTTTTAACAAATATTTTTTGTATGCCCAATTAAAACTGTGATTGATACTATCGTTTTCGTGATTGAAGACATTTAAATTAAAAAAATTAATTGAATTGGATTAATTTCGTGATCGTGGTGAATCATAATTTTATTGTGTATGGGCCAATTTTTACATGATTACTAAGACATCATACGTATACTAACATCACGTACCAAATTTCTAATGCATCGGAAGAAATTTAATTCTCCAAGATGGCCAAGAAGTAAAATCTGAGGATCGGTTTATATAATTATGAACCGGTATGGGTTATTATTTGCATAGTGCTTAGGGGTCATACATTGACATCACGTACCAAATTTCAACAGGATCGAATCGAATTTTCACCTCCAGAAAACTCCAGAAATCTAATTTGGGGATCAGTTCATAGGGGAGATTTTCCCCTCCAAGAACCTTCGGAAGTCGAATCTGGGAATCGGTGTAAATGGTAGATTAAATACCTATGTAAGCGTGAGGGCTTGATAGGTTTATATAGAGGAGTCGTTATGTAATAATAACCCAATATGGACCAATGTGTGAACTATAGTGCTAACAACGTAATTTGTAAATACAATTACGATTTTAGTCACTTTAGCAACCAATTTTGTTATATGGACAAACATTTTGTTATATCAACAAAAATTTTATTGAACTAAAAATTTTTTGTAACAACAATTTATTGTTAGCTCAAAAATTATAATATTATTTTCTGTGTATACTTAGAGAGCATATCGCACATCAAATTGTAACCGGATCGGAATTTTTCCTCCAGGAGGCTCCATAAATAAAATCTGGGGGTCAGTTTTTTATGTAGGATATATATAGTTATGGACCGATATGGACAAATTCTGCACTCCAGTTAGAGAGCAAAACCTAATAATGTTGTACCTTCTGGAAATTGTTAACGTTTCTTGAAACAATGGCCAATTATACATTAAAAGGAATGCAAAAATTCTGTGAAAGAAACGCACAATAGAAATTTCAAATATTTTTTGCAAATATTTTTATACAAATATTTAAGCTTAAATATTTAAAAACCAGACCTTCATATGCAAAGATATTTCCAATTATCTTTATATTTGCAGATCTGTTTCTTTGTGTTTATGGAATTTTGGAATTTGTTTTTATTTCTATATAAATTGGACTCAAATATGGAAAAAATGCAAGCAGTTGAAAAATTAACTTTAATAACTTAACACCCTAGTAATTGATAACAAAAATGCAATTCAATTTACTTGGAAAGATATGTGCCTTATTGGCCATAATTGGCATGGCAAGTGCTAATATAATTGATGTTCCACCTAGAGCATGTCCACCTGGTTATGGTCGTGATATAAATGGCGAATGTGTTCCTATATTTCGTTAAGGGGTTACATCAATGAGGGTAAGTTTGGGCAATAATATCCCAGCAAAAAATGGAGCACTATTTCAGCACGATTGTAAGGGAGAGAGGCAGTACAAACTGGTTACAAAACAACCCTCCACCACAGGATGGGGGATATATTAACTTTGTTATTCCGTTTGTAACACATCGAAATATTCGAAGACCCGATAAAGTATATATTCTGGGTCGTGGTGAAATTCTGACTCGATTTGAGCATGTCCGTCCGTCCGTCTGTTGAAATCACGCTCACTTCCGAACGAAACAAGCTATTGACTTGAAACTTGGCATAAGAAGTTGTTATTGATGTAGGTCGAATGGTATTGCGAATGGGCCATATCGGACCCATTTTACGTATAGCCCCCATATAAACCGATCCCCAGATTTGACCTCCGGAGCCTCTTAGAGGAGCAAAATTCATCCGATCCAGTTGAAAATTGGTACATAGTGTCAGTATATGGTCTCTAACAACCAAGCAAAAATTGGTCCATATCGGTCCATAATTATATATATCCCCCATATAAACCGATCCCAAGATTTGAATTCCGGAGCCTCTGAGAGGAGCAAAATTCATCTGATCCAGTTGAAATTTGGTACATGGCGTCAGTATATGGTCTCTAACACCCAAGCAAAAATTGGTCCATATAGGTCCATAATTATATCTAGCCCCCATATAAATCGATCCCCAGATTTGACCTCCGGAACCTCTTGGAGGAGAAAAATTCATCCGATCCAGTTGAAATTTAATACATGGCGTCAGCATATGGTCTCTAACAACGAAGTAAAAATTGGTCCATATAGGTCCATAATTATATATAGGCCCCATATAAACCCCAGATTTGACCTCCGGAGCCTCTTGGAAGAGCAAATTTAATCCGATCCGGTCGAAATTTGGTACGTGCTGTTGGTATATGGTATCCATAATTATATATAGCCCCCATATAAACCGATCTCCAGATTTGAACTCCGGAGCCTCTTGGAGGAGCAAAATTCATCATATCCAGTTGAAATTTGGTACGTGGTGTTAATATATGGTCTATAACAACCACGCAAAAATTGGTCCATATCGGTCCATAATTATATATAGCCCCCATATAAACCGATCCCCAGATTTGACCTCCGAAGCCTCTAGAGGAGCAAAATTCATCCGATCCAGTTGAAATTTGGTACATGGTGTTAGTACATGGTCTATAACAACCATGCAAAAATTAGTACATATAGGTCCATAATTATATATAGCCCCCATATAAACCGATCCCCAGATTTGAACTCCGGAGCCTCTTGGAAGAGCAAATTTAATCCGATCCGGTCGAAATTTGGTACGTGCTGTTGGTATATGGTATCCATAATTATATATAGCCCCCATATAAACCGATCCCCAGATTTGACCTCCGGAGCCTCTGAGAGGAGCAAAATTCATCCGATCCTGTTGAAATTTAGTACATGGTGTTAGTATATGGTCTCTAACAACCACGCAAAAATTGGTCCATATCGGTCCATAATTATATATAGCCCCATATAAACCGATCCCCAGATTTGACCTCCGGAGCCTCTTAGAGGAGCAAAATTCATCCGATTCAGTTGAAATTTGGTACGTGGTGTTAATATATGGCCTATAACAACCATGCAAAAATTGGTCCATATCGGTCCATAATTATATATAGCCCCCATATGAATCGATCCCCAGATTTGATCTCCGGAGCCTCTTAGAGGAGCAAAATTCATCCGATCCAGTTTAAATTTGGTACGTAGTGTCAGTATATGGTCTCTAACAACCAAGCAAAAATTGGTCCATATAGGCCCATAATTATATATAGCCCCCATATAAACCTATCTCCATATTTGACCTCCGGAGCCTCTTGGAGGAGCAGAATTCATCCGATCCAGTTGAAATTTGGTACGTGCTGTTAGTATATGGTATCTAACAACCATGCAAAAATTGGTCCATATCGTTCCATAATTATATATAGCTCCCATATAAATCGATCACCAGATTTGACCTCCGGAACCTCTTGGAGGAGCAAAATTCTTCCAATTCGGTTGAAATTTGGTACATTGCGCCAGTATATGACCGATAACAGCCATGCAAAAATTGGTCCATATCGGTCTATAGTTATATATAGCCAATTGCCAATCACACAAAAATTGGTCCATATCGCCAAAAATAATCTACCAAAATATTATTTTTATAGAAAATTTTATCAAAATTTTGTTACTATAGAAAATTTTGTCAAAATTTTATTTCTATAGAATATTTTGTCAAAATTTTATTTCTATACAAAATTTTATTTCTATAGAAAATTTTGTTAAAATTTTATTTCTATAGAAAATTTTGTCAAAATTTTATTTCTATACAAAATTTTATCAAAATTTTATTTCTATAGATAATTTTGTCAAAATTTTATTTCTATAGAAAATTTTGTCAAAATTTTATTTCTATAGAAAAATTTGTCAAAATTTTATTTCTATAGAAAATTTTATTTCTGTAGAAAATTTTGTCGAACTGAATTATATACGTCTTTAATCGACCTTTTTTGTTTAATATATTCCCCGTATGGACTATCTTACAATTTAGAAGACGGTGTTACGGATTTTTTAAGATACCTTGCCATCGGCGAGTGACCGCAACACAAGTAATTCGATTGTGGGTGACAGTCTTTAGTAGAAGTTTCTACGCAATCAATGGTGGAAGGTACATAAGATTCGGCCTGGCCGAACTTACGGCCGTATATACTCGTTTACGTTATTGCCACCGATTCATGCAGTGTGGATGCACTGCCTACTTTTTTGTATACCAAAAAGCGCAACTAAACTCTTACTGCTGAAGTGTTTTTTGCTGGGATAGGTGACAGTTGTGGGATCTATAAGACATACGAGTATTGAATACAAAATTTTACTGCTGGAAAATTTTACAAATGAATAAGTCATTGTTCTTTTTTTCTAATTTTTTTTCAGGTATTTACAAATACACGAGTTCCAAAAATTTTGATGCATTAAAGTTTTTGTACTAAATTGATACGATAATATGTAAATCCTTGTTAAAATAAAGCTGAATAATAAACAACAAGTAAAAAATGTTTAATGTTCTGAGAAAATTAAAAACATATATGGAATCAATGGATATCATATTAGTCGATTATTTTTTCTAATTGTAGGGAGCTGTACGAGTATATTAGAAAATAACCATTTTCTCCTCAAAACCTTTTTTTGAAATTTATTAAATAAAACGTCATTCCTATTATCAGTACTATTGGCAATCCTGTTGAAATGGAAAAATAGTTTTCCACACTTGAGGTCTTTGGCATTCCAATTCAGTTAGCATTGAAGGATTATTACAAAAGGTTATCGCGCAATTGTTTCGCCATCACAAACAGCAATGATTACACCTTTTATAAAAAATATTATTAAAAATCTTCTACTATTGACATTTATTATGCTCATGATACATGGCATGATGTTCCAGTGCCCACCAGGAAGAGAATACGTTCGTGGAAAATGTCGTCTTAGAATTTAATTGAATAGAAGGTAACTATAAACTGAAGAATTTAATATTTATATAATATAAATATAAATATAACATTTGTCCTATATTATTTCTATACAAAATTTTGTCAAAAACTTTATTTGTATAGAAAATTTTGTCAACATTTTATTTCTATAGAAAATTTTGTCAAAATTTTTATGCCCTCCACCATAGGATGGGGGTATATTAACTTTCTCATTCCATTTGTAACACATCGAAATATTGCTCTAAGACCCCATAAAGTATATATATTCTGGGTCGTGGTGAAATTCTGAGTCCATCTAAGCATGTCCGTCCGTCCGTCTGTTGAAATCACGCTAACTTCCGAACGAAACGAGCTATTGACTTGAGACTTGGCATAAGTAGTTGTTATTGATGTAGGTCAAATGGTATTGCGAATGTGCTATCACAATGGACTGAATAGTCTAGGTGAGCCTGACATTTAATCGGGCTGCCACTTTAACCTAACCATCGTTCCATAATTATATATAGCCCCCATATAAATCGATCCCCAGATTTGACCTCCGGAACCTCTTGGAGGAGCAATATTCATCCGATTCGGTTGAAATTTGGTACATTGCGCCAGTATACGGCCGTTAACAGCCATGCAAAAATTGGTCCATATCGGTCTATAGTTATATATAGCCAATGGCCAATCACACAAAAATTGGTCCATATCGCCAAAAATAATCTACCAAAATTATATTTCTATAGAAAATTTTATCAAAATTTTATTACTATAGAAAGTTTTGTAAAAATTTTATTTCTATAGAAAATTTTATCAAAATTTTATTTCTGTAGAAAATTTTGTCAAAATTTTGTTTCTATAGAAAATTTTGTCAAAATTTTATTTCTATAGAAAATTTTATCAAAATTTTATTTCTATAGAAAATTTTGTCAAAATTTTATTTCTATAGAAAATTTTGTCAAAATTTTATTTCTATAGAAAATTTTGTCAAAATTTTATTTCTATAGAAAATTTTGTCAAAATTTTATATCTATAGAAAATTTTGTCAAAATTTTATTTCTATAGAACATTTTGTCAAAATTTTATTTCTATAGATAATTTTGTCAAAATTTTATTTCTATAGATAATTTTGTTAAAATTTTATTTCTATAGAAAATTTTGTCAAAATTTTATTTCTATAGAAAATTTTGTCGAACTGAATTATACGTCTTTAATCGACCTTTTTTTGTTTAATATATTCCCCGTATGGACTAACTTACTATTTAGAAGACGGTGTTAAGGATTTTTATACCCACCACCATAGAATGGTGACGGGGGTATAATAAGTTTGTCATTCCGTTTGTAACACATCGAAATATCGATTTCCGACTATATAAAGTATATATATTCTTGATCAGGGAGAAATTCTAAGACGATATAACGATGTCCGTCTGTCCGTCTGTCTGTCTGTCTGTCTGTCTGTCTGTCTGTCTGTTGTAATCACGCTACAGTCTTCAATAATGAAGCAATCGTGCTGAAATTTTGCACAAACTCGTCTTTTGTCTGCAGGCAGGTCAAGTTCGAAGATGGGTTATATCGGTCCAGGTTTTGATATAGTCCCCATATAAACCGACCTCCCGATTTGGGGTATTGGGCTTATAGAAATCGTAGTTTTTATCTAATTTGGCTGAAATTTGAAATCTAGAGGTATTTTATGACCATAAAGAGGTGTGCCAAAAATGGTGAGTATCGGTCCATATTTTGGTATAGCCCCCATATAGACCGATTTCCCAATTTTACTTCTTGGGCTTCTAGAATCCGAAGTTTTTATCCTATTTGCCTGAAATTGGAAATCTAGAGGTATTTTCGGGTCATAAAGAGGTGTACCAAAAATGGTGAGTATCGGTCCATGTTTTGGTATAGCCCCCATATAGACCGATCTCCCGATTTTACTTCTTGGGCTTATAGAAACCGTAGTTTTTATCCAATTGGAAATCTAGAGGTATTTGAGGACCATAAAGAGGTTTGCCAAAAATGGTGAGTATCGGTCCGTATTTTAGTATAGCCCCCATAAGAACGATCTCCCAATTTACCTCCTTAGGTTTGTAGAAACCGTAGTTTTTTTCCGATTTGCCTGAAATTGTAAATATTCTGGTATTTAAGGCTCACAAAAACGTATATCGGATTAAGTTTTTATCGGTACATTTGGTAATGCCTCCATATAGACCGATTTCACTTCTTGAGATTTTAGAAGGCGCACTGATCATGAAAATTGCTCTATGTAAAATTTACAGATTTTATTTCTCGGGTGAAAATCTACGGATTTAAGATTTCAAATCAAGACGTTATTTTATAATTTTCTTGCACACTTACAAGAGATGTTAATGATTCCTCTAAAACTCAAACAAAAATGGTTCTTATAAATCCAGAATCTGATATAGTCTTCATAGGTAAAATCTTTAAATTTATCTTCGTGAAGTGTACTGGTTGAACTGCTCTGCTTGATCTGATCAAACCCTCTGAAATTTCAATGGAAACCCTAATATTTGATGCATGGTGGTGGGTGTTTAAGATTCGGCCCGGCCGAACTTACTGCTGTATATACTTGTTTAAGATACCTTGCCATGGGCAAGTGTTCCGCAACACAAGTAATTCGATTGTGGGTGACCGTCTTTAGTAGAAGTTTCTACGCAATCAATGGTGGAAGGTACATAAGATTCGGCCTGGCTTACGGCCGTATATACTCGTTTACGTTATTGCCACCGATTCATGCAGTGTGGATGCATTGCCTACTTTATTGTATACCAAAAAGCGCCACTAAACTCTTACTGCTGAAGTATTTTTTGCTGGGTTAGGTGATAGTTGTGGGATCTATAAGACATACAAGTATTGAATATAAAATTTTACTACTGGAAAATTTTACAAATGAATAAGTCATTGTTCTTTTTTTTCTAATTTTTTTCAGGTGTTTACAATTACACGAGTTCCAAACATTTTGATGCATTAAAGTTTTTGTACTAAATTGATACGATAATATGTAAATCCTTATTAAAATAAAGCTGAATAATAAACAACAAGTGAAAAATGTTTGATGTTCTGAGGAAATTAAAATCATATATGGAATCAATGGATATGATATTAGTCGATTATTTTTTTTTTTTAATTGTAGGAAGCTGTACGAGTATATTAGAAAATAACCATTTTCTCCTCAAAACATTTTTTTGAAATTTATTAAATAAAACTTCATTCCTATTATCAGTACTATTGGCAATCCTGTTGAAATGGAAAAATAGTTTTCCACACTTGAGGTCTTTGGCATTCCAAGTCAGTTAGCATTGAAGGATTATTACAAAAGGTTGTCGCGCAATCGTTTCGTCATCACAAACAGCAATGATTACACCTTTTATAAAAAATATTATTAAAAATCTTCTACTATTGACATTTATTATGCTCATGATACATGGCATGATGTTCCAGTGCCCACCAGGAAGAGAATACGTTCGTGGAAAATGTCGTCTTAGAATTTAATTGAATAGAAGGTAACTATAAACTGAAGAATTTAATATTCAATGGGAGCTATAATGATATTTGATTCGATATAGATATAGGAGCCCCTATAGGGCTGTCATCGATTTTTATAAATCCCGGGATTCGGCATTTAAAAATATTGGATCTCGGAATTTTTTTTCGTAGTCTCAAAATTGTTGGGATTCTTTAAATTTTTTTACTAAGAACAATATATAGCATCATTTTCATTTCATTTCAAATAGGGAGGCTTTTAGTAAAACACACATTACGACAACAAAAATGAATAAAATAAAAAGAAAACTTAGTTGAACCTGTTTAAGAGCCTTTGCAGCATATGCTGAATTTTACCGTATAACGTTTTTTATTTGAAATATTGCATAATTTCTACTGGAAGTCGAGTCTGAATTTGGAAAATAAAGTTGTCGTTAACTCGTTTTTAAAAAACTTTGATAGCATATTAAAACAAAAAGCTAAAAAAATGAAAGTATCCTTACTTGAATTCTCCGCTTCTTTGGCTCGGAATCAATACCAAAATTGTTAAAGTAAAAACAAAACCTTTGGAACCGGGCATGCTTTTTTTCAGTTAAAAATTACATCAAAATAAAAAATCTTTTCTTAATTAAAAACAAGTACATACGATCGTAAGTTCGGCCAGGCCGAAGCTTATGTACCCTCCACCATGGATTGCGTAGAAACTTCTACGAAAGATTGTCATCAACTATCGAAATACTTGGGTTGTGGAAATACTTTCCGATGGCAAGGTATCATAAAACTACTTAACATCGTATTCGGTTTATCTGAGGGCTAATATAACTATAGATCGATATGGACCTAATAAGGCATGTTTGTTAAAGGTCATATACTAGCACAATGTACCAAATTTCAACTTAATCGGATGAAATTTTCTTCTCTTTGAGGCTCCGCAAGCCAAATCTGGTGATCGGTTTAATAAATAAAAATTGTTACACAATTTTCTATATAAATAAAATGTTGACAAAATTTTCTATAGAAACAACATTTTAACAAAATTTTCTATAGAAATACAATTTTGACAAAATTTTCTATAGATATAAAATTTTGACAAAATTTTCTATAGAAATAAAATTTTGACAAAATTTTCTATAGTAATAAAATTTTGACAAAATTTTCTATAGAAATAACATTTTGAAAAAATTTTCTATAGAAATAAAATTTTGACAAAATTTTCCATCGAAATAAAATTTTGACAAAATTTTCCATAGAAATAAAATTTTGACAAAATGTTCTATAGTAATAAAATTTTGACAAAATTTTCTATAGCAATAAAATTTTGACAAATTTTCTATAGAAATAAAATTTTGACAAAATTTTCTATAGTAATAAAATTTTGACACAATTTTCTATAGAAATAACATTTTGACACAATTTTCTATAGAAATAACATTTTGACAAAATTTTCCATAGAAATAAAATTTTGACAAAATTTTCTATAGAAATAAAATTTTGACAAAATTTTCTATAGAAATAAAATTTTGACAAAATTTTCTATAGAAATAAAATTTTGACAAAATTTTCTATAGAAATAAAATTTTGACAAAATTTTCCATAGAAATAAAATTTTGGACCAATTTGTGATTGGGGATCGGTTATATATAGCTATAGACCAATTTTATCATAGTTGTTAGCGGCCATATACTAACACCACGTTCCAAATTTCAACCGGATTGGATAAATTTTTCTCCTCGAACAGGCTCCAGAGGTCAAATCTGGGGAACGGGTGATATGAGGGCTATATATAATTATGGACCGATATGGACCAATTTTTGCATGGTTATTAGAGACCATATACTTACACGACGTACCAAATTTCAACCGGATCGGAAAAATTTTGCTCTTCCAAGAGGCTCCGGAGTTCAAATCTGGGGATCGGTTTATATGGGGGCTATATATAATTAATTTTTGCGTGGTTGTCATATACCATATACGTATACCTCGTACCAAATTTCAACCGGGTCGGATGAATTTAACTCCTCCAAGAGGCTCCGAAGTTCAAATCTGGGGATCGGTTTATATGGGGCTATATATAATTATGGACTGATATGGACCAATTTTTGCATGGTTATTAGAGACCATATACTTACACGACGTACCAAATTTCAGCCGGATCGGATGAAATTTGCTTCTCTTAGAGGCTCTGCCAGCAAAATCTGAGCGTCGGTTTATATGGGGGCTATACGTAAAAGTGGTCCGATATGACCCATTTGCAATACCATCCGACCTACATCAATAACAACTACTTGTGCCAAGTTTCAAGTCGATAGCTTGCCTCGTTCGGAAGTTAGCGTGATTTCAACAGACGGACGGACGGACATTCTCAGATCGACTCAGAATTTCACCACGACCCAGAATATATATACTTTATGGGGTCTTAGAGCAATATTTCGATGTGTTACAAACGGAATGACAAAGTCAATATACCCCCCCATCCTATAGTGGAGGGTATAAAAATAAAATAAAAATTTCTTTATTAAAAAATTTTATGAAATAAGCGTGGGTATAAACATTGGTCATTGATGTTTATGCCCACACTACTCAAAAAAAGTAAAAATGCACTACGGCATGGTTAATATGGCAATGATTTGACGCCAATGAATTGTTTTTTTCTTTTAGTTACTTATAGTATTGAGTTAAAATTTTCAGTAAAATGTCGTTACTTTAACAACGCGTTATGGAAATCTCCAAAAAATTAAATATGTACAAATGTCACTCAGGTTAGTTCGTTTTCCTTTAAAATAATTTACTTTTTTTCTCTGTAGATTAGATTTGATGTATACGACTAGTGAATTCTACTCTAACATTTCCATTCCATTTCCATATTTAGACAGCTCAGGCGTATAGTTATAAAGGCCTGGCGCCCAAAACCTACAGTGGTTAGTGGTTGTTTCATCAAATGTTGTTGTTGTTGTACACATTTCTTAGCGAATGCTGTCGAAAACATTTTGTCGCATTGACTCCGTATAACATGTTTATAAAAATAGTGGTGTTGTTGTTATTGTTGTAATCATGATTTCATGTTGAATGAGAGAATGAGCAATGAGTGAAGAAGTTAAGTGTGTGTGTCGGCCTTTGTGTTTGTGTTCCATAGTAAATGTAGTTTTTTGAACCGGCTCGTTGGTCTAGGGGTATGATTTCCGCTTAGGGTGCGGGAGGTCCCGGGTTCAAATCCCGGACGAGCCCAATTGAGTAAGTTTTTTTTTTAATTTTATTTAAATATTATTTTTTAATTTTTTTTTTCTAAGTGTAAATTTAATTATTCTTGTGTGTTTCTAATTCAAAGCAAGGTTAAGTCGAAAGTATATACGGCGAAATATATTTTTTTCTTAAAGTGGGTATTAAGATCGAGTTTAGCCGCTAATTTTCACTAAAGTGAAAACTAAATGAGTAAAAAACGTCATAAAATTATACATATTTGTCGCAGATTTCATTATAACTTGATGGGGAATATCCCAATGCAAATTTTCCCAATGCAAATTTTAAAATGGATTATTAAAGAAAAGTAATCGTGAAAAAATGACGATTTTAGCGGCTAAACTCGAACTTAATACCCACCTTTAGGAGTAAATCATATTAGTTCAATCAAAAAAAATTGTCAAAATTTTATTTCTATAGAAAATGTGGCCAAAATTTTATTTCCATGGAAAATTTTGTTAATTTTTTCTATAGAAAATTATGCCCAAATTTTTTTTTGTCAAAATTTTGTTTTTATTTTTAATTTTCTCAAAATTTTATTTCTATAGACAATTTTCTTAAAATTTTATGTCCATAGAGAACTTTCTCAAAATTGTATTTCTATAGAAAATTGTGTCCAAATATTAGTTTGTCAAAATTTTATTTCTATAGAAAATTTTTTCAAAATTTTATTTCCATAGAAAATTTTGTCAAAGTTTTATTTCTATAGAAAATTTTGTCATTATTTTTTTTTTTTTTTTTTTGTGGAAGATGTGGTGAAAATTTTATTTCCATAGAAAATGTTGTTAAAACATTATTTCCATAAAAAAATTTTCCCCAATGTTTTTTCTATAGAAAACTTTTTCTAAATTTTATTTCTATGGAAAATTTGGCCACATTTTATTTGTACAGAAAATTTTCTCAAAATATTATATAATAGAAAATGCAGCCAAAATTTTATTTCTGCAGTGTTGTCCAAATATTATTGCTATAGAAAAATTTTGTAAATTTTTATACCCTTCACCACTACTGTGGTACAGGGTATAATAAGTTTGTGCATTTGTATGTAACGCCAAGAAGGAGTAATCATAGACCAACCTTTTAGTATACGGATCGGTTTAGAATTAAATTCTGAGTCGATTTAGCGATGTCCGTCTGTCTGTCTGTCCGTCTGTCTGTCCGTCTGTCTGTCTGTCTGTCTGTTGATGTATTTTTGTGTGCAAAGTACAGCTCGCAGTTTTAGTCCGATTGTCCTAAAATTTGGTATTGGGTCCTGTTTCGGCTCAAAGACGATCCCTATTGATTTTGGAAAAAATCGGTTCAGATTTAGATATAGCTGCCATATATATTTTTCGCCGATCTGGTCATAATTGGCGTGTATATCAACCGATCTTCCTCAAATTCCGTACATCCGAATATTTTATGGGTCTCGAAAAACTTGCAAAATACCAGCCAAATCGGTTCAGATTTAGATATAGCTCTCATATATAGCTTTCGCCCGATTTACACTCATTTGCCCAAAAAGGCCAATTTTTAACTCCGATTTAGTTGAAATTTTGCACAGGGGGTAGAATTAGCATTGTTACTATGCGTGCCAAATTTGGTTGAAATCGGTTCAGATTTGGATATATCTCCCATATATAGCTTTCGCCCGATTTACACTCATATGACCACAGAGGCCAATTTTTAACTCCGATTTAGTTGAAATTTTGCACAGGGAATAGAATTAGCATTGTAGCTATGCGTGCCAAATTTGGTTCAGATTTAGATATAGCTCCCATATATAGCTTTCGCCCAATTTACACTCATATGTCCACAGAGGCCAATTTTTAACTCCGATTTAGTTGAAATTTTGTACAGGGAGTAGAATTAGCATTGTTGCTATGCGTACCAAATTTGGTTGAAATCGGTTCAGATTTAGATATATCTCCCATATATAGCTTTCGCCCGATTTACACTCATATGTCCACAGAGGCCAATTTTTAACTCCGATTTAGTTGAAATTTTGCACAGGGAGGAGAATAAGCATTGTTGCTATGCATGCCAAATTTGGTTGAAATCGGTTCAGATTTAGATGTAGCTCCCATATATATGTTTTTCTGATTTCGACAAAAATGGTCAAAATACCAACATTTTCCTTGTAAAATCGCCACTGCTTAGTCGAAAGGTTGTAAAAATGACTCTAATTTTCCTAAACTTCTAATACATATATATCGAGCGATAAATCATAAATCAACTTTTTTGAAGTTTCCTTAAAATTGCTTCAGATTTAAACGTTTCCCATATTTTTTTACTAACATTGTGTTCCACTCTAGTGCATTAGCCGACTTAAATTTTGAGTCTATAGATTTTGTAGAATTCTATCAAATTCTTCCAGATCGAGTGATATTTAAATTTATGTATTTGGGACAAACCTTTATATATAGCCCCCAACACATTTGACGGATGGGATATGGTATCGAAAATTTAGATCTACAAAGTGGTGCAGGGTATAATATAGTCGGCCCCGCCCGACTTTAGACTTTCCTTACTGGTTTTTCTATAGAGAATGTGGCCAAAATTTTATTTCTATGGCAAATGTTGTCCAAAAATTTTTTTCAATTTTTGTTCTACCGAAAACGTGACCAAAATTTATTTCTATAGCAAATTTTGTCAAAATTTTATTTCGATAGAAAATTTTCTCAATATTTTATTTCGATATTTATTTATTCGAATATTATTTCCAAAACGTGGGCAAAATTTATTTCTATAGCACATTTTGTCAAAATTTTATTTCGATAGAAAATTTTCTCAATATTTTATTTCGGTAGAAAATGTTGTCCGAATATTATTTCCATAGAAACTTTTGGCCAATTTTATTTCTATAGAAAATTTTGTCAAAATTTTATTTCAATGGAAAATTTTGTCAAAACTATATTTCGATAGACAATTTTCTAAAAATTTTTAGGTAGGTTAGGTTAAGTATAGTGGCAGCCCGATATTTAGGGCTCACTTATGGTGTTTTTTTTTCTGCAAAAAGTGCTTTGCCTTCGTTTTGTTTGTACAGAATGCGCAATTTTAAAATGTTGCCTGCAACCTAAAAAATGCTATCATTTCAGAGGGCAGAAAAGAATTCAAAGGAGCAATCAGGGCACTCGCAGCACTCTCGTTTGTCGGCAGTGCTGAATGTGTCCGCAATTTGCCTCTACGCGTAGCACTATTTTCATAACAGAATTTGAAGTCTTTTCGCACTTTTGCCTATTTTTTAGTAAAGAACCTAAAAGGTACATTTTCCGGACAAGAAAAGAAAACACCATTAGACTATTCCGTCCAATGTGATGCCTTATCATTGAGTTTATGTTAAACTCAATGACATTGAATCAGGCAGCATAGGAAATTTTCTCAAAATTTTATTTCTATAATTATTTTCTCAAATTTTTTTTAATGGAAACTTTTGTCAATATATTGTTTTTTTTTTTTTGGAAAATGTGGCCAAACCTTTATTTTCATAGAAAATTTTGTCAAAATTTTATTTCCATAGAAAATGTTGTCAAAATTGTTTCCCATAGAAAATTTGCCTCAAATTTTACTTCTATAGAAAACATTGTCCAAATTCTATTTCTATAGAAAATTTTTATACCCTCCACTATAGGATGGGGATATATTAACTTTGTCATTCCGTTTGTAACACATCGAAATATTGCTGTAAGACCCCATAAAGTGTATATATTCTGTGTCGTTGTGAAATGAGCATGTCCGTCCGTCCGTCCGTCTGTTGAAATCACGCTAACTTCCGAACGAAACAAGCTATCGACTTGAAACTTGGCACAAGTAGTTTTTATTGATGTAGGTCGGATGGTATTGCAAATGGGCCATATCGGCCCACTCTAAGAGAAGCAAATTTCATCTGAAATTTGGTACATGTTGTCAGCATACGATTTCTAACAACCATGCAAAAATTGGTCCATATCGGTCCATAATTATATATAGCCCCCATATAAACCGATCCCCCCGATTTGGCTTGCGAGGCCTCTAAGCGAAGCAAATTTCATCCGATCCGGCTGAAATTTGGTACATGGTGTTAGTATATGGTCTCTAACAACCATGCAAAAATTGGTCCACATCGGTCCATAATTATATATAGCCCCCATATAAACCGATCCGCCGATTTGACCTCCGGAGCCTCTTGGAAGACCAAAATTCATCTGATTCAGTTGAAATTTGGTACGTGGTGTTAATATATGGCCTCAAACTCTCATGCAAAAATTGGTTGAAATCGGTCCATAATTATATATAGCCCCCATATAAACCGATCCCCAGATTTGACCTCCGGAGCCCCTTGGAAGAGCAAAATTCATCCGAATCGGTTGATATTTTGTACGTGATGTTAGTATATGGTATTCAGGAATTGGTTCATATCAGTGCACAAAATTTTCCATCGAAATAAAATTTGGACAAAATTTTACAATTTTGACAAATTTTTCTATAGAAATAAAATTTTTACAACAGTTTCTATAGTAATAAAATTTTGACAAAAATTTCTATACAAATAAAATTTTGATATATAAGTTTTGCTCTAGTGACGACCATGATTATGAACCGATATTCTCAAAATTGTATTTCTGGAGAAAATGTTCTCCAAATTTTATTTCTATAGAAAATTTTGTTCAAATTTTATTTCTATAGAAAATTAAATGTTACCTCTTAGTTGGGGTGGAAGATTTTGCAAAATCTAGTAAAACATCAAGGATTCTAACAATCTACCAAACAGTAAAAAATCAACCATTTTTAGTAGAATTCTACCAACTGTGGCAACCGTCAACACGAATCTGAAGATGGGTTTTATATGAAACGATACATAGTTGTAGATAATACGTAGTGGGAGGATAACTACTGACATTACATATCGGATTTTAGACCAGATTCGGGGACTGCTAAAACTACTGACAATTTGTTGTTTCAGTCAAAGTTTTAATAAAAACTTATTTTGAATTAAATTAAAAATTAGTTTTTCAAAATTAAATTTAAATGAAACAAAAAGTTGTTAATATTTTTTCTATAAAATGAACAAGTTTTGATGGGGAAATGTAAATTAAAATTGTAAATCAAGTGACCATTCATATCTAAAGTTATTATTGCTACGATAAATATTTTAAAAAATAACCCTATTGAAAATGTCACAAAAAAACGGATGAAACATCAAGGAAACCATGAAATAAATTTGTTTTATTTGCATCTTTTAAAAGTCGACCATAAATAGCCGTGGGAAAAGATTTAAAAACATAAATATTGCATTAATCCTAAAAGAAAATAAATTTATTATAATTGACATAAAATTTTATAATTTTCTTTTTTTTCGTACTTTCATACTCTTTTCCGGCAACGCGATCCATCTACAAGTATGTAACCTGGTTGACAGTGTGGTAATAATGTCAACAAACTTTGTAAAACTGGAGTAAATGGCTCATCGTCTGATGTTGGGATTCGTACTAGCGGCAATTGAGGTTGAAGTTCTGCCATAAGCGGTTCGAGATCATCTACAGATTTGGTTACAGTAGCAATTTCCAGTGAAACCGGAACTTGAATTTCATCTAAATTTATTTCTTCACTAACTACAGCACATAATAAAGTAACTATTAAAACAATATTGTAATGTTTCATTTTATTTTTTTTGGTTAGCAGAATAAAATTTTAATAATTTTCGATATGATATAGTAGATACAAAAACTGGTTTTTGTATTTTTGTTTAAAACTTTTAATGAAATGCAATCACTCAATAAGAACTAAAGATGCTAACTGAATAGACCTATACTAAATAAAAGGCAAATGAGCATTTTTTTTCGTTGTTTATTCTTTTGGATTTTTGGAATAAAATATCTAGAGAAGGAGAGAAGATAGCCAGATTAAGAAAGTGAGAGATGAAATTTAAGTAATTCTGAACCTTTACCAGGGATGGAAAATTGAATTGTTGAAAAAGTACCAAAAATGTGTATTTTCGACTACAAAAGTGCTTTTCTTTAATTTTTATTTTATTCAATAAAAACATTCCTCACATACAAAAATAGCATAAAACATTAAAATTATATAAGGCCTATCAGAATTTTCTATAAAAATACAATTTTGATCAAAATTTTCTATAGAAATACAATTTTGGCAAAATTTTCTATAGAAATAAAATCTTGACAAAATCTTGCTATAGAAAAACAAGTATATACGGTCGTAAGTTCGGCCAGGCCGAAGCTTATGTACCCTCCAACATGGATAGCGTAGAAACTTCCACTGAAGACTGTCATCCACAATCGAATTACTTGGGTTGCGGTAACACTTGCCGATGGCAAGGTATCTTAAAACTTCCTAACACCGTAATATATACCACATAGTCCATACGTGGTGTATATTAAACTAAAAAAGGCAGATTAAATACGTATATAATAAAGTTTAAAGTTTCTATAGAAATTAAATTTTGACAACATTTTCTATAGCAGTAAAATTTGGAAAAAAATTTCTATAGAAATAAAATTTTGACAAAATTTTCTATAGAAATAAAATTTTAACAAAATTTTCTATAGAAATAAAATTTTAGTAGACAAATCTGGGGATCGATTTATATGGGGGCTATATATAATTATGGACCGATATAGACCAATTCTTGCATGGTTGTTAGAGATCATAAACTAACACCACGTACGAAATTTCAACCGGATCGTATGAATTTTACTCCTTTAAGAGGCTCCGGATGTCAAATCTGGGGATCGGCTTGTATGGGGGCTATATATAGTTATGGACCGATATGGACCAATTTTGGCATGGTTGTTAGAGACAATATACTAACACCTCGTACCAAATTTCAATCGGATCGGATAACTTTTGCTCATCTAAGAGGCTCCGGAAGTCAAATCTGGGGATCGGTTTATATCTGGGCTATATATAATTATGGGCCGATGTGGACCAATTTTTGCATGGTCATTAGAGAACATATACCAACACCATGTACCAAATTTCAGCCGGATCGGATGAAATTTGCTTCTCTTGGAGGCTCCGCAAGCCAAATCGGGGGATCGGTTTATATGGCGGCTATATATAATTATGGACCGATGTTTACCAATTTTGTGCATGGTTGTTAGAGACAATATACTTACACCATGTACCAAATTTCAGCCGGATCGGATGAAATTTGGTTCTCTTAGAGGCTCCGTAAACCAAATCGGGGGATAGGTTTATATGGGGGCTATATGTAATTATGGGCCGATATGGACCACTTTTTGCATGGTTGTTAGAGACTATACTAAGACCATGTACCAAATTTCAGCCAGATCGGATGAAATTTGGTTCTCTTAGAGCAATCGCAAACCAAATTTGGGGGTCCGTTTATATGGGGGCTATACGTAAAAGTGGACCGATATGGCCCATTTGCAATACCATCCGACCTACATTAATAACAACTACTTATGCCAAGTTTCAAGTCGATAGCTTGTTTCGTTCAGAAGTTAGCGTGATTTCAACAGACGGACGGACGGACATGCTTAGATGGACTCAGAATTTCACCACGACCCAGAATATATATACTTTATGGGGTCTTAGAGCAATATTTCGATGTGTTACAAATGGAATGAGAAAGTTAATATACCCCCATCCTATGGTGGAGGGCATAAAAATTTTGACAAAATTTTCTATAGAAATAAAATGTTGACAAAATTTTCTATACAAATAAAGTTTTTGACAAAATTTTGTATAGAAATAATATAGGACAAATGTTTCTATAGAAATAAAATTTTCATAAAACTTTCTATAGAAACAAATTTTACACAAAATGTTGTATAGAAATAAAGTTTTGAAGAATAATTTACAAAATTTTCTATATAAATAAAAATTTGACAAAATTTTCTACAAAAATAAAATTTTGACAAAATTTTCTTAGAAATAAACTTTTGACAAAATTTTCTACACTGATAGAAAAAGTTTCGTTATATTAACGAAATGTTTCATTAAAAGTGAGCCAATGAAACAAATTCGTTAATACAATGAAATTTTTCGTTATTATAACGAATTTTCTGTTAATCAACGTAACGTTTCCTACTATTAACGATTTATTTCAATGTATTAATGAACAATTTTCGTTACATCAATGAAAAAAATTCGTTGGATAAATTTTAATGAAATTTTCTATGTGTGTATAGAAATAATATTGGACAAAAAGTTCTATAGAAATAAAATTTTCACAAAATTTTCTATAAAAAAAAATATTTCACAAAATGGAAATAAAATTTTTACAAAACTTTCTATAGAAATAAAAAATTGCCAAAATTATCTATAGAAAAACGCGTTGACAAATTTTTCTATATATAAAATTTGGACAAATTTTTCTTTAGAAATTAAATTTTGGCAAAGTTTTCTGTAGAAATAAAATATTGACAACATTTTGCTATAGAAATAAATTTTTGACAAAATTTTGCTATAGACAAACAATTTTGACAAAGCTAAAGAAATTGCTAAAGAAATAACATTAAAAAAAATGTACTATAAAAAACCTTTGACAAAATTTTCTATAGAAATAAAGTTTTGACAAAATTTCCTATAGAAATAAAATTTTGACAAAATTTTGTTAAAGAAATAACATTTCTAAAAAATTTCCTATACAAAAAAAACTTTGACAAAATTTTCTATAGAAATAAAATTTTGACAAAATTTTCTATGGAAAAACATTTTGACAAAATTTTCTATATAAATAAAAATTTCACAAAATTTTCTATATAAATAAAAATTTGACAAAATTTTCTATATAAATAAAAATTTGACAAAATTTTCTATATAAATAAAAATTTGACAAAAATTTCTATAGAAATAAAATTTTGACAAAATTTTCTATAGAAATAAAATGTTGACAAAATTTTCTATAGAAATAAAAACTTGACAAAATTTTCTATATAAATAAAAATTTGACAAAATTTTCTATAGAAATAAAATTTTGACAAAATTTTCTATAGAAAAAAAAAATTGACAAAATTTTCTATAGAAATATAATTTTGACAAAATTTTCTATAGAAATAAAAACTTGACAAAATTTTCTATATAAATAAAAATTTGACAAAATTTTCTATAGAAATAAAATTTTGACAAAATTTTCTATAGAAAAAAAAATTGACAAAATTTTCTATAGAAATAAAATTTTGATGATGTTTTGCTAAAGAAATAACATTTCTAAAAAAATTCCTATAAAAAAAAAACTTTGAAAAAAATTTCTATAGAAATAACATTTTTCGAGATTTTCTATAAAAGAAACCTTGACAAAAAACTTTTTTTCAAACCAAAATTTTGACTAAATTTTGTTTAGAAAATAAAATTCATAAAATTTTCTATACAAAAAAATTGACAAAATTTGCTATAGAAATAAAATTCGGACAAAATTTTCTATAGAAAACAAATTTCGACAAAATATTCTATAGAAATAAAACTTTGACAAAATTTCCTATAAAAAAAAAACTTTGACAAAATTTCCTATAAAAAAAAATTGACAAGATTTTCTATAGAAATAAAATTTTGACAAAATTTTCTATAGAAATAAAACTTTGACAAAATTTTGCTATAGAATTAAAATTTTCATCAAATTTTGGTACAGAAAAATTTTTTGACAAAATCTACTGTAAAAATAAAATTTTGACATATTTTTTTTTAAATAAAAAAAAAAAAGAAATAATAGTGGACAAAATTTTCTGTAGAAATAAAATTTTGACAAAATTATCTAAAGAAATAAAATTTCCTATAGAAAAAACATCGTCGGACAAGCTTTTTCCCCATTTCCTGCAAAGTATAATCTTCGTCAGACAAACTGCTTCTCCGGGTCTGCGAAGTATAATCTTCCTCAGACAAACTGTTTCGCTCTTGAAGGCTTTGAAAAATACATGGCTTGTAAAGACCCTGGAACCCGCTGAGTCTATCCTGCTTATAGTGTCGAAAACATGTCGTTACAGCCGGGCATAGTGGCAGCCCATTATTTGGTAGTGAATTTCTTTCATATCAATGAGTATTGCCAGATACGCTTTGAATTAACGTACTCATCAAGGTGATGGTCCTCACAACCTCCGACGATTCCTCAACAATATTAGACTCACCTTTGATTCAGTTACCTATGGCAAAGATAAATTCACACAAATTTCAACCGCAACGTTTACATGGACAAACCACTCCTACAGATGTAGTATTTTCCCACAGAGTCAATCTAAATACCTCATTTTCCAATCTTTTACTTCACTCCTACCAAATGTTTGCCGAGAACAACGAAAATCAACAAAAAAAAATATCTTGTAATTGTGACATCACTTCAAAATGTTTGAGGTTAAATCGATTTGATGTCCCTACTTTCGTTAGTTACAAAATGCTTTAACATCACTCCTCAGCATGTCCTTACATCCTTTAGGACATGCTGCATGTTCCTTCCATCATAAGCATGTCTCATAACACATCTATGGAAACAATGGTTGGTTGCCAAATGGCTATGGTGGTGGCCATAACATGAAGTGCTGTCATTTGCTTGTTTGTTGTCTGACAAAGCATCTGACATTTGTTGGACGTCCATCACCATTCCAACTCTATCATCAACCGCATACCAACACACACATTTGATTCACCTTTGAACCCTTAGGGATCTCTTAAGGTTACAATGTTAACTGCTGATGTAGCAATCGCTTTTATGGTTGCTACTTGTTAGTCATTTTCCCTCAAATGTTCGGTTGTTTTATTTCAATCGTTTTTAGGAATTATATGCTGAAGGATTGTGGCTTCATATTTTTGTGTGCATGAGACATGAGTAGGGGGATGGGATATTAGATAAATGCGGACTGTGGCTTTTTTTTAAACGAGTCACTTAGAGAATATCCCGAGATATTCAAGAAAGTTTAAGTTTAGGAAACTTTAATGCTTTTATTCCTTCGATTAGGTTAGGTTAGGTTAGATGACAGGCTCATTTAGACTATTCAGTCCATTGCGATACCACATTGGTGATCTTCTCTCTTATCACTGAGTGCTGCCCGATTCCATGTTTCCTTCCATTAACTTTCTACAAATTGTTTTGAGTATGGCCCTATATTCCATAGTCAAATGAATTTTGTCAGTGAACAAAATACCTCGACAAGAAGCTGAATTCTGGGGTGAATTCTTAGAAATGGGATAGAAAAACAGTGGCTTTTCGCGTACATATGCTCTTATTGTTATATCGCATCTACTGCACTCAGATGTAGTAGGCTAACAACCAACTGCAAGTAGGTTTGTCAAACGCATTGAATTATACCCTGGTGAAATCTTCTTTCGTGCTGATCGTACCCTTCGCTAGCCTCCCATCTTTCTGGAAACATTTGTATACCGCCAATTATACCAAAATACCGAAAGCCAACTTTTGGCTTTCTCATAAGAACGAAATTGCTAATCAGCCATGTCATGCGTCATCGATCGGAAGAATTGCTAATAAGAAGGAGCAATATCTTGGCTATACGGCGAGTGGGATAGGACTTCCTATTTGAGTGTTTCCAAATAAGTGTTTTTTATCACAATGGCCTGAATAGTCTAAGTGAGCCTGAATCTTAATCGGGCTGCCACTTTAACCTAACCTAAATAAGTGTTTATGGGTTTTGCAACATGTGGCCGAGAGTTATCGTGCTGCAAAATCACTATGCTCGGCTCAAACTCATCAATTGAGTTCGATATAAAGTCCCTGTAATCGTTTCACTTGGTTGCAGCAGCTCATACTACGTCCCACAAAACTGATCCCATCGAATGCTCCGATATTGAGGCATGACGTCATGACGTCGATATTAAAAGATGGCGGTGGTAACCATAGGACTTGTTCCACTTGAAATTTTCACAGTGGATCCACTGGAGTTAATCTCGAGATGCCCGTCCGTCTGTTGAAAACTTGCGATGTTAGGTTGGATTAGGTTCAAAAGAGGTTTGATATTGCCCTGTCTCGTGTGGGTTGACAAAAGCCTACGCCAGTATTAGGGAGCCACCGTGGTGCAATGGTTAGCATGCCCGCCTTGCATTCACAGGGTCGTGGGTTCAAACCCAGTTTCGATCAAACACCAAAAAGTTTCCACCTCAGTAATGCTGAGGCTGCATTTCTGAGGGTGTCAGAGCTTCTCTAAGTGGTTTCCCTGCAATGTGGAACGCCTTTCGGACTCGGCTATAAAAATGAGGTCCCTTGTCATTAAGCTTAACATAGAATCGGGCAGCACTCAGTGATAAGAGAGAACTTCACCACAGTGGTATCACAATAGACTGAATAGGCAAAGTGAGCCTGAAATATCGGGCTGCCACTATACCTAACCTAACATACGCCAGTATTCGGCTTGTTGTGCGATCTAACTTGTTCTTTCCATCGTACCCTTTTTCATTCCAGGAACTCTGCGTCCCTAACGAATTCCGCAATTTGTTTCCAGTTCCTGCTTCCAAGCCAGGCAACTAAGTCTCGAATCACCACTTCACCGATATGGTCATCTCTTTGTCTGGTAAAGGCTGGGCAGCGACAAATGTAGTATTCCAAGGTCTCATCATCCTCAAGACACGCCCTATCCGTTGCTGCTCCTATTCCTATTCGGTTATTAGTCATTCTCCACAGGGCTGGAGATGGACGGACGAATCTCGGGGTACGTCTCCTACGCTGGCAACAAGTAGAGTATCGGAGACCATGCACGGGCAACGCAAGACTACTGACGAAGATTTTCGTTGGTGGGAGGGGAAGGAGTTTGTCTGACAAATATTGTACTTTGCAGGCGCGGGGAAAGGAGTTTTCTGACGAAGTTTATACTTCACAGGCGTGGGGGATGGAGTTTGTCTGACGAGGCAAAGGGGGAAGAGTTTGTCCAACAAAGATTATACTTGGCAGTTGAAGCTATACTGAGTTGCCCTACCGACCATTGCATTGGCTCACATGTGTCTCCCGTGCCCATTCATCCGACACGACGCGTTGCCTCTATTGTCTTTGCGTTCTCTAAGTTCACTTCCCTATGTGTACTAGCTCTTATTGGCAGTTCATTTGCTTTTAAGTTTTCTCTTATTCCAGTATTTCCTAGCACCCATACGATACGGACCCTCACGAATTCCGCATTTCAATACGATTCAGAGTTGAACCGTAAAGTCTGCTATTGTCTTCATTGCCCTCTAACAATCTGTGAGAATGTTCACGTTTTGTGACCTCGTGTTAATTCAGAGCCATTTAGCAACGAAATACGAGCTCAGTGTATTACCCCTCCACATATACACCGCGATCCGTTCTCCCATCTTCGATCCATCTGTGTAGCAGTTATTTCCTCTGGTATCTGTTCTGGAGTCCTATTCTCCCAAGACCAGAATGTCACACTCGGCAGCCATCTTCGGTCCCTTGGTGTAGCAGTTACTTACCTCTGGTATTTGTTATAGGGTCCCATTTTCCTAAGACCAACTGGCGTCAGAATTTCACACTCGATAGTTATGTGGTTCGGTAATCGGAATAGGAATATGGAGTCTTTGTCATTCACCTATACAACGTGTCCCGTCCTCTCTCCCATTTCCGATCCATCGGATCGAAAATTCATCTCCCCTCTCTCCAATCTTCGATTTTCGCTGTACCATATATTTCCTTCTGGTTTCTGTTCTGGAGTCCCATTCTCCCAAGACCATCTTACTGGCGTCAGAATCTCACACTCGACAGTCATGTGGTCCGGTAATCGAAATAGAAATTCGGAGTCTTGCTCATCCACATATACAACGTGTCCCGTCCTCTCTCCCATCTCCGATCCATCGGATCGAAGAATCATTTCTCCTCTCTCCAATCTTCGATTTTCGCTGTAACAGATATTTCCTTCTGGTTTCTGTTCTGGAGCCCCATTTTCCCAAGACCATCTTACTGGCGTCAGAATATCATTTCCGATCCATCGGATCGAAGATTCATCTCCCCTCTCTCCAATCTTCGATTCATCGCTGTAACAGATACTTCCTTCTGATTTCTGCTCTGGGGTCCCATTCTCCCAAGACCATCTCACTGGCGTCAGAATTTCACACTTGACAGTCATGTGGTCCGGTAATCGGAATAGGAATTCGGAGTCTTGGTCATCCACATATATAACGTGTCTCGTCCTCTCTCCCATCTCAGATCCATCGGATCGAAGATTCATCTCCCCTCTCTCCAATCTTCGATTCATCGCTGTAACAGATATTTCCTTCTGGTTTCTGTTCTGGGTCCCATTCTCCCAAAATCATCTTACTGGCGTCAGAATGTCATTTCAGTTCCATCGGCTCGAAGATTCATCTCCCCTC